>NC_134860.1:77573208-77885267 GCF_049852395.1 Peromyscus maniculatus bairdii
TGAGTAGTGTACCCAGCTGGTAAGGTAGTTCAGTGGATAAAGATGCTGGCCAGGCAAGCCTGAGGACCTGAGTTCCAGCATGGGAGCCATGTAAAGGGAGGAAGAACAGACTCCACAAAATCGTTCCCTAGTCTCCACATGTGTACTGTGGCAGAGGTACATCCCACCCACCCACCCCCATCATCCACACACATCCACAATAATACAAAATAAAACAAATGGCTTCACTGTAGAATTCTGCCAGTCATATAAGAAGAATTAGTATTGATTATGAAAACTTTCAGAAGAGATGCAATCACTTTCCAACTCAATTTGTGAGAGGCCAGTACCTCCTGAATGTCAAATCCATGCAGAACAGGCACAAACAATAATCTGCAATTCAGTATCTCTCACTATCATACATGCAAACGTGTTTAACCACATGCTTGCAAACTGAACACAGCAGTATATATATTTTTATAAAGATGTGGTCACCGGTTGTCTTATATTGGGATGCTCTAGCCAAATTCCAAAAATTGACTGGCATAAAAATCAAACATTTGGCTAGATATGATGGTATATGCCTATAATCCCAGCCCTTAGGAAGCTCTGGCAGGTGAATCGCCACAAGTTTGAGGCTGGTCAGGAATATACAGCAAGACTGTGTCTCAAAAATCAAACAAAGTGAACATTGATTTCTCACAGTTCTGAGAACTAGGAAGTCCAAGATCTAACTTGGATTGGCACATTTAGTATCTGGTGAGTTTGCCACACTTCCTGGTTTGTAGATTACCATCTTTTCACTGTATCTTTCCATGGCTAAAGCAGAAATCAACTCCCATGATTTTCTTCTAAAGGTACTAATACCATTTGTGAGAGCTCCAGCCTCCTGAACAACTCTCTGGCAAAGGCTTTACCTCTCTCTCTCAGGAGCAAAAGTGAAACCACTTTTGTGTAGTCCGGAAACTATGTCGAAAACATACCACATTGTTTTGAACTAAGAATTTGTTTTGACAAAATGAATGTAAAACATGGTTTAACTTGCCGGGCGTTGGTGGCGCACGCCTTTAATCCCAGCACTCGGGAGGCGGAGGCAGGCGGATCTCTGTAAGTTCGAGGCCAGCCTGGGCTACCAAGTGAGCTCCAGGAAAGGCGCAAAGCTACACAGAGAAACCCTGTCTTGAAAAACCAAAAAAAAAAAAAAAAAAAAAAAAAAAAAAAAAAAAAAAAAAAACATGGTTTAACTTAAAGGATGGTACTGTTGTAGAAGGAGAAAAAATATTTACAAACAGTATGAACATAACGAGTATTGACTGAACAAAAACAGAAAAATATTTATGTTAAAATGTGCAAAATATTAACCCCAAAGTCAAACATTTGGAGTATCAACTCCATGCGCTGGCACACCCAAGAGTTTAAGAACTGAAACTTGACAGTGGCCCCTAGGATCAAATGACTGGTTCCCAAGACACAGCATCTCAAGATTTGCACTGGCAGCTATCAGCAAGAGGACTTTGAGGCTAACCTTTGTGGCTCTGGATGAGTCTCTGGTACCATGCTGGGTTCACACATGCCCTCCTTCCTCTCAGTACTATTTGCTGGCTGATGCTCTCAAGGACCTGCCAGGGCCTCCAACAGTGCCACCCTCCTGCCCTGACACATCTGAAGCACTTAATGGTAGGTAAGGACCGGAGCTTGTGAGTTCCTAGGGTGTTCTAACCAGAGAACATTCCTCGGTGTAACGCAGCAGCATTATCTTCTCTGACCAACCATTTCCATGACCTATTAGCATGGTATTGTAAAGGAATGTTTGTGTGAGTAAACTGAGCATATTTGCAAGGCAATTTTCATGTGGGCATCTGTGTTGGCTAGTCTTATGGCAACGTGACCCACACTAGAGTTATCTGAAAAGAAAGAACCTCAATTGGAAAAAATGTCCCTATAAGATCAGGCTGTAAGGCATTTTTCTCAATCAGTGATTGATTGGGGAGGACCCAGCCCATTGTGGATAGTGCCATCTCTGAGCTGGTAGTCCTGGGTTCTATAAGAAAACAGGCTGAAGCCGGGCAGTGGTGGCGCACGCCTTTAATCCCAGCACTCGGGAGGCAGAGGCAGGCAGATCTCCGTGAGTTCGAGGCCAGCCTGGGTTACAGAGTGAGTTCCAGGAAAGGCGCAAAGCTACACAGAGAAACCCTGTCTTGAAAAAACCAAAAACCAAAAGAAAGAAAGAAAGAAAGAAAGAAATAAAGAAAGAAAGAAAGAAAGAAAGAAAGAAAGAAAGAAAGAAAGAAAGAAAGAAGGAAAGAAAGGAAGCAGGCTGAGCAAGCCATGAAGAGCAATCAGTAAGCAGCACTCCTCCATAGCCTCTGTATCAGTTCCTGCCCTGTTTAAGTTCTGTCCTGACTTCCTTCAATGATGAATGGTGCTGTGGAAGCTTAAACTGAATAAACCCTTTGCTCCCCAACTTGCTTTTTGGTATAGTGTTTTGTCGCAGCAATAGAAACCTCAACTAAGACAACATCCTAATTGCCAAGTTCCTCACAGCCTACTGGCTATGCTCTCCAAAATTTCCTAATACTGGTGCCACTTTGAGGAATTAAGATTTCAATATCTAGAAGAGACAGAAATAGTCAAGCCATACTGAACAACTGGGGCCTATTCCAGGCCAGGCATATATGGCTGCTTTGAACTACCTGCTTTCAGCTGAGGCCGAAATAGATCAATGCCCAAGAACCCTTGCGATCTAGGAAGGACAAGGTTATGCGGGAAGAGCCTCTGAAGAATGGGAGTCTTGAAAGACTATGGTTTATAAAGTGTGTGGAGTTCAGTATACATGCCCAGGGGCCACGAGCTCATCCAGAAAGACCTGAGACAATGTTAGGTGATAAGCCACAGGATCTGTTAACTCGGAAACTGCATTGACAAGTGGATAGATATTCATTGTTGAGCTCTTGGAGGAAAATCTTAAATCAGTGAAACAAAGCAAAGGGAATGGGTGGAGAGCAGGAAGACTGAGACCTAGGAAAGCCTTGAGAGTATTTTACAGTGAATTCAAAGTATGTAGGATTAGGGCCTTTGATCTCAGCGATCAAGAGGCAGAGGCAGGGGGATCTCTGTGAATTCCAGTCCAGACTGGTCTACATATCATGTTCCCAGTAATCCAGGGGGTCTCAAAAGTAACCACCAAATATTTATAGATGGTATGGTAGCACACACATGTAACCTCAGCACTTGGGAGGTGAAGAAAGAGATATTACTAGGATCTCTTTCTGCAGCCCAGGCTAGCTCAGTGGTTGAGAGCACATACCGCTCTTCCAGAGAACCTGAATGCCATTCCCATCACCCACATTAGGTGGCTCCAGGGAATCTGATGCCCTCTTCTGGCTTCCAAGGGCATCTGCACCCATGTGCCCATTCCCTCTCACAACACCCATATATTTCACTAAAAATAAAATCTTAAAAGTAAGAGTGACCATCACACATCCCTTGTTTAAGAACCAAGTTTTGGGACCAGTGAAATGGCTAGTAGGTAAGGGTACTTGCCCCCAAGCCCAGCAACCCAAATTTGCCCCAGGAACCCACATGGTGGGAAGAGAAAATTCAATGCTCACAACTGTCCTCTGACCTCCATATTCAAACTGTGGCACATGTACTTACACATATCACACACACACACACACACACACACACACACACAGAACCTTTAATTAAATAAATAAGTAAATAAATGTAAAAGAAAAAAGACAAAGTTGTTTTTTGTTTGCTTGTTTGTTTGTTTGTTAACAGGTTCCCATGTATCCTAGACTGGCCTTGAACTCACATATAGCTGAGGATAGCTTTGAACTTTTTTTTTCTCTCTCTCTCTTTTGGTTTTTCGAGACAGGGTTTCTCTGTGTAACAGCCCTGGCTGTCCTGGAACTCACTCTGTAGGCTAGGCTGGCCTTGAAGCCACAGAGATCCACCTGCCTCTGCCTCCCAAATGCTGGGATTAAAGTCATACACCACTAGGGAAGTTGCCAGGAATCCTCAAGGATGACCCCAGCCTGGACTACCAGCAAAAGTGGAGTGGGTGCCTGAATTGAACGGGCTTGCCCCAGTGATAAGATCGGTGAATACCCTATCTGTCATCACAGAATTTTTCTCCAATGACTGATGGAAGCAGATGCAGAAATCCACAGCCAAACACCAGACAGAGCTCCAGGAGTCCAGTCAAAGAGAGAAGAGAGATTCTATGAGCAAGTGGATCAGGATCAGGATGGGAAAACATGCAGGGACCACCAAACCATGAAACTCATGAGGGAACTCATGAAAGTTGAGCCTGCATGGGACTGGACTAGGCTCTCAGCGTGGCCAGACAGTTGTGTAGCTTGATCTGCCTGGGAGGCCCCCTGGCGGTAGGATCAGAATCCATCCCTGGTGCATGAGCCGGCTTTGTTGAACCCACTACCTATAATGGGACACCTCTTGCAGCCTTGGAGCGGGGGCTACTTGGACTTGCCTCTACTGAATGTACCTCCTCATGGGAGGCCTTGCCTTCTTGTGGGTGGGAGTGGGGGCTGGGTTGGGAGGGGGAGGCTGGGGGGGGCAGGAGGAGGGAAGAGGGGGATCTTTGATTGGTGTGTAAAATGAATGAATAAATTTTCTTAATTAAAAAAAAAGTTGTGCACCACCACTGCCCAGCAGCTTTGAATCCTTCAGCCTCCACCTCCTAAGTGCTAGGATCACAGTCTGTACCACCAGACCTAACTGATGCAGTGCTGGGGACCAAATCCAGGCCTCCTGTGTGGGAAGCAAGCACTTGACCAAGTAGCTACATGCCCAGCCCAGGACAAGGGTTTGTTGTTTTTTTACATTTATTTATTTGTGTGTGTGTATGTATGTATGTATGTATATATATATATATATGTATATATAGTATTTAAAAATTAATTTGATGTCGAGTAAGGGCAATAGGGTCAATAATTTATAGTTAGTCAACAACAATGAAAGGAATTTATAAGAAATTATTCCGCCAGGCGGTGATGGCACACGCCTTTAATCCCAGCACTCGGGAGGCAGAGGCAGGCGGATCTCTGTGAGTTCGAGGCCAGCCTGGGCTACAGGGAAGGTGCAAAGCTACACAGAGAAACCATGTCTCGAAAAACCAAAAAAAAAAAAGAAGAAGAAAAAGAAAGAAAGAAAGAAAGAAAGAAAGAAAGAAAGAAAGAAAGAAAGAAAGAAAGAAAGAAAGAAAGAAAGGAAGGAAGGAAGGAAGGAAGGAAGGAAGAAAGGAAGAAAGGAAGGAAGGAAGAGAGAAAGAGAGAAAGAAAGAAAGAAATTATTCCGGGGCTGGAGCGGTGGCTCAGAGGTTAAGAGCATTGACTGGTCTACCAGAGGTCCTGGGTTCAATTCTCAGCACCCACATGACAGCTCCCAACTGTCCGTAACTCCAGTTGCAGGGCATCAGACACCCTTACAGACTTACAAGCAAAACACCAATACAATCAAAATAAAAATGTAAGTCATTAAAAAAAATAAATTATTCCTATCCAGGAATAAAAAGTTCTTTCTATCCAGGTATTCTTCTCTTAGACCCTCTCTCACTCTCAGTTATACATAAAATAAAATGAATAAGTCTAATAAAACTTTTAAGGCAATACTAACTCTTGTGTGAGGGGGACCCCTGTGGGTATCATGGCTGGCAGGGAAATGAACATCAATGAAAACCAGATTCAGGCTGACTTCATCAACCTCTATCAAACTTTGGGGGTTTGATGCCAAGGAATTTATTGTCAGCATAAATATAATTTGGAAAAAAAGTTTCTTGGTACATAATCCTCACTGTACAAGAAAGCATAAGTACATTGAAACTTAGCTCAAAGTACATGTCATTTCTTTCAAGAAGATGGGTTCTAGAGAGAGGCTACCTGCACTAGCCTAAGGGCCTAAGGGAGGATCTCACCTGGTCTCAGTCATTCAGATAGCATAGAGGTCATCTGGTCCTGATTGTGAGAGCCTGGGGGAGCCCCTGGCTATATAGGTAATGTAAGAGTCATTTAGATTACTAGGTATCTCTGGTCCTGGTTGTGAGAGTTTGAAGATAGCCTAGCCCAAAAGATAACACAGATCAACAGGCTATTAATCACGTCCATTCTCAGATTTCTGGATGGAAGAACAGGTTTTACATCATTTCCATTGAAAAGACAATCATGAAAGGAGGAGTGCTCTGATTCAGGATTGTAAAAATTAGTCAGGTGCTGCATAATGACGTTTCAGCCAATAACAGACCATGAATGGCAGCAGCTAGCCTGAGCATACAAAAGGCTATTCTAGATAGGCTGTGAAGTATACTCCTTGGTGTTTGCACAATGGCAATATTGTCAGAATGTAAATTGCTTACCATGAAAGAATGAGGCCAGAGGTGGCGGATCACCTGAAGCTGGAGTTGTAGGCTGTTGTGAGCTGCCCTACATGGCTACTAGGAACTAAAATACAGGCCACCTGCAAATCTCCTCAATGTAGGCTGAAGTTTCTCTCCCACCTGCCTGTTCCCAAATACCCAGCAGCCACTCCCCAAATAATTGACCTAGAGACTTAATATTACATATAAATGCTTATCCAGTAGCTCAGGCTTATTACTAAGTAGCTCTTACACTTAAATTAACTCATAATTCTTATCTATGTTTAGTCATGTGCCTTGGTATCTTTTCTCAGTGCAACATTCTCATCTTGCTTTCTCTGTATCTGACTGGTGTTTCTCAGACTCTGCCCTTCTCCTGTATCTCTGCCTGGATTTCCCACCTGGCTCTATCCTGCCTTGCCATAGGCCAAAGCAGCTTTATTTATCAACCAATGAGAGTAACACATATTCACAGCATACAGGAAGACATCCCACAGCACCTCAATCCCAATATTAAGTCACTTAATTTGTGATAGCATGCAAGGTTAGGTGTGTTATATTTCTGAGGCATCTTAAAGGGACAGAAAGGCAGAAAATGAAAGACAGAAAAAGAGACGAGCGTCTGACTTTAAATAGGCAGGGCCATGGCAAGGGGGCACATTCTCATCCACATGGATGGATGAGTGATGGCTACAGGAAAAAGATGGCTATGACCCTTTATAGGGGTGAAAATGACTACCATACATATATTGCAGTCTCTCTTTTCCACAGTTGCTTTGCCTGGCCATAAGAGAAGCTAGGAAGTGTAGTATTTTAGCAGGAAACCAGGTGTGAGACCTACATGTTTAGTCACATGACCTGATTTAAGTTCAGGTAGGTTGTTGAAATTCTGTAAGGCTATATTTTCCTGAAAATTCCCCATTTGTGCCCCTGATGGAAGAAGTATCACTGAAAAAGTTAACATAAAGGCTTCTAGAGAAATTTTGGTTACAAAGTTTTTGGTGGTGATAAAGTCATCAGTTGTCTTTAGAATAGAAGCTTAGAGCCGGGTGGTGGTGGTGGTGGTAGTGGTGGTGGTGGTGGCGGTGGCGGCAGCAGCGCATGCCTTTAATCCCAGCACTCGGGAGGCAGAGGCAGGCGGATCTCTGTGAGTTCGAGGCCAGCCTGGTCTACCAAGTAAGTTCCAGGAAAGGCACAAAGCTACACAGAGAAACCCTGTCTCGAAAAAAACCAAAAAAAAACAAAAAACAAAAAAAGAATAGAAGCTTAGGCAAGAGGATTGCACAGTTTCATAGCCAGCCTGAGATATGGAGTAACACTCTGTCTCAAATCCCTAGAGCTAAGCATCCTCCTGAGCAGCTTAGGCTGCCTTGGAACTTCCTGTGTAGCTAGACTGTAGGCTGATTTCCAATGTGAGATATTCCTGTCCCCACCTGAGAACTGAGTTTGCTTGCAAGGGCCATTAATAAAATTTAAAGCACTACAAAATAGAAACTGTTAGCCTACAGGAAAACAAAAGGTTTGAGTCTACAGAGATTCCTTTCAGTTTGGAAGTTTCTATTTTTTTTTTAATATTTTATTTTTTGTATGCACTCACCTAGTCAGAGGACATCTTTCAGGAGTCTGTTCTCTCCATCTACAATGTGGGTATAGAGTTCAGATCTTTACTTGCTGATCTATTTCAAGGGCTCAGGGAATTTCTTTTTTGAAAATTGATAGAAGGAAGGAAGGAAACACTTGAATCCCTGGATCTAAAAGTAAGACACCCAACAGGTCTCTGGTTTCCATTGATGTGTGTGTGTGTGTGTGTGTGTGTGTGTGTGTGTGTGTGTGTGTGTGTGTTTATCCCCAGAACAAGTGTTTCTTTATGGTATGTACAAAGGAAAGGTCTATTGAACAATTAGAGTCTGAAGAAGTTGCAGAGGATTTCAAACTTTGAAATGTAGATAATGGGAGCAGAATTTAGGGGTCTGCAGGGAGCTTACTCAGAAATTGACCCATTTTCATCAAGAGCAACTATGTCTTGGTTTCAATTCCTGATGGAATTAAGTCTGATTTTCAAGAGATAAATCATGGTCTAGATAATTCTCAAAACAATAGCAGCAAAATACTTCAGTGGTTGGTTAGGCTGATGGTGTAGTTCATAATGGAGCTCTTTCATAGCATGCCTTAGATTCTTTCTTTGATCTCCAGCATAGGAAGGGAGGCAGTGGTCGTCACCATTTGAGAGAAAGCAGAATAAAAAGGTAGAACACAGGATTTCTGTCAGTGAAGCCACTTTGTATGATGCTGTAATGGTGGACACACTATGAATTTGTCAAAACCTGCAGATTTGTTCAACGCATATATAGACTTTAGTATTAACACATCAGTGGTCATTAATAATTTCTAAAAAATCTTGCACTAATGCGAGGGGCATTAAGAGGGTATTAATAGATGAAACCGTGAGAAATGGGTGCTGCGAGTTTCCTGTGCTTCCTGCTCAATTTCCTACATGCCTAAAACTGTTTTAAAAATAAAAATCTATTCAAATGAACCAACCAAGCCAGAAACATTTCTGAAGAAACTTGAAGGTGTTTTTCTGTAGGTTAACATTAAAGCAGTGTTCCCTCATTCTTAATAAAATACTAGAAGAAAAATTAAAGCTCTCAGGGGCTGGAGAGATGGCTCAGCAGTTCAGAGCACTGGCTGCTATTCCAGAGGTCTGAGTGCAATTCCCAGCAACCATGTGGTGACTCACAACCATCTATAGTGGGATCTGATTTCCTTTTCTGGCATAAAGATGTACATGCAGATAGGGCCCTCATATTCTTAAAATAAACAAATCTTAAAAACTACTAAAACTCCAAGGCCTTTTATATTCCAAGAACTGCATGTTCTATTTATCACTTTTTTTTTTTTTAAGTTAACAACACAAACAGATTTTATTAACTTTTTACATACATTCACCAATATATGAGAATATCTGTGAACTGGAGTTAGAGTTGTGAATTGCCATCATGTGAGTGCTGGGAATTGAACCCTGCTCAACTGGGCTCCTTTGGAAGAACAGCCAGTGCTCTTAACCACTGAACCATCTCTCCAGCTCCTATTTATCACTTGTAAAACCAACTATTAAGCGTTCTATATTCAAGGCAATGTAGCTCATTTAATCATCATACAATCTTATCAAATACTATTACTGATGTTTTACAAAAGAAAAACAAAAGATACATTAGAACCGAGGGATAAAGGAGCATTCCAAACCATAAGTTCCGAACCCTAAAAATAAATCCCCTCAAAACAGGCGCTTCCTAGTGCAGCCTGGAAACAATGAAAAGCCAGAAAGGCTCGCTTCCTTAGATGAACTACAACTCCCGAGATGCAAAGCGGCGGCAGTCTTTCGGTTTCTCCTCCCTTTAACCTGAAACTCCCATCATGCCTCGAGGCGGGAAAAGCAACCTGTAATTTACGCTGGCGTCTAATGTCTGTGTCGGCGCGCGAGTGGATGTTTTTGCGCTGCATCCCGCGCTGGTGCGAGGATGCTGGCTGCTGGCTGCGCCACAGAAGGAGGCGGCACCGCAGCGTGGGGCCGAGGTAAGTAAAAGGAGCGATGCTCCAGCCTGTTCTGGGACGCCTCTGCATCGGCGAGGCAGGCGTGAAGAGGAGCCGGGCGTCTGCAGCCGTTCTCGCCCTCGGCGCCCCGCCGCCATCTCCACCATGCAGTCCCGGGAAGACGCCCCGCGCTCTCGCCGCCTCGCCTGTCCCCGCCTCGGTGTCGCCCTTCTTCATGGGCCCGGAGGAGTTAAAGAACACGGCCCATTCCGCAGCCCTCCTGGCCCAGCTGAAGTCCTTCTACAATGCACAGGCACGTGGCAGCCAGAGGGCAGTGTGGGTGTTGTTCCCCAGGTGCTGTCCACCTTGTTCTGTGAGACAGCGTCTCTCATTGGCCTGGAGCTCACCTTTAGGCTAGGCTGGCGGCCAGCACACCCCAGGGATCTAGCGGTCTCCACCTCCCGGTGTTGGGACTACAGCTCTTAGTACCCCTGCTTGCTTGGCAAGTGCTCTATCGATGGAGCTCTCCCCTCAGCCCTGTTCTCAGCCTTCCCTTCCCTAATCTTCATTCTGTAACTTTCTAACTCTTCAGTGTTTATTATCCAGTGACAGAATGCTCACAGGCTTTATACCCTGGCAGAAGACGCAGGAATGTCCTCCAGGGTGGGGAACTAAACCTTTGGATGAAGCTCATACCATGAACATGGAAAGAGGGAGACACTAGAGAATGAAAAACGTTTTGACATCATTTTTAGTTCTTACCCCTTTTCTCAAAAGGGCAAATGTGCATCGGTTTCCTATCAGAATCGACATTTTATTTCATTCGGTGTGTATAACACTGCTCTTAACAGAAAGCTCATTCCCAATGGTGCTATTTTATGGCACATCACCAGGCATTTCTACATTTGTGAATTAGGGAGTTGTTGTGGAATATTAGTTTAACTAGGCAAAGATGTGTTACATTTGTTTATGTTGCAGAATATTACTTTAACTATGTAAAGGTGTGTTACATTTGTTTATGCTGCATTTGTTTAATGATGTAAGTATGTGTGTTTAATTGTGTAAAGATTATGCATTTGCTTCACCTTGCCTGCCTAAGGCACCTGACTGGCTAGGCAGGGGAAGGGATAGGCGTGGCTGCCAAGCAGAGAGAATAAATAGGAGCAGAAACCTAGGTTCAAGAGGGAAAAGAAGAACGAGAGGAGGAGGAGAGAACTAGCGACATGCCTGGTCCAGAAGCCAGGCTGCTGTCAGCCAGCCTGACATAGAGACAGCAAGAAAGTAAGAAAAGGTAAAAAGTTCCGAAGCAAAAAGTAGATAAAGAGAAACAGTGTAAGTTAGAAGTGCTAGCTAGAAATGAGCCTAAGCTAAGCCAAGAATACAAAACTAATAATAAGTCTCTGTGTCATGATTTGGGAGCTGGTTTGGTGGCCCCAAAGACAAAGCCTGGTACAGGGAGTTTTGTTGTTTTATAGATGGTTACTTTATCTGGTTAGTTACCAATTAATGTACTAAATTGTATGTTAATACTTATAACTGGTTCACTATCAATAAAACATACTAAAACTCAGGTTTCCTGACTTTTTAATTCCGTGGTTCTGCTTTCTGTATAGAACCCTTGATTGTGTAGTGTGACACAGCTACCAGGGTTGAAATCCCTTTTGACAAGAAAGCTCCTTGTCTTCATTCTTCAGTTTATGAACACATCTTTCAGCAAACTCTCAATGAAACATCATTTGCAGGATTAAAGCTTGTAAGATCTAGAATGACCTGAGGGCTGGAGAGATGAAGAGCTCTTGCAGAGGACCTGGGATCAGTTCCAGCACTCATAAATGGTATAATTGCCTGTAACTCCATTTCCTAGGGATCTGATGTCCTCTGACCTCCAAGGATACTGCACACATAGGATATGTGTAAAACTTAGACATAAAAATGTTAAAAGAGGCCGGGCGGTGGTGGTGCACGCCTTTAATCCCAGCACTCGGGAGGCAGAGGCAGGCGGATCTCTGTGAGTTCGAGGCCAGACTGGTCTCCAAAGCGAATTCCAGGAAAGGTGCAAAGCTACACAGAGAAACCCTGTCTTGAAAACAACAACAAAAAACAACAACAAAAAAATATTAAAAGAGAATGACTTAATTATCTTGTATCTGTATACTTGTAGTTAGAAGAGCTCCATTCAAATTGAAAAAAAAAAAATTCCCCTGAAGGATGGAGGCAGGAGCTAATGCAGAGGCCATGGAGGGGTGCTGCTTACTGGCTTGTTCCTCATGACTTGATCAGCCTGCTTCCTTATAGAACCCAGAATCACCAACCCAGGGATGACACCACCCACAATGGGCTGGGCCCTCCCCCATCAATCACTAAGAAAATGACCTACAGATTGATATTATGGAGGCATTTTCTTAATTTCAGTTCCCTCTTCTCAGATGAATTCAGCTTGTGTCAAGTTGACAGAAAACTATCCAGCACAAGGGCCCTCTTGCCGGGCAGTGGTGGCACACGCCTTTAATCCTAGCACTTGGGAGGCTCAGCCAAGCAGATCTCTGTGAGGCCAGCCTGGTCTATAGAGCGAGATCCAGGATGGGCACCAAACAACACAGAGAAACCCTGTCTCAAAAAAACAAAACAAAACAAAACAAAACAAAAGAACAAGTGCCCTCTCACAGGTTGGAAGTATTGTAGGTATTCATTTGTTATTCTTCATTGTGGCTCTTCTACACACACACACACACACACACACACACACACACACACACACACACACACACACACACGTGCGCGCGCCAAGGCAAAGATGATACCTATCTTTTGAATGTTGAGCATTGGTGCTCAGTGATTGTTCAGTGAATAAATAGATGAGCATACCAGATGTTTGTTCACATTTAGGTGACAAACACCTGCATTTATAGCTATTTATAGCTTTGTCAATTTTCTGATTGCTATAACAACCCTCTGCTCTCTAAACCCCAGCGTTATTAGTGATGTGCATATTCTTTTGAGGTGGGATATAAAGATAAGAAAAATGAAGAGGATGGAAGTGAGATGAACCCTCACCCCACAATCTAGTCAGTTTCTTACTAGGCAGGACTCCAGAATTCCAGGACAAATAACATTTTTTTCCAAAGGCTGTTGTCTTAATTCTTAACTCTTCTATTGCTGTGAAGAGACACCACGACCAAGGCAACTCGTACAAAGAGAACATTTACTTGCGGGGTGGCTTACAGTTTTAGAGGCTTAATCCATGATCAGCATGGCAGAAAGCATGGAGGCATGCATGGTGGGAAGGGTGCCGGAGAAGGAGTTGAGAGCATTACATTTTGATGTGCAGGCAGGGGGAGAAACACTGGGCTAGGTGTGGGCTGTTGAAACCTCCAAGCCCACCCCCAGTAACACTTCCCCCAACAAAGTCACACCTTCTAGTCCTTCTCCAATAGTGATACTCTCTAGTGACTAAGACTCATCAAACATATGAGTCTATGGGAATCATTCTCATTCATGACACCATAGCCTAGAGACAGACTTCTTTGTTTCTTTGTTTCTTTGTTTCTTTGTTTCTTTGTTTCTTTGTTTCTTTGTTTCTCTCTCTCTCTCTCTCTCTCTCTCTCTCTCTCTCTCTCTCTCTCTCTCTCTCTCTCTCTCTCTCTCTCTCTCTCTCTCTCTCTCTCTCTCTCTCTCTCTCTCTCTCTCTCTCTCTCTCTCTCTCTCTCTCTCTCTCTCTCCTCTTGCCAGGGTCTCACTGTGTAGCCCTGGCTGACTTAGAACTCTCTATTTACACCAGGCTGTCCTTGAACTCACAAAGATCTGTCTGCCTCTGCCTCTGGAGTGCTGGTATTAAAAGTGTGTGCCACCTACCTGGTGAAGCATTATTACTTTTATAGTGATGTTTCTAATAAGTATGCTAACATACAGCTGGGCTGCGGTGGCTTACACCTTTAATCCCAGCACTCGGCAGACAGAGGCAGGCAGATCTCTGTGAGTTCAAGGCCAGCCTGATTTACGAGGTGAGTTCCCAGACAGCCAGAACTGTTTGTTACACAGAGAAGCCCTGTCTCAAAAAACAGCAGCAACAACAACAACAACAAGAAAGCTAACATAACAAGCCGCCCTTCTCAGATGTAAACATGCAGTTCACTAGGCTCTTACAAGAAGTCCCATTTGCAGTAAAATTCCTGTCTTAACTCCTGTACAACTGCTGGGACTTTTTTTTTTCTAATTCTGGTGATGATGATTTGCTTTTTTTGAAACAGGGCTTCTCTGTGTATTCCTGGTTGTACTGGAACTCACTTTGTAGACCAGGCTGGCCTTGAATTCATAGAGATCCGCCTGCCTCTGCCTCCCAAGTGCTGAGATTGAAGGCGTACAGTACCATACCCAGTCTTCTGTTTTGTTTTTGTTTATTGTTGTTAAACACTTTTATACAATATATTTTATCATATTTCCCCCTTTCCCCAGCTCCTCCCCACTTCCCTACTCACCCAAATGTATGTTCTTTATTTCTCTCTCTTTCAAAAACAAAAACAAAAGGAAACACAAAAAACCACAAAAATTAAAAATCAAAACAAGCAAAAGACCAATAAGACAAAAAAATATCAAAACAAAGCAAAAAGAAACAAGAAGTCCACAAAAAATGCCATTGACTTTGTTTTGTGCTGTCCAGCTTTAATGTTCTTTTTTTTTTTTTTTTTTTTTGGTTTTTCGAGACAGGGTTTCTCTGTGTAGCTTTGCGCCTCTCCTGGAACTCACTTGGTACCCCAGGCTGGCCTCGAACTCACAGAGATCCACCTGGCTCTGCCTCCCGAGTGCTGGGATTAAAGGCGTGCGCCACCACCGCCCGGCTTAATGTTCTTATATTGTAACCCTCTCCACGGTACCTCCAGAAGGATCCTATCATCTCAGTTATCAAAAAAGTAGGAGAGGAAGAAAAAGAGTTTCTAGCAGTCCTTTGAGATGCAACCAAAATCATATAGGTGCCTGTAAGACACTAAAGCATAGCAGCTCTCTCTCTGTTGAGTAGGCCACTCTGCATTTGCTTGTGCCTCATTCTTTCCATAAATGCTCCTCTTTCTGTTGACCTCCATGCTTAAATCTGAGTTAAAATATCTGCCTAACTCAACAACCATCTACAAACCATCTACAATGAGCTCTGTGCCCTCTTCTGGCCTGCAGGCATACATGCAGGCAGAACATTGTATATATAATAAACAAATCTTTTTTTTTTTTTTTTTTTGAAGAGCTAAGGACTGAACCCAGGGCCTTATGCTTGCTAGGCAAGTGCTCAACCACTGAGCTAAATCCCTAACCCCAATAAATAAATAAATCTTAAAAAACAAATCTGCCTAAGAGACTGCAGCTCTGCTTTCTACTGACACATCCTGGAGTTCTTTTCTCTGGCTATGTCAAGAGCCCAGTGTGGACGTCTCTGAAAGGAATGAGTGGTGCTACTGCTGGGTTGTGTTCCCAGATGCTAACAGGTCACCAAACACACAGGGTTTCCAGTGATGGGAGGATGCTACTGTACGTCACAGTTTCACATTCTCTATTTCTCAACCCCTTATGAGGATGGAGACTTTGAAGGGAAATCAAGTCTGTTTAAGTTAACAGAAACCTGGGGGTGAAGAGCCCAGGATAGCTCCACTGCCCAACCTGTTCCTACAAACTGCTTCATAAGCAGCCACAAAGTGGTTGCATTTTCCACCAAGTTGTTTGGGAGTTTACTTATTGCTGTTGTTATTGTTTTTTTTTGTTTGTTTTTTGTTTGTTTTGAGACAGTCTTATGTAACCCAGACAAGCCTTAAGCTTACTATATAGCCAAGATGACCCTAAACTCTGGCTCTTCCTGCCTCCACCTCCCAAGTGCTGGGATTATAGGCGTGTATTCCCAGGCCTGGTTTACACAGTGGTGGGAACTGAACCCAGTTCCTCCTGCATGGTAGGCAAGCACTCTACCAACTAAGCTACATCCTTAGCCTTGTTAGTTATGGATATTTCAAAAATCAATTGTGGCAGGGCTGAGGGTATGATTCAGGAGATAAAATCCTTAGTGTACCAAGTATAAGGACCTGAGTTTGCTCTCCAGCACGTGTGAGTTTTTTTTAAAGATTTATTTTATACTATCTGCCATAAATCAGTGAAGGGGAAGATGAATAGGAATCTCACTTACACAACTTAAGTAAAACATAGCTCTCTGAACAGATGAAGATAGGTTTCTTCTGTATCCCAGAATCTAATCAATATTTATATGTATAAATTCAGCTATTATTTGGCTTAAAAGGCCTTTTTGGGAAATGTTATCATTTTTACTATTTTCTACAGAGAAAATATTTTCCAGTTTCAAATAACCCTGAACTTTTGAATTATAACCTGTTTTTATGTTAAAAATTATTTTTTATTTAAAAAAAGATTTATTTTATCTATATGCTTTGCTTGTGTGTGTGTGGGGGGGTATGGTATGTGTTTCTCTGTGTGTGTATGTGTGTGTATGTGTGTGTGGTGTGCATATATGTGTGTGTGTGGTGTGTATGTATGTGTGTGGACTGGAGTTAGAGGTGTTTGTGAGCCACCATGGGTGCTGAGAACTGAACGTGGGTCTCCTTTGAGAACAGCAAATGCTCTTAACTGCTGAGCCATCCCCCCAGCCCTTGCTTTGTTTTATTAAGCAATGTAAGGGCTACTGGCTGGTACTGTGTATTAGAGTTTATGCCATTTCTTTTTCTTGTTTTTTTGAGATACTGTGTGTCCAGCCTGGCTTCGGACTCCCTGTCCTCCTGCCTCAGTATCCAGATCTTATGTAAGTTTTGATTGTACATGACAGAAGCACTCAGATTCAGTACCCCTCAGCCAAAACTCCTGTAACCTTATCCAAAAGAAGTATATACCAGTTTGCTTATCTCACAGGCTTTTGAGCATCATAGAAGTAGTATTCACCTCAATACTTCCTGCAAGCTTTATTTATTAATGTATGTATTTATTATTTTTCTTTTTTGAGACATGTTTTCACTATGTACCCTTGCAGGCTTAGAACTCCCTATGTAGACCAGGCTGGCCATGAACTCATAGAGCTCCACCTGCCTCTGCTTCCTGAGTGCTGTGATTAAAGGAATGTACCACCATACCTGCCTATTTATTATTTTTTAAAGATTTATTTATTTTTATTTTATGTGTATGGGTGTTTGTCTGCATGTGTTATGTGTACTGTGTACCTGCAGTGCTTGTGGAGGCCAGAAGAGGGCGTCGGATCCTCTGGCACTGGATTGTCAGGTGTTAGCAGACATATAGGTCCTGGGAATTCTGAACAGTAAGTGATCTTAATTCCTGAGACATCTTCCCAGCCCTCCCCCCACAACCTTCTTCCTTTCCTTTTTTCTTCCCTCCTTCCTTCTCCCCTCCCTCCTTTCCTCCCTCCTTTCCTCCCTCCCTCCCTCCCTCCCACCTTCTCTCTCTTTATTATTGTGTATGATGTACAGATGTGTGCGTGTCACAGTTTACATATGAATGTCAGAGGACAGGTCTATGGAATCAGTTCTTCTCTTTCACCATATGAGTTCCAGGGACCAAACTTGCGTGTCAGGCTTGCACAGCACACACCTTTCCTGCTGGAGCTGTCTCATAGCTGCTGTACTTAATAACATCTTTCGGGAGGATGGTGACTCGAGGACAGAATGAAAGATGAGAAGGCAATACACAGAAACGGGTGTAGAGACTGCAGACCATGGTAGTAGAACCCCTGGCTACTTTAATTTTTGTGTGTGTTTTAAATTACTTCTTTTATTTTTTTGAGATTCTAATTACATAATTTTCCATTTCCTCCCTCCAAGCCCTCCCATATGACCCTCTTTGCTCTATTTTAAATTCAGAGAGACAGAGACAGGGAGAGACAGATATAAAGAATATGAATGTGAGTGTCATAGTGTGAAGTATGGAGATCAAAGGACATCTTTTGGGAGTCAGTTTTCTCTGGCGGTTCCAGGGATCAAACTCAACTCATCAGGTTTGAGCACCAATAGTTTTTTTAATGAGTGTCAGCCAGTTCTATGGGAAAAGACCAGTAGAGATGGTATTAGGATACATAGAAAGTATCCAGGAGAATGAGACTATGAACTATTGGTAGAAATACATACACACACACACACACACACACACACACACATACAGACTTATACACACAATTCAGCCACTTGTGAAAACAGTTGGAATACCTCTAAATGCCAATGCTAATAGTATCTGTTTTTACAATTCCACTGCTGGATATATACCCAGGTTTGGAAATGTGGACCCAAACACTTGTTTGTTGCTATGGCTTGGCTATGCCCCTAGGGCCCATGTATTAATGGCTTAGTTGCCAGCTGTTGGGAGGTGTTAACGCCTTAAGAGGTGGGCCCTGGGGCTGGAAATATGGCTCAGCATCTAAAGCACTTGTCACACAAGGCTGAGAACTTGGGTTTGAATTCTCAGAGCCCACATGAAGCCAGACATGAGGTATAAGTCTGAAATCCCAGCACTCCTCCAGCAAGGAAAGGAGACAGAAGAGTCCCAGGAAGCTTAGGGGCCAGCTAGCCTGCTACATACAGAGGCAAACCTGAGACTGTCTAAAAGGAGACGGAAGACAAGGATCAATGCACATGCCTGTCCTCTGACCTTTACATGTGTGCATGTGTGAGCCTACGCTCAAATATATGCACGTACACAGACACATACACACACACACACACACACACACACACACACACACACACACACACACACACGATGAGGGGCAGGTGAGATGGCCCAGTGTTGAAGGTACTTGCTGCCAAACCTGATGACCTGAGTCCAGTCCTCAACCCAAGTTTGATCTCTGGAATCCACATGGGGGATGGAGAACTTCCATAGGAATGCTGTGGCAGACACATACTTCATCCCCCAATCCAAATAAAACTTTCCTTAAAACAAACAAACAAACAACCCAAATACTTGAGGGGTTCAAGAAATGGCTCAGTGGTTAAAATAGCTTGCAGCTCTTCTAAAGGAGTTTGGTTTTCAGTACCCACATTGGGCAGCTTACAACTAACTGTCTCTAACTCCATCTTCAGGGAACCAGACACCCTCTTGGACCTCTTTGGGTACCTACAAGGATGTGGCAAACACACATGCACACAAAATTTTAAAAATTACATTAAAAAAGGTAAAATAAAGAGAGCACCCAATAGATAAAATGGTAGGAAAATTTAGAGTGAACCAGCACAACTGGCTTTGGTTTCCAAGACAGGGTTTCTCTGTGCAGCCCTGGCTGTTGTGGACCTCACTCTATGGACCTGTCTGGTCTTGAACTCCGGACTCAGATATACCTGCCTCTACCTCCCAAGTGCTGGGATTAAAGTCATGTGCCATCACTGCCCGGCTACAGCTGGCTTATCTTTTTTTTTTTTTTTTTTTGGTTTTTCGAGACAGGGTTTCTCTGTGTAGCTTTGTGCCTTTCCTGGATCTCACTCTGTAGACCAGGCTGGCTTCAAACTCAGAGATCTGCCTCTGCCTCCCAAGTGCTAGGATTAAAGGTGTGCACCACCACCGCCCAGCCTTACAGCTGTCATTTTTTTTTTTTTTTTTTTTTTGGTTTTTCGAGACAGGGTTTCTCTGTGTAGCTTTGCGCCTTTCCTGACACTCACTTGGTAGTCCAGGCTGGCCTCGAACTCACAGAGATCCGCCTACCTCTGCCTCCCAAGTGCTGGGATTAAAGGCGTGCGCCACCACCGCCTGGCCTACAGCTGTCATTTTTAAAAGGGGGCTCTGTACGTGAACTAAGGTCTTCCTGAGAAGTTTTTCTCTAGCCCATATACAGTTGAGTATCACTAGATACACTGTGTGTGTGTGTGTGTGTGTGTGTGTGTGTGTGTGTGTGTGTGTGTACTGGGGATTGACCCCGGGTGTTAGGAATGGTAGGTAAGTACTCAATAACTGAACTATGTCCCCAGTCCTAGTACATTCACACTATATAACCATCAGTACCACCACAATCCAGTGAGCTTTGACGCTAACAGCCAATGGCTTTATTTGCTGCTATAAAGTGGAGCATATTCATTCCTCAACATGACTGCATATGAAAGCTGGCCATCAAAGAGAGGCAGGACAAGGAAAAAGGGCTGAGTCCTGGTACTGGTGGGTAGGAATTTGGTCCTTTTTAGTTTTTATTTTTCCTTTGTGCCCATCTGTATATATTCTAAGTATTAATTGTAAATGAGTTTGAGCTACTATCTGACAGGCATTGCCACAAGTGCCTTATATATACACTGACTCCACTACTCCTCAAAACCACCCTGGGGCCAGGGTGGCACATGCCTTTAATCTTAGCACTTGGGAGGCAGAGTTAAGTAGGCTCACTGAGTACCAGCCAGGTCTACAGAGTTCTAGGTCTGCCAGGGATACACCATTGAGACCCTGTATTATAAGAAACAAATAAAAACAAATTTAACAAATATCGTCGGGGTTGGGATTTAGTTCAGTGGTAGAGCGCTTGCCTAGCAAGCACAAGGCCCTGGGTTTGGTCCTCAGCCCTGAAAAAACAAACAAACAAACAAACAAAAAAACAAATATCGTCAGTATTGCATTTTATAGGAGCTAAATGTGGACGAAGCATAAAAGCATTCAACTTTTAGTCTTTTCCCATTGAGAAGAGTCAAGGACTATTAATATATACTCCTCAGCTACATGGCAAATGACCTATCAAAATTTCAAAGCATGGGTAGAATATGGTTCAGTTGGTGCTTGCTCAACACAATCCATCACCATAGAAACCGGGAGGGGTAGCATACACATACAATTCCAGCTCTGGGGAAGTAGGAAACAGGAGGAAAAGTTCAGAAGGTCATCTTCAGCCAAGCTACCTAAGGAGATAGGAAGGTCTCAAAAAAATAACCAAACAAAAACAAAACTCAAACCAAACTAACCAAGCAAAAACAAAACCCCAACAAACCAAACCCCCCAAACCCAGTGAACCAGTGGGGTCTGTTGGCTCACGCCTGCAATCCCAGCACTAAGGTTTAGGCAGGGGGGTAATTGCAAGTTTGAAGGCAGCCTGGGTTTCATAGGGAGATCCTGATTCAAACCCTTGGCCACCCCAGTCAAAGAACAATAACTCAACTACCAAACATTCAGGGGTGATGGTACACCTGCTAATTTCAGGACTCTTGAATACTCTTAGGCTTGAGGATCTGGACTTGAGGTCAGCCTAGGCAACACAGCAAGACTCTTTTCACAAAATAAAATAAAAAATGCTGCAAAATGGAAAGTTTAGGCCTGAATAATTGCAAAGATTAATCTCCAAATATTATTCTGCCAATGATAAGGCAACTTTGATCCATATTAGAAAAAAAATGACCCCAGTATTTACTTTTTATGATTTTTAATAAGCTATTCTTACATGTACACTAGCAATTGTAAAAAGACAAATATTTGCTACCAGAAGTTACATACTGTACAACTTATGAAAAATATAATTAAAAATATGCAAAAGTAATAAAGGGAAGTACTTCAAATAGAATATGAGATTTGTACTTAAGAAATGTAACCAGAAAATGGGCAGCATCTAAGTGGACCATGAAATCTGTTTTAGTTCAAGCCTTTTGTTTACATTACCTTAGTTAAACTTTCCAATGGACCCAGGGCTATGAAAAGTGCCTGGCCGGGCAAGGACCGTTTTAGAAAGTGAATGGCATGGCCGGGCGGTGGTGGCGCACGCCTTTAATCCCAGCTCTCGGGAGGCAGAGCCAGGCGGATCTCTGTGAGTTCGAGGCCAGCCTGGGCTACCAAGTGAGTTCCAGGAAAGGCGCAAAGCTACACAGAGAAACCCTGTCTCGAAAAACCAAAAAAAAAAAAAAAAAAAAAAAAAAGAAAGTGAATGGCAGAAGCGGCACTATCTCCAGTTCCCTGATCCTCGGCCCCAAGTTCAACTGCTTCCACAGTTTGCGGCTATAAGCTGGCCTGGGGCAAGGGCAGCTTTCTACTCCTGGTCCAGCTGTTGCTCTGCACTTGAGTGGCTCCTGCTTCTGGTCTTTGGTCTTAACTTGATATGTCAACTTTTCTACATGCAGGCTTCAAAGGACCATCCAAACCCAACTGCCACGGGCTGTGCACTTGTGTGTCTGACTCTTCTTTCTCAGGTAACAGGTTAATTTCAGTGTGCAGAAAGAATGCATTTTCAATGCAGGACAAGTATGCTCATGTGAGTAAGAACAGAGCAAGAGTCTTCCCATGTTTTAAATAACAGATACATAGCATCTTAAATTATCATATAGTTAGCAATTTTAGACATTGAATATAATACACTGTATTACAATGCAATGTGGTAGGCTTCCATTTAAGGAACAAAAATAAATTTCACATGAAAAGATTTATTTTGATTCACATAAAATACACTTAGCATAAATGTAAACTGCAGCACTATAGTACTCAAAACAGAGAAGCTTGGAAAGGGCACGTCTCCTCTGTCCACAGCAGTCAAAGGAAAGTCTTTACAGTCACTCATCGTCCCCTCGCTGTCTCAGATTCCGAGATCTCCCATTTTCAATTCTTCTCTTTTTGAAGACTGGAGCCACCCCATCTGCTGCAACTCCCAGAGAAGAGACTGTTTTTTCTTTAAATACCACTTTGATTTCTCCAGCAGCGGCTTCTGAAGTTGACAGATATTCGCTCTCAGTGCTTGGAAGTTCCAAATCGACCTCTTCCCTGGAACAGAAAGAAAACTAAACTCTAACCTGACAGATTAAGATAAATATTGGATATAGACCACGAGCCACTGAAGCGCCATGAGCACCTTCTCAATGGATCAGAAGCTGGTCACCGGGGACACTACGCTGTCCTGTTTTGGCTTTTTTGGGACAGGGTCTCATGTAGTCCTGGCTCACCTTGCAGCCCCTAATGTCACCTTGAGTTCCTGAGCCTCTGGCCTCTGGCCTCCAGACCTCCAGTCCTGGGGTAGGTGTGTACTGCCTAGCTCTAGGTGATTTAAAATACTGATTTTAGTCTCAACACATTGCACTCTGATTGAGGTGGACATGTGCCAGGACAGGTCTCATTTGTTCTATTTCTGCTGCACCAAGGACACAGCATCATAGAAAACACTCTGCTCATACATGACATGAAGCATAAACAGGTAACAGGGAAGCTGTGGAGACCGATTTTGCCATGGACTGACAGAGATTCTGAAGGTTTACATAACACAAGATGGAAAGAATGGAATCTTAATGTCCTATTGTGGAAGACTCATTGAACTATTTGCCTAGCATCTTTTTATTCTGAGAACTAGCCCTCCAACTATCCACGTGGTAAGTCATAAAAAATCTGGCTGGACCAGGAATCAGTTCCCTGCTTAACATGAGCCTACCAGTACCTTCTCCCCTAGACCAGTGGGTCTCAACTTTTATTAATGCTGTGACCCTTTAATACAGTTCCTCATGTTGTGGTGACCCCCCAATCATAAAATTAGTTTTGCTGCTACTGTTAGGAATCTTCAGTAAATATCTGTTTTCCAATGGTTTTAGGCGACCCCTGTGAAAGGGTCATGCAACCCCCAAGGGGTTATGACCCGCATACCGAGGATCACTGCCCTAGGTAGTCAACTAGTCTATGAAAGACCTGGCTCATCAAATCCACCCATGAGATTTCTGAACACAGAGGAGGAAGATCATCATATTCAGTAGATAGAGAATAAAGCAGGCAAACAGAGAAAGGCCGAGATGGGAGATGAAGAATCTCATTTGTTTTGACAATGTGCTTCCCCCCTTTAGATTTTATTTTTATTTTATGTATGATAGATGTTTTGCCTGCATGTATGTCTGGAGATCACATGTGTGAAGTGTCCACAGAAGTCAGAAAGGGGATGTCAGGTCCTCTGGAACTAGAGTTACAGTTGGTTGTTAGTTATCACGTGGATGTTGGCAACTAAACCTAGGTCCTCTCCAAGAGCATTAAGTACCCATAACAACTTAAGGAATCTCTAAATAAATAAAAGCTTTTATTTTTATTTTATGATAGCTACACTTGGGGTCTTCTGTACCCCAGACACTGCATGAGGCAGCCGGAGTAGAAATACCTTCCTCGTACTCTGGCTCTTCTGTAACATCTGTTCTCTTCTTCCCAGTATCAGCACCAGCATTTGTTTTATTAGCCTTTCCTTTAGGAACCACTGAGTCCAGGTATGTTCATTCAGAATTACTAGTGATGAGCTTGAGAGTAAGAGCCGGTCCAGGATAAAAGTTAGCCAGGACTGCTTTAGCTGTTATTAAATTTAAATTTAATTTAATTGAAACTAGGTTAGTGAGTTTGAGGCCAGTCTGATCTACTTGAAAAATCTAAATAAATAAAGAAAATAAGGAAAAAAAAAAAAAAAAGAAGAAAGAAACTCCGTCAATCTACTTATGAAGCTGGAAACAACCCATCACATATTAACACTGCCTGGTGTTTTGGAATTTTTTTTTTAACACTGTAAAGGTGTCTCTGCCTAAGAGGCCTTCTGATTGGTTTAATAAAGAGCTAAATGGCCAATAGCTAGGCAGGAGCAAATAGGTGGGACTTCCAGGCAGAGAGAGAAACCGGGAGGAGGAATATAGGCGTGTGATTTCGCCAGCAGACTTGGAGCAAGTCTGATGTGCTATACCAAGAAGAGGTAACCGAGCCACGTGGCAGAATGTAGACTAAAAAATATGGGTTAACTGTTATAACAGCTGGTTGGGAAAAAAGGCTAAGCTAAGGCCAAGCTTTCATAATTAATAATGGGTCCCCAGGTCTTTATTTGCAGACTGGTGGTCCAAAGATAATCCGACAAGAAAGCTTGCTATGGCCTAGTTAGCCTGAAATTTAATTAGCATTAGAAAGACGTATCAATTTTGAAATAGGAGATGCTGACTTAGGACAATTATTAGACATGACGCTGACACTCTGAACAAAGCGTGCTTTCATAGGCCCTCCTTCCTTTAGCTCCCCCTCTCTCCTGCTGCCTCAGGCTTCGGCTGTAACCTCTCCCCCAGTCTCTTCTCCTTGCTCATGGAGCAGATGTCCTTTTGTCCACCCCAAATCCTTTCTCATATTAGACATAAGTGGGTGTAAAACCATCCTCCTGATTGAAGTGACAAGAACTGAAGAGAATGGACTGGTCTCTTACTCCAGTAACTCCCGTGGATAGGCATCAATGTCCTTGTCACAGCTGGGGAGTAAAGCCTGGTATACAGAGTTGCCCAGTACTTGTATTATTCTCCTATGAAAAAAGTACAGCCTTCTCATGAAAAAGCAGGGTGTAGTTTGGGTTTTGATAGCTTTTTGAGATAAGAATCTCACTCTAGTCCATGCTTTTGAAGATAATCTTGCCTCTGTTTCCCAAGGTGCTATAGATGTGCACCCCACCCTCAGCCAAGAATTTTAATAAGAACTAATTCACTATAAAAGTACATAAAAAGAATCCACCCTACACTATCCTTCCAAAGCAGTGTTTTAAAGAATATCTACTTCATCCACACACCTTTCCCCCTTCACCTGGAAGGTTCCTTTAAAGGCTTAAAAAAATACTAAAATGCATGCCAAGGAGCGATTTTTACTTACCTGGTAAAATAAATGCCTCTAAAAAGAAAACTCATTTAGGCAGTTAAAGCAGTCAAACAAATCAGGTAACATCTTTAGTACAACTGTGTTAAACTGTCGACAAACTATCGAGTTGCTGGTGGCAATGGCTTTACCAGAGGTCACGGCAGTATGCAACAGGTGACAACTCGTGTTTGGAAGGTCAACCCACCAGGGACTCCCTGATGGGGAGCCCCACCTGGCAAGGCTGGGGGGGGGGTGGTCATTGACTGTAAACGACTGGTTGTTTCCTGTCTGTAACTTTCTCATGTGCCACCATTTTACCTCCTCACAAAGAACAGCAGTGGGGTTCTTTCCACAGCCCACTGGGAATGTGTTTTACATCTTTGGGCACAT
Source organism: Peromyscus maniculatus bairdii (assembly GCF_049852395.1). Taxonomy (NCBI): domain Eukaryota; kingdom Metazoa; phylum Chordata; class Mammalia; order Rodentia; family Cricetidae; genus Peromyscus; species Peromyscus maniculatus. The sequence goes on from NC_134860.1 coordinate 77,599,040, forward strand.
ATACTTGTGGGTGGTCAGGAAGATGACTTCTCGTTGGGCTGTGTAATTTTGACAGATGGACGATATGTTAGGATGTGCTTCATAGCTGGGTCTGCTGTCCCACAGAGACTGTGGACACTTAGAAGCCTGCTTTGTTACTTTAGCTCAGACTAACATGAGAAAACAACAGTTTCTCCCCAGTCTACAACAAGCTACATACATTTTGCTGATTTGAAACCTCAGAGCAGTTTCAAACTAGACTGAATGTTTCTGTAAATGGGTCATAACTTAAAAACTTTACAGAGATGCACAAGGTCAGAGTTGCAGACGTCTAACCAAGGTTATTAACACAAAGCAATGTAGATACGATGCCAGTTCTCTGATTGCTAGTCTGGTTGATAAGACCCGGCCCTCTGTGCAGATCTCTCTGCAGCCTGTCTCATCTGGCACTCTGCTCCCGGCTTCAGGTCACATCTTACACCAGGAACCTTGAAAACGGGCATTGCCATGGTTACTCTCCCCCTCAGATTTAGCCTTTCTACATTTTTTATTACAAAAAGTTTGTTGTAAATGTGTGTAGGGAGATGGAGGGAGAGCTGAGAAGGATTAGAGCTGAGAAGATTTAGAACTAGGGTAGAACAATAAAGAGGTGGGACTGGAACAGCACGTATGTGAGTTTTTCTGTAACCCTCAGGTCAGAAAAATCTAAGTTCCTTTCACTTTGCTGCGGCTTCTGCCCTACACCCTGGAGGTGGCTTTCGGAGCTGGACTCCAAGGCCACCAATAATCAACTCCTGCTGATGAGAATCTGAGCTTAAAAACTCTGCAGTATAGAGTCAGGTATAGCAGTATGCACCTGTTAGTACCAGCACCCATGAGGTGGGGCCCGATCAGTTCAAGGTTAGCCTGAGGCTACATCAGACTCAAAAACACCAAATCAAACCAATCAATCAACAAACCAACCAGAACAAAATCTACACTCATATAAAAAAACACTGTCAGCCTGAGGCTACATCAGACTCAAAAACACCAAATCAAACCAATCAATCAACAAACCAACCAGAACAAAATCTACACTCATATAAAAAAACACTGTCAAGTACTTACTGTATAGGACACTTCAAGAGAATAAGAGAGCAAAAGCTTTTTCTTTGCCTTTAAACACATTCTATAGCTAAAGTATCTTACAAAGTATTTACTGCAAGTATTTGGTTTTGTTTTTTTGGATAAAAAATGATGAGAATATGAATGTGGTCATACTTTGGTAGGAAACAAAATAATCACTTGAAAAAATCACTAACTTGTTTTAAAACAACCACTGTTTCATCTTTTAAAATTAAAAACATTCTAGAACTGTAAGAAAGAGCTACACTTCTGAGCAGCACAGGAGACTTGAGATTCTTGAGGGCAATGGGCTGAGGTGCTTGGACACAGCAGTGGATGACCTCGCAGGTACTTACTGAGACTCGGCCTCTTGTTTAATTTCTTGCCATTCCCCATAAGGGTTCGTTGATTTCTTAGGAGTTTTGTTAGGAGTTTTGGATTTTTCTTCGTTTGTATTTGATGGGTTCTGTTTTGGGGTACTTTTTTCTTTTTGTATTTCTGGCTCAGTTTTTTTCTCAGTACTTTTATTTTTTTCCTGAAATGCAAAGGCCAATAAACAACACACTTCAAGTAAAACCACAGTAGTCAATCCTCAAATTTCTTTAACTTCTTTAGAAAGTCTTATAATAATAATAATAATGATGATGATGATAATAATAATAATTCACTTAATGGTTTAAGTTTTCACATAACACAATAAATGTACATGGAAGAACTTAATCAGGTTTTTCATTATGTATAAAACTTTAATGCATTATGTTTAATGATGTTTTAAAAAAATGTACCATGACGGTATATAAAGGCAGTGGTGGTGTGTGCCTTTTACCAGCACTCTGAAGACAGAGGCAGGAGAGTATCTGTGAGTGCGAGGCCAGCTGGTCTACAGAGCAAGTTCTAGGACAGCCAGGGCTACACAGAGAAACTGTCTCAGGGGTGTGGGAGGGGTGGGATTAGAATAACTCCCCCATGGGACAGAAGCAGTCCCCACAGAAGTCCTGGGCTGGTTCTTTACGACATTATCTTCATTGGGCTAAGAAAGCCCTTTAACCCATTTCCCACACTTTAGTGTGTCCACTACACGTGTACTGGGTTTTCAGCCTCTTTGCAAATTACACATCAATGGGTAGCTTGCTTGGAATTTCTTTTGTATTCTACAAATGGCTCTTAACTCATCTCCTATGTAGCCCAGGCTGGACCTGAACTTCTAATTTTTCCATCTTAGCTTCCCAAGTACTAAGACCAACAGAATATGTCACCATGCTCAGCAACATGATTTTCTTGTTCCCTTTTCCCTAGACTGGGCCTCACTGCGTTGCCCTGGCTGACCTGGAATTCCCTGTGTAGATCAGCTGGCTTCAAACTCAGAGCGTTTGCCTGTCTTTGCTTCCCAAGTGCTGGGATGGAAGGGACATGCTTCCACATCCCCAGACATGATTTTCATAATAAATCCTCTGGCTTTTACTCTTGTTAGCTCCAAAATCAATGATCTTGACCTTCACTGTTTCAGCCACCTAGTATTAAAATACTGAGCTGTAGTCTGGAGATGTAGCTCAGATAGTGGAGTGCTTGCCTATCATGCAAAAGGCCTGGGTTGTTCAATTACAAGCACAGCATAAACTGGGCAGGTGGTATATTACAGTAATTCTATCATTTAGGTGGAGGCAGGAGGATCAGAAGTTCCAGGTCATCTTTGGCCACAGAAGAGGTTCAAGGCCAGACTGGGCTAGAGACCTTGTCTTAAAAATAAAAAAATACTCTCCCCCAAAAAACCCCAAACAAGCAGAAAACCACCCTCACATCATTTATTTATTTATTTTTAATTAATTAATTAATTAGTGTGTGTGTGTGTGTGTGTGTGTGTGTGTGTGTGTGTGTGTTTTTGAGACAGGGTTTCTCTGTGTAGTTTTGGTGCCTGTTCTGGATCTCGCTCTGTAGCCCAGGCTGGCCTCGAACTCACAGAGATCCGCCTGGCTCTGCCTCCTGTGTGCTGGGATTAAAGGCGTGCACGCCGCCACCACTCCCCGCAAAGCTCCTTATTCTTAATAATATTCACTTATTTAGAAATGAGACAACTTAGGCTAAAAGGTGAAGGTAAAGGTCAGTAAGAGGGCCCAGAGGGTAAGGGCACTTACCACATTAGTTTAAATAACTCAGTTCAATCACTAGAATCCACACGTATTAGTTTTGTTTGAGGCCATGGGAATATACAGCAGGTGACAACTAGTGTTCAACAGGTGGACCCACCAGATGAATAACTCTGATGGGAAGCCCCACTTGGCAAGGACCATGAGATCACTGACTGCAAATGACCAGTTGCTCCTGTCTGTAATTTATCTCATGTGCCACTACATTTCTTCCCTAAGAACTGCTATGGGTATTTTCCCACTGCTTGTATGTTTATCTCATGTATATATTCCATCTATTGGGCACACTTATAGCTGTGGATGGTCAGGAAGATGATTTCTGCTTAAGTTGTATAATTCTGATGAATAAAAATACTACTAGAATATTTTTTATAACTGACCCAGGAAAGCAACAGTATTCTCAGTCACAAAGACAGTTAATTTTAGACTTTAGAACAAATTCAAAACAGACTAGCTACCCTGCAGAGACAAGTTCCCAGGTGTTTATTGCTGAATCAAGATGAGACAGGAATGAAGCAACTTTGGTAGACATAATCCCTGCAGTACTGACTTTCTGCACGTACCCCTACCACCCGAGGTTCAGCCAACTGTTTACTGTTTCAGTCCTGAATTACAATGTCATCTTCTGTCTGGGAACCCTGACCACTTAAAGCTATGTACACGGCCAAGCGTTACTCACTGGCTGGTCAGTGTGACCTCCCTAGCCTGAAAGAAACCGTGTGACTTATCATGTGTTATGAGAATGGGTCGGACCCTGATATGTAACTTGTAATTGTCCAGAGTTTGGCTGTTAAGAGTACGTGTGTGTGTGTGTGTGTGTGTGTGTGTGTGTGTGTGTGTGTGTGTATGTGTGTGTATGTGTGTGTGCTGAAAAGGAGATGTAGCTGAGTGTGCAGAGGGTGAAGTGACAGAGATGTAAGAAGTGTGAGAGTAGTGTGAGTGAGTGAGAGAGTAAAGAGTGAGGGAATGGTCTAGTAGTGTGTGAAGGAATGTAACAGAGTAGAGAGAAGAAATGTGTGTAGAAGAGAGATGTGGAGCTATGTAATAAAGAGATGTAACTGTATATAGAAATATATGGCTGTGCAAGAAGAGATGTATGTATTTAAAGAGAGAGATATAGCTGTATGTAAAGAATATAGCTGTGTGGAGACAGATTTCCAGAAAGAGACTTTTTAAGATGAAGTAAAAGAGAAAATTACCACCAGAATGCGTGTTTTCTTCCTAATATCCCTTTGGTAGAAAAAGTCCAGCCCTCACCGCATTTGTGGATTTTTCTGCATTCCCTCGTGCTGCCTGGAGGCTGGCCCCTCACAGGCAGTGGTATAGTTTGCCTTGATAAATCATGACCAAAAACAACTTGGGGAGGAAAGGGCTTATTGGGCTTCCATGTCCCATTCACAGCTGATCACCCAGGGAAGTCAGGGCAGGAACCATGGAAGAAAGCTGCCTACTAGCTTGTCTCCAGGTTCATGTTTATCTACTTCTTAGACCTCACAGGACCACCAAACAAGAGGTGCCACTCCTCATAGGGAGCTGAGCCTGCCCCTTCATTAATTAGCAGTTAGGAAAACACCAGGAAGCTAGGCCACAATGGGGAGGGTATATCCTCAACTGAAGGTCCCTCCTCCTAGGCGAATCTAGCTTGTGTCAAGTTGACAAAACCTAGTAAGCACATCATTGTGGAAGGAGAGAGCTGACTTCAAAGTCGTCCTCTGACTTCTAGAAGTCGTCCTCTGACTTCTGGAAGTACCGTCCTAACCACACACATACACAACAATAATAATCAAAAATATAAATAAATGGCATGATGATTTCATTTTTTTCCTGGTTCCTATCTTTTGTAGTCATATTCCTCATAGAAAACAAAAAGCTAACCTTCTTATGAAGTGAGTTTATTTCTTATTCAAGACCAATCTACCCACCTCTTCTTATTGATGTATTTTCTTCTTTCTTTGGATTCCCTCTAAAAGTCTATCACAGTCAATACTTAGCCATCAGGTTTCAATCCATTCTTTTTTTAAAGAAAAGATGTCACCATGTAGCCCTGGCCAGCCTGGGACTTGGTATATAGGCCAGCTGGCCTCAAACTCAGAGATCTGTCTGCCTACCTCCCAAGTGCTGTGATTAAATGTGAGTGCTCAACTTCTATTTTTCAATGTCTTAGCCAAACCATACCTAAAGTATAAACTACTTTTTTTACTCCCTGTGAGTTCTGCTACTCAAAACAGCTGGTTGACCTTTTAAAAGGGCACCGAGAACTCCTAACTGCTACATTCAATGGACAAACTTCTTTCCTCCTTTTCTACTTCCTTAAAAAAAAAAATTAAACTTCTTGCCGGGCAGTGGTGGCACACACAGTGGTGGCAGATCTCTGTGAGTTCAAGGCCAGCCTGGTCTACAGAGAGAGATCCAAAACAGGCTCCAAAGCTACACAGAGAAACCCTGTCTCCAAAAAAAAAAAAAAACAAACAAACAAACAAAAAAAACCAATAAACTTCTTATAAATTTCATTTTTACTATTTATGTGTGTGTGTGTGAATGTATGTGGTTGATATATTGTGCACCCCAATAAACTTATCTGGGGGTCAGAGAACAGAACAGCCATTATATTAAACATAGAGGACGGGTGGGTGGTGATGGTGCACACCTTTAATCCCAGCACTCGAAGAGGCTTTTAAGCTTTTAGCAGCAGTTCAGCTGAGATCCATTCATGAGGACTCAGAGGCTTCCAGTTGGAGGAAACAGGATCGGCTGAGAAGTTGGTGAGGTGAGATTAGCTGTGGCTTGTTCTGCTTCTCTGATCTTTCAGTGTTCACCCCAACACCTGGATCTGGGTTTGTTTTTATTAATAAGACCTTTTTAGATTCGTGTTACGTGTGTATGTGTGTGTGTGTGTGTGTGTGTGTGTGTGTGTGTGTGTGTGTGTGTGTGTTGATAAGCATGAAGTCAAAGGACAACTTGTAGGAGTCAATTCTTTCCTTCCGCCTCTACCATGTGGGACTCAGGGACTAAACTCAGGCCATCAAGTGCCTTACTGCCAAGCCATCCCCATAGCCTTTTAAAACACACACACACACACACACACACACACTCACACACACACAACTACTTTGGTTCATGTTGTTTCGTCTCCAGGTTTTGTGCATGTTCTCGAGCATGTATGTGTGTGTATGTGTACATATGTGTGTGGGGTGGGGTGTGTGGAGGATGAGGTTTGACTAGGGTACGAAGGTTAGACGATAATGTGGGAAACAGTAAGTTCTCTCTTTCCAACATGGCGTCCTGGAGCTAGAACTAACGTTCTCTGGCTTAGAAGCCAGCGTCTTTACTGGCCGAGCCACCTCTCCAGCACAGCAGACCTAACTCTTGATGCAGTCTCCATGTTGGCATTCTGGAACACCTCTTGTCCCCCACATCTGTCCTCACACCCCCACAAGTGACCTTAAATGAATGTTTATTGTCCAGTTATTCTCCTTCACGAGCTCACCTACACCGAGACTTAAAGTACTGCTAAGTAGTTCCTACTTATTACCTTTCTATTTCTCGTCTGTCACTGGCCAAACAGCTTTCTGAATGTCACTGGAGCTTCTTAAAGTTACAAGGTTTAAGGCCAGGTGTAATAAATGGCACATGCTTTAATCCCAGCACTCCTGAAGCAGAGGCAGGTAGAGCTCTTGGTAATTTGAAGCCAAGCCTGGTCTACATAATGAGTCCCAGGCCAGTCAGGGCTACATATTGAGGTCCCATCTTTAAAAACGTTGGAGAGTTTAAAATAGGTTCTGAAGGATAAATGGTACAATCATTTATCCAAATGCAAATACAGTTGACCTCACCCTTACTTTGAGTGATTCATTTCAAGATCTCCAATGGACACACGTCTAAACACACTCCAACAGATTTCATCATGACATTCAGGAGGACATACAATTTAAAAACTATGAATTGCTTTTTCTGGATTTCCTGTTTCCTATTTTCGGCTATGAGCTGGCCAGGAGTAAAAGAAACCATGGAAGATAAACCTGACAAATGTCTGTAAACAGTGAAGCAAGAACCTACCTTAAACTTGATTATTAGTTTCTTCGTTTCCACAGAGGCCTCTCCTGCTTTCTTCTGTTCGCCATCAGAATCACTGTGAGAATCTGATGATTTGGAGTCTTCTAGGGTGTCAGGTGACTTTTCATTCTCCTTACTTGACGGCACATCACCAGTGTGTGGAATGAAATCATCAGGTTTTTCCCATTTGGATTCTGCTCAACACATTTTAATAACTGTATTACTTATTTAGCAATACTTCTTAGCAATACAACACTTTTTTTTATCATGTAGAATTATTAAATACATTATACACACACACACACATACACACATACACACTTTATCAAGAAAAGAGCTCAAAAACCTCTCATTTTTTTATTATTCAGAAAACAGGACAATCTGCATTTACTAACTCAAACCCTAGATGTGGGCAGTGGGTGATAGTTTTAAAAATCTCCAGTTTACCTGAAAACAATTTCAAGAAACATACTGAGAATGACTTTACAGAGCATTTCCTGAAGCTTACCACAAAGATTGCCTGGGTTCTTGCAATCGTGATGAACTGAATACATGACTTTCACAGTAAAGGAATCCCAACTGGCTGGACTCTACCGCCATCTACTGTTCACTGGGCTTCTAGAGACATCCAAGTCTTTCTAACTGTCTTGTCTCTACTTTTAGTTTAGTGAAAAGGAGAGAAACTATACAATTTGTTATCCAACTGAGACAATTTTAAGAGTGAAGGAGACTAGGAGACAGAAGCAGGAGGATTTCTGTGAGTTCAAGACCTGACTGGTCTACTTGGTGAATTCCAGACCAGCCAGAGCTACAAAATAAGACTCTGTCTAAACAAGTAAACAAGAGAGAATGTGACTGCTCACTGCACCCATCAGGGTGAACTCCGCCCAAGCCCAGAGGACACGTCCTCTTTCTGAAGAATGACCACAGGCTCAGTGACTTCACTGGTAAGAAGCTGCTGTGCATCCAAGTTAGGTTTGTATTATTATAAAGTCCTCATATTAACAGGCTGTATGATCTCCATAAAGACCCAGTACTTCACTTCTATGGTACAGAAACACTGCTCTCACTCTGCAGAATGCGTATCTGTTTGAAAGGGTAAAGACCATTTCTTCCTAAAAGGTGCACTATAGGCTCTGGGAAATAAGACTTAGAAACACAGACAAGAGCCAGGCTGATGGCAGCAAGTTAAGTGTGAGGACTGACAAGGAAGGACGCCCAGTGGTACTGGCTGAGAAACCTGAGGGCATTTCATTGAAGGAACTTCAACTACCCAAATGGCAACATTACTTCATTGCTCATAGTCATAAATATCAACATGAACATGGTCAAGTTTTAATATCGTCTGGGCCCCCAGTTCTTTCTATTCTTCAGTCCTGTTGTTTATATACCTGGGATGTATGCTGGGAGAAACAAGAAATTATTTATAAGAAACAAGAAATTATTCAGGAAATAAAAAAATTATTTATTGAAGACCAGCTGGATATGGTGGCAGAGTCTTGTAATTGAAGCCCTTGGGAGATAGAGGCAGGAGGACCAAGACTTCAAGGTCCTACTCAGCCAACTACTGAGCTGGAGGCCAGGCTGAGATAGTTTCAAAAAGCCAGAAAAGGAACACCAAAAACTGAACTGAAGGGTGGTTATATGAGAAACTCTGTGGTTTTCTAAGACTTTCTGTACTTTTTTTCTTCTTTGTGTGACAGGGTCTCATGTATCCCAGACTCATCATCTGAGGATGTCCTTTGAACCCATTCTTCCTGACTCCACCCATCATGGGATTACAGGCATGTTTGATTACACCTGTTTTTTATTTTTTGGAGTGTATGGTATATGCCTGTAGGTGTCCATGTATGTAGGGGTGTGCTTGCCTCTGTTTTTGCATGTAGAGGCTAGAGGACTACTTCTGGTACATTTCCCCATCAATTCTCCACTTTATTTATCTTTCAGGGTATTGTCTCTCACTGAACCTAGACTGGCCACCCAACAAACCCTGGGATTTGCTTGTCTCTGCTCACCCAGTGTTAGGGTTACAGGTGCTTGTTTCCACATCTTGCTATAGGGGGGCTGGGGATTTGAACTCAGGCCTTCATACTTGGACAGCAAGCACTTTACCCAACAAGTCATTTTCCTAGTCCCATACCCAGATTTATGGAATGTTACAGACTGGACCCAGGACTCTGTACATGCCGGGCAAACACTCTACCAATTAAACAACATCTCTAATACAAGGTTTTTGTTTGTTTTGTTTTTCAAGACAGGGTTTCTCGTGTAGCTCTGGGTGTCCTGGAACTCACTCTGTAGATCAGGCTGCCCTCTAACTCAGACATCTGCCTGCCTCTGCCTCTCGAGCAGTGGGATTAAAGGTGCGTGCCACCACCATCCAGCTCAGTTTTGTTTGCTTTCTTTATTTCTTTTTTTGGTAACTGGAGGGACAGCCGTGGGTGCTGGGAACTGAACTCTGATGTTTTTGGTTGTGAGCCTAGCCTTTTAAGAGCTGAGCTATCCCTCCAGCCCCAGTTTTGTTGTTTTCTTTTTTTAATTAATTAACTCATTTATTTTAGGTGCATTGGTGTTTTGCCTGCATGTATTTCTGTGTGAGAGTGTTGGGTCCCCTGGAACTGGAGATACAGACAGCTGTGAGCTGCCATGTGGGTGCTGGGAATTGAACCCAGGTCCTCTGGAAGAGCAGCTGGTGCTCTCAACCTCTGAGCCATCTCTCCAGCCCCAGTTTTGTTTTCTTAAAAGAAGAAAATGGTGAAGGCCTAGGTGTAGTTCAGTGAGAGAGCATGAGCTAGCAGGCATTAGGTCTCAGATTTGATCCTTACCACGACAAAAGGTGAACTAGGTGACAACCACAGGTACTTAGAAGGGAAATTATTAAATCAATCCTAAGATTCAGTAATATTAGACAGTTAAAGATTCTTTTTTAAAATTTGCAAATGCCTTATTAATTAAGAACATTAAGCAGACATAGAGAATTGGCTCAGCAGTTAATTCTTTTTTTTTTTTTCTTGAGACAGGGTTTCTCTGTGTAACAACTCTGGCTGTCCTGGAACTTGCTTTGTAGAGCAGGCTGATCTCAAACTCAGAGATCCATCTGCCTCTGCCTTCTGAGGCTGGAGTTAAAGGCATAGTCACCACCGCCCAGCTCAACAGTTCATTTTATTGTTCTCACAGAGTACCAGGGTGGTTCAATTCTAGCACCCACACGGTGACTCAAAACCATCCATAACTACAGTTCCAGGAAATCTGATGCTTTCTTCTGGCTTCCTTGGGCACCAGGCTCACATATGGTGAGCATAAATCCATTAAAAAAAGAAAAAAAGTAACATTGATGCATAGTACATTTTATAAACAGAAATCTTTTAAGTATCCCTTATAAAAGATAGTATATAATACCTGGTACAGAAATGATTATTACATTACAGTTTCCAAGTCTGGATGATATATTCTCTCACATGCAGTTTTGGGTAGTTTTAAGTTAAAATAATCAAAGATAACACTTACCTCCTGTTTCTGTATTATAATAATAGGTGTAACCGTCTTCACTTAAGCCCTCTACCCAAATGGCCTTTGCTGCTGTCTAATAGGAGGGAAAAAACAGTACACTGAGAATAATGACAATAGCTAGCTACTGAATAACTAAGGCAAATGTGGCTATCCTTTCTTTTCCACCTGGCACCTGCGAGTCGAGAGCGGTGATAAAGATCATGCAGCACAGCCTGCTTTTCTAGTCACCACTAACTTTCAGACAGAGAATGTCTCATCTCTCTAAGCCAGGAATCCAGCTGGACAGACATGTAAACAAGAAACGACTTCAAACTGACTAACAATATGTATCCTGAATAGGGTTTTTTGTGTGGAGCTATCCCTGTTCCTTCTCTACCCAGCCGTCTAACAGAAGGATTATAGGAAGGAGGAGGCCAAGCTGGGGGTTGAAGAGAACTGCTTATTTGGAAATAAATTTGCTTAACAAAACTCCACAAAAAGCTACAGTCACCAGAATTTGTTTAGCACAGGGGTAGAATGCTGGCTATTCACAAAGCCCTAGGAGCAATCCCTAGTACACAAACCCGACCAGCTACCCAACTCTGAACTCTGAACTTGCCCACCCTAGAAGGCAATCACTTGAAAGAATGAATGAAGCAAAGACACCATAAATATGTTATAGTTACCTTTTTTAAGTTCCCTTGAAATCCTTCTGGCTTCTCCCACTGAGATGCTTAAAATAAAATATATTGTAAATTAATTTTGCTTTAAAATAAAACAAATCCCCCAAATTTAACTAGGTAAAAATCTACAAGATAGTCACTACTATGTACAAAACACTACCAAGTAGAAAAATAAAAGAAACAACATATACCCTTAGTGGTGCTGCACAGAATACATGTATTGAACGTTACATAACCGAGAAGAACGGCAGCATGGTCACGAGTTACTGAAACTTCCACAGTAATTACTAGGGCTGGGTAGGACTTTCCTCAGAGGTTAGGGAATTTCTACTTGGTAGGTGATTGTTTTACCATCTCCATGTGCTCTTTAACTCTTCTGTGAGATGCACTGCCTATTGTGGTTTAAATGAGAATGGCCCCAGAGGCTCATATATTCCAACACTTGGTGCCCAGTTGGTGAAACTACTTGGGAAGGATTAGGAAGTGTGGCCTTCTTGAAGGACATGTGTTGCTGACGTAGAGACCTGGAGGTTTCAAAAGCCTACACCATTCCCAGTTTGCTCACTTCCTATGCCTCCTGGTTGTGGATGAGATGTACCCCAAGTGTTTATTTCTAGTTGATTTACTGTTGAACTACAATATTCATTTCACTTAAGACTCAGAGCAAATAAATTGTTAGCAATTCTTACTACTGGGGCTGGGGGAATGGTTCAGTGGTTAAGACACCAGAGGCTCTTCCTGGGGACCCGGTTTGGTTCTCAACACTCACATGACAGCTCACAACCATTTTAACTCCAGTTCCAGGGGATCCAATGTCCTCTTTGCTCCTCCATGGACATTGCACACACATGGTGCACAAACATTAAAACATACAGGTAAAACACCCATATAAAATAGAAATTAAAAAACCCAAAAAACTTATGGAGTAATAAATTCTGCCAAGGATACAAATGCTAAGACAGCACTTCAGAAGTGATGACTAACTTTAAATTCCTGGTCCTCCTGCTTCTACCTCCCAAGTGCTAGGGTTATTGATGTGTCTGCTGCTACAACTACAGCTAACTGTTAGCATGAGTTACCCCATAATTTAATTTTTTTGAGACAGGGTTTCTCTGCGTAGGCTTGGCAGTCCTGGAACTCACTTGGTAGCCCAGCCTGGCCTTGAACTCACAGAGATCCACCTGCCTCTGCCTTCCAAGTGCTAGGATTAAAGGCGTGTGCCACCATGCCTGGCTAGGAACTTACAAGATTTTAATCATGACACTGATTTGCAATGAGCAGGGTATTCTTAGTGTTTTTTTTTTTTTTTGGTTGTTTTGTTTTATTTGTTCCGTCTTACTCTGTACCCCAGGCTGGCATGGATCCCACTATGCTAGTCTCTAATGTGTAGTAATCCTTCTGAGTGCTGGCATTCTAGGGTATATACATCATAACAAAAGGCACAGTTTTCTAAGCTTTGTGGAAAAAGGAAGTTAGTTTCTCACTGCTTAACATATGCCAATATGAAATCAATATTAACTAAAAATCTCAATACAGAAACTGCTGTGTTTTTCTATTTTCTAGTAGTTCTGTGCTTCCACAGCGTACCTCCTGTGATGAGATCGTAATAGTAACAGTGACCATCGGACGTTACTCCTTCTACCCATCTACCCTTTGAAGCGTCTTTCTTTTTCTTTTCCTTTTCCTTTTTCTTCTTCTTCTCTTTCTGTTGAGTTGATGTAGACGTGGGCTGGACAGTGCTGGTCACTGGTGATATACTTGGCTCTGAAATGTCTAGAAAAAAGATAAAGAGGGGTAACTTTACCTTTTTAAATGTTGTATTAGCCAGAAGCCTGGCAAAGCCCAGCACAGTGACGCATGCCTGTAATTCCAGCTACTCAGGAAGCAACTATTCAGGAGGCTGAGACAGAACAACTTATGTGTTTGAGACTAGCCTAGATAACAATTTTTAAAAACAAAACCAAAGTTTGACAAGACTGTTTTTGGGAACGAAACACATTATAATAAAGTTGTCTGGATACAATCGTGGAAGACTATATAAGGGGAGTGAAAAAAATTGTAGTTGTACGGGTTATTTAGTTCATTCACACATTAAAGGTTATCCTAAGGGCTGAGGAGTGTGACCCAGTGGTAGTGTACTCCTACCAAGAATGCCCTGGGCTGTAGGTTTGATCTCAGCACACCACGAGGAAAACAAAACAATTTACAACTCACTCTAAAGAACAGGTATCCCTGCCCACAGCAACGAAGGCCAGTGTTGACGACAGGGGGAATCGTGTCAGAACACCGGGACACACCAACAAACGAGCTACGAAGGCGAAGGTACTAAGCTGCTTCCCACTGGCTTCTCGCTTCTCCACACCCTTATAAATCCCGGGTCAAGCCGGGCACTGGTGGTGCCCGTTCTAGTCCAGCACTCTCAGCAGAGGCCAGCCTGGACTAGAGTGAGTTCCAGGATAGCCAGGGCTACATAGAGAAACCCTGTCTCTAGAGAAACAAAAGCCCTCTAGGTCAAAAATACCTGCAGACAAATCAAAAACAAAAAAAACCCCACGCACTAAAAATACTGTTAAATTTGACTACATGGTTACATTTTTTGTATAACAAAATGAAAAGGAAAAAAAAAGCAAAAACATAGAGGCTAGAAAAATGAAAAAATTAACAACAAATAAGTTAATGTCCCTAATAATGACTTGTTAAAAATCAAATGTCCTAACAGAAAACATACAATTCAGAGAATGAATATTTTCTTTCACTAATATTCAAAGAAATGCAAATAATATAGTTTCTTTTTATAGATTAATACTGAAAAGTCTAATGAATCTCCATTATCATCTATGGGTATATACATAAATGTGAAAAAAATGTTTTCATGGCTTTCTGCTCAAAAGACAGCTAATATTTCCAATGACAGTTAACAACTTTTTTATTTCTAGAAAAATGTAAATCAGATCCACCATTTGTACAGCTAGCTTGTCATCAGCTATAATATAGTACATTCATCCTTTGATACTACATGTCTTACCCAGAAGATGAACCTACAGAAAAAAACAAACACAAAAAGATACATTCATGACAGGCTGCATTTTTTTTTTTGTTTTGTTTTTTGAGACAGGGTTTCAGGGTTTCCTCTTTGTAGCCCTGGCTGTCCTGGAACTCACTCTGTAGACCAGGCTGGCCTCGAATCAGAGATCCGCCCGTCTCTGTCTCTGTCTCTGTCTCTCTCTGCCTTCTGAGTGCTGAGATTAATGGTGTGAGAAGATCTTTAACAGACATAATACACATAATCCAAAAGGATCCCACAGGGGCATAGTGGCTCATCTCTGTAATCCCAGCCTGCCTGACTACCTTGAGTTTGAGGCCAGCCTAGGCTACATAGTGAGCTGCAGGCTAGCCAGAGCTATATAGTTGAGACTCTGTATCAAAACAGACAAACCAATACCCCCACCATGGACAGGAAGATAACTGTATGTATATTTAAAATTAATCTGTGCTGAGTATGGTGGCATACACCTTTAATCCCAGCATTTGGGAGCCCAGCCTGGTCTACAGAGAGCTCCAGGGATAGCCAGGGCTACATAAAAAAACCCTGTTTCAAAAAACCAAAAAATTCACCTTAAAATGGCACTGAAATGGAATCTTTTAATCTCTCTATATAAAATTAGTAAGTCTTCCACTAACACTTCTCCAAGATACCTACCTGATTTTTCCTCTCAAAATGCTTTATGTTCAACTGAGTGTAATGATGCATGGCTGTAATCCCAGAACTTGGGAGCCTGTCCGACATCACATAGTGAGTTTGAGGCCAGTTTGAACTAACCAGTGAGACTCTCATTCACTAATAAATCAATGGCTTTTTGGAACCACATGCCCCTTCTTTTCCTTAAATACTAACATTTAGACTACATTAAGCTGACAACTGTTTTTATTTAATGGCAGCAATATTTTGTTTAAACCTATAATTAAGGGTTCTTTTTATTAGAGACTAAAGAGTATCATTTCACGCTGAGACATTTGGCCTGGACTGAGCAGGAGGCCCTCCCCAGGGGCTTGTGTTGTACACAAGGTGCTGCTCAGGTAGCCGACCGTCCGGCTGCTCCCGTCTCCTTGCTGCGGAAGACAGCTTCTCACAGTAGCTGTGGTGTTGAAGGGAGAGAGTCATAACCGGATAAATTACCGAGAACAAGTGACTGTTGCTATCGCATGACAACTCAAGGCTCAGAAAAGGATCTTCCACGTCTCACCTCTCCCAAGAAACCTCTCTCAGAAAAAAGGGGTGGGAAGGCTGTAAGAGATGGAGATGGTGTAGTGTGGTGTTTTCCCCTCTGGGTACAACATGATCACACCACCACTATCTGGAGGAGAGAGTACCCTGATCCAGTCACAGCAAGGAAAGAAATAAGCAACTGACACAGTGATGGTCAAGTACATGCTGACGGTACTGGACTACTGACATTTCCCAAGAGGAGGGAGGGGACACTCAAGGACCTGGTCCTTCTCACCTAGATTCTAGCTATTATTCCATCGTGTTCCAGCTCCCCTCCCAACAGGTGATCTTGGGAGATGCTGAAGTAAAAGGCAGTGAAGGGTTAACTGAAAAGAGCCTCCATGATGCAGAGTCTCCAAGGTAGCGACCTATGATGGGGTGTGTCTTTGATGACGTAGCTGTCCTGGAGTCATCCATGCACTTATAAGTAACTCCTCATCCATGCTGTTTAGTTAAGTCCAATAAAGTCAGTGGTTCACAAAAGCAAAAATCCAAATTGTCTGAGCACCCGGACCACTACCTGAGATCAACAGTTAAGATCTACTCTATACCTGGTTTAGGAACCTGGCTCCCAGCTTGCTGGAGGCTGTGGCGCTTTAGGAGGTGGGCCCTGGCTGGCAGACTACGTGAGCGGGGGCCGCCCTCCAGGTTTCTGGCTACCTTCAGGCTCCGGCCTGCTCCTCTGCCTCTGGTCTGTGTTGTAGGAATAAGCTTCCATCTCGGGCACCCACCACTGTGCCGCCCCAGCCATGGTGCACCCAAACCTCTGACACCGACCCACAGCTGACAGTCTGTCCTGTACATTGTTGCTGTCAGGTCTTTTGTTACCAGAAAAGTAACTAAAACAATCTGTCATGGAGGAAAGCTCACAAAAACTTCCTACTTTAGAGCCTGAACTCAACCAGATGGAAACATCCATAACTCAAACCCTCAAAATAATCTGCAGCTTGAGGTAAAGTTGACTATTTGTCAGGAAAAGGCAACTCCTTCATTATATAGCCAATCATATAAATAGATATAACTCAGTTCTGGCCATGTGGAAAATATATAACTATAATGCAAGTTTTTTTTTTTAAATTTTTTTTTTTAATGAGTAGCGCCTGTAACAATGAGTATCTAAAAGAGAAGCCTCAAGGTTTTGGAAATGAATCATTCAGCTAGGCTGGAGCTAGGCCCAGATAACTGTAAAGGTAGTATGGTTGATATGAATAAAGGTGTCAGAAGATAAAGCATTAAAAACAAAACATGGGGCCAGCAAGATGGTTTGGTGCATTATGGCATTTGCCACTGACCTGAGTTGATTTTGGGGACCCACATGGCGGAAGGAGAGAACTGACCCTTTCAGGTTGTCCTCTGACCTCCACACATCATCAACATAAAGATAAATAAGTAAATAATGCAAAAAGCAAAAGAAGCCAGGCATGGTGCCTCGTGCTTTTTAATTTCCGAAGGCCTAGGTAGGAGGCTCACAAATTCAAGACCAGTCCAGGATATTCTGGGAGACTGTATCTCAACAACAAAACAACCACAACAATAGCAACAGCACAAAATATAAGCACTTCAAAGTCCACATTCTAAATGAGACTATGATACACACGAAAAGCACTAGAATATTTTCAAGTATGGAACTCCTATACGGAAACAATGAAGAGGTCCCTCAGCACGACCCGTGATGTTCCTTTTAAAGCACCTTGCTGATACCTTACCTGACTCTAAGCCAAGCCGTTTCAGATCCTCTTGGTATGCCTTCAGGGCAGCTGCCTCCATGGCGGCAAACTCCTTGGACGCCTTTTCTTCTTCCTTTGCCTTATCCAGGCTTTTCTGTTTAATCTGTGTAAGAACACGTGAAGGTGACGGTGAGAGATGGAGTCAACATTCGCACAGAAAATGAACACAGAGTCAACTGGAATTACCTCACTGATCCTCTTGGCCACATTTTCCTTGTGATTCTTTCCTCTCTCATGAAATTCAACACTCTTGAAAATGGAAAAGGGAAAGCATCATTAACCTCACAGCAAACTAATACTATGAATACAGAGCTAAAATGTAAGATTAAAATGGCAGAAAATATAAAAATGATTAGTTTTAATGCAAAGTGACCCCGGAATCAAATGACACTAGTGGTCGAGGCAGATTATCGTGTTCGCCCACCAGATGTTCTCTGGTTCTTACAATGAGCCAGGATGACCACACTAACAGCACAAAGTGTGGGGAGCAACTTTCAAGAAGAAGTATGTCTCAGCTGAGCAGTGGCAAATACCTGTGACCCGAGCACTTTGAAGGATGAGGCAAGAGAAACCTGAGTTCAAGTTCCAGGCCAGCTTAAGGTATGTGCTCAAGTAACACCCATCTCAAAACAAAAAGAGAGTAGTAGTAACAACAATAAAACTGTCCCAAACCCAAAACCCCACCAAATAAACAAAAGCCCACGACAACAACAAAACACTACCTTTCAACATCAAATGTCCAAACTGGCTAAGCCTCTCATTTCATTTTCTGCTTTGCTATATTAGAGACATAAAGAATATCCTTGAGGACTTGGTCTTTAAAACATTAAGAAAGATAAGTATGTAAAGAAGTCCTCCTTTGGGCAGGTAAGACGGCTTGTGGGTCAAGGTGTTTGCCACCACGCTTGCCCACCCGCCTCCACCCCCAGGACCCGCAGGAACACTGTCCTCTGACCTGCGCCCCGAGGAACATGCACACCAACACATCTACACCCACCCACCCACATTTAAAAAAATTCCTCACATTGTGCAAAGTGATGTAATAAACAAGGTTATTCAGTGCAGCACTGTGTGGGGCAACAATCTTACAGTCTGTCTGCTGGGGACTGGCTGAGTGAACTGCGTACATTCCCACAGACACCTTCATGATATACTGTTCAGTTAGAAACAAAACTGTGCTATTTGTCATCATGATGGAGTAAAATACACGCATATGGCAACAATGAAGTATAGAGGGGGGGGGGGAGGAGGAGTTAACTTTTGAAGGTCAACAGTAATTAAGTTTTGACATAGATGGCTGAGTGAGCACTGGGACCTACTTAAATAATCAGAAATTCTCAATAAATTATAGATGTCTGATGGTAAGTAATAGAAAATCCCAGGAAAATTCCTTAAAATAAATGCTGTCAATCAAATTCTGTATGACACATTAACCGAGCTATTCTAATAGACTCCTATGAATTCTTCATTAAAGTGAGAGTTTGTAAAGCAAACAATCATCTATTGTTCCTATACCGGGTTACCTACAGGTGATACACCATACAAAGAACACCATGTGAAAGGACCATTCAAAACTGATTATGGTTTGTAGTTAACAGTTAAATTACTAGATATTTAGGGAGATGCAGACAAACTTCTGGAAAGATAATTTATTTTCAGTAACTCATAAAACTGGCTTTACCGCCTAGGTACCTCCAGGGATGGGTCATTTTTTAATTTGTGTGGTTTTAAAAGCTCATGGCAGTTTTAGTAAGGGTCAGTCTAAGCCAGATAAAATATGCACACTCTTTAGCAACAACCAGTAAAGACCAAAACAAAAGAGCAATACTCCTTGAAGCCAAAGACCTCACAGGTGATTTCCAAGTGTTTACTGAGCTGGGAACACAGCTCAAAAGACGGCAGCATTCCTTTGTGCACCACAGTTCTGCCAAGTAAAAAGGTTATGTACGTATAAAATACCATTGCTTTTGGTTTGATTTCGTTTTGTTTTTCAAGACGGGGTTTCTCTGCATAGTCCTGGCTGTTCAGGAACTCACTCCTGTAAACCAGGCTGGCCTCGAACTCACAGAGATCCGCCTGCCTCTGCTTCCCCAGTGCTGGGATGAAAGGCGTTCGCCACTACTTCCTGGCAAGATCCTGAACTTTTTTAAACATTATTTTATGGATGTGTGCGCCTGTGTTAAGTTCAAAAGCACCCCATGAGTACAGCCACCAGTGAAGGTCAGAGGAGGCTGTGGGATCACCTGGAACCCGGAGTCACGGGTGGTTATGAGCGGCCATGGGGTGCTGGGCACGGAATCCCATCCCCTCTGCAAGAGCTGGAGGTGCTTTTTACTGTGGAGCCATCTCTCCAGTCCCCACATTCTGGTTTTTAATATAGTATGTTTGTATAGGACAGATCCGAAAGGGAAGAAAGCCAGTTGACTTTTTGCTTTAAAAGTTGGAGCTAGGTACCAGGCGTGGAGCACGCCTTTAATCCTAGCACTAGGGAGGCAGAGGCAGGCGGATCTCTGTGAGTTCGAGGCCAGCCAGGGCTACAGAGGGAGTGCCACGAAAGGCGCAAAGCTACACAGAGATCTCTCGAAAAACCAAAAAAAAAAAAAAGTTGGAGCTAGGCTATAAGCATAATGTGTTTTTTGGTTGCTATCTTTGTATTTCTTGAGAGGGGACAATGATGGTCTTACAAATTTCTATGGAGAACAAGAAACATAAAAGAAAAAGTATGATTTTTTTTTTAAAAGAGGCAAGGAGTTCCATAAACATGGATGAGATTACCCACTCACGGTCCATTTCCTCGAAGGCCACAGAAATAATTAGGCCTTGAAATCAAAGTTAGATTGATGACCAAAGGGGAAATCAAAGAAAAGAAATCTTCCTAGGTTTTGAAAAATCAGGAGCACAACCCATGAAAGTGGTTTGTAAACTGTACTTAGATCAGAAAGCAACATGTCACATGAATATTTTACTAGAAATTTCATACAGGCCTGTTGTCTGCTATCCAGCACTTGCAGTAATCACAGAATTTCTTTGGTTGTGACTTCCAGTAGTCGGCCCTGAAGAAAGGAAAAACAACTCTCAGTTTATCCAAGAATTGGAAGAGAACCGTCATGCTCTGTAAAATTTGGGATAGAAAGTTGCCGAACGGCTTCCGTCTTAGCAAAGCACTTTTATTTATCTACGCGAAGCTAAATTCCTCGTGGAACCGCTTTCCACCAAGGTAATCACGGGCTGCTTCTCCTCCTCGCTACTCCCAAGGAGGGAAACAGAGGAAGCTATTTCCCTTTTCCCTGCTTAGCTAATTCACTTGTTTCGGGGACGTCTGCGGCGTCCACGCCGCCCGGGCCCCCGGGACGGACAGCCGGGCAGGGGCGGGACCCGAGTCCCCCGGCTGGGGCTGAAAGGGCGGCCGCGTCTCCCCCGGAGAACCGGCCCGGCAGGTCGGGCGGCCCCGGGGTGAGCGGAGGGGCGGAAGGGGGAGGAGGAGGAGGAGAGAAGCGCACGCGGCCGCCGCGCGGCTCAGGTCCGACCCGACTCACATGACCGCGCCGGCTCCGCGCGTAGCCCCGCGATCCCGCTCCCCGTCTGCTCGGCCGGCGGCGGCGGCGGCGGCGGCGGCGAGAGCCGGGACCTCCCGGGCCTCCGCGTCTCCCCGGACCCCGGCGTGTTCCCGCGGCCCGGCTACGGCAGCCGCGAGGGCCCGGTCCCAGCGCGCGCGCGCGCCGCCGCCGCCGCCTCCTCTTCCCCCCTCCCCCAAGGGGGGCGGGGCTGGCGGCGCCCGAGAGGTGGGGTCGGTATAAAGGGGTGGAGGTCACCCAGAAGGGGACGAAAGCGCCACGGGGACCGGAGCTGCTGCGGGGCCGCCGCGAGGGTCCCCTCTAGCCAAGCTCCATCCCGCCGCGCGGTGCTCGCTCCTCCCGGGACCCGGCACCTACGACTCGCGCGCCGCGGGCTCGCGGCCTCCGCCTCTGCCTCCGCCTCCCCCCGGCTCCGCTCCGCTCCCCGCCCCGCTCCGCCCGCCCCTCCCACGCCGCGCGCAGCTGTTCCCACAGACGGCGCCGCCCTCGGCTCTGCCCGCTAGCCCGGCTCGCGCTGTGACCGGACTGCAGCCCGGGACCTGAGAGGGCAGAGAGAGAGAGAGAGAGAGAAAGGCGCAGCCGCCGGGTCCGGGGTCCGGGGTCCGGGAACCGCACCGGGCTTGCTGGGCTTCGCCTCCAAACTTTCCAGTCCAGGCGCGCCGCTGGCCCGCGCCCGTCCCCCCCCCCCCCACCTCGTCCCCGCCACGCCCGCGCGCTCCGCTCGTCCGTCGGGCTCGTCCCCGCGCGTGGGACCGCAGCGGCCGCGGGGGGCGGCTTCGCCGGGCGGGAGCTGTGCACGGCGGCGGCCGAGGCGGCGGCAGCGGGGCTGACGCTAGTCAGGTGGGTAACGGCGGTGCTCTTCGCAGCACTTCCCATATGGTCTAGCGGTTAGGATTCCTGGTTTTCACCCAGGCGGCCCGGGTTCGACTCCCGGTATGGGAACAGTGTAAGTTTTTTCTTATTTATTGCCTGGTTGGAGTTTGGAGGAACGGATGAGCTTTTCTAGGGGGATCCGGCTAACTTTGTGTGTCGGTGTGGGGTGAGTTTGGGAAGGAACCGTGGAGTCGATCGTGGGGCGGCGGCGGGCAGCTGGTTTGCGCCGAGTTGCGCTCGGGTCCCGTCCCCCCCCCCCCCCCCCTTCCTCCGCGCCCGGGTCGGTGCGGGAGGAGTCTCGCTGTCCCCGAGGCTGTTCCCCGCCCTCAGCCCGTACTTTTCCAGGCGCTCGGGAGGTGATGATTAACTCGGGCCTCGCCTTATCTCCCCCCCCCCCGCCCCGCCCCCGGGTGCCCCCTGGGCCCACACCCTGCTCGGCTGCCCCCTTCGGACTCACTCCGCCGGCCGGGGCGTGCCCGCCCGCCGTGCTCCACTTACTGTCAACAGTGACTCCAGACCCCCCTCGGCTCGCCGGCCCCCGCCGCTCCCTATCGCCGGCCCCCGCCGCTCCTTATCGCCTGCCCGGCCTTGGGATTCCCCCCCCACTGCGTGCACCCGAGCCGGGTCCTCCGCTTCCCCGCTAAGCACCCCGGCCTCAGGATGAGGCCATTGCAGAAAGTCTCTCTTCCCTCCTCGTCACTCTCCTTTTTTCCCTCTTCAAACGCACCACAAGCTGCGGAGAAGAGAAATGCCACTGTGATGAGATGTCTTTAAAGAACAGACTCCACTTTCCGGGAGGCTCTTGGGAGCGTCACTGATTAAAAAAAAAAAAATCATGGGGTGGAGGTGGAGCTTTGGAAGACAGAAAAATTAGCCCGGAGACCGGGGAGGGGATGTTAAAACAAAGTTGCACTGTACTTTTAAATATAGAAGCCCTGTGTTTATTACAAAGAAGGGGCCCAGCTGTGTCAGCAGCCCGAGAGCTGAAAAAACGAAACAAAAGCGTTATCTTAAATGCAAGTTGAAATTAGAAAATTGGGGCAGCTGCGGTGTTTAGTCTGTTGGGCCTTTGGGCACAAATAAGGAAAAACTGACTCCCGCGGATGCGTTTCTGGTCAGAGCCATTGCCAAGCAGAAGTTTTGGTTGTTGGTGTGGTCCCAGAATATTTTATACCCTTCACTGGCACAGCTGAGTTTGAAAATAACTGTTAATGTGATCTGTGTGATTAAGTAATCCTTAATTAGCCCTTCCTCGTAAAAATTAAGACTAGAACACCCCGATAGCAAACATTTAAAATCTTGTTAACTAGTCAAGCGGTTACCCATGTCAGGGTTAAACACACCCCCCCCCCCCCCCCCCCCGCAGATGTTTTGAGCTTCCTGATGTTCAGGCGATTCAGGTTTGTGGGCAGTGGGGGATAGAGTTACATTTTGGCTCCTGCGGTTAGCTGTGGGACAGTGTGGATGGAGGTCTTTGACCGTCGGTGTGTTACGGCTCTAGAGCCCTAAGTTCTGCGTTCTATTATCTTCATCGTCATTATCAAGCATGGTTTTGCCATGTGGCTCAAGATGGCCTAGAAGTCATTAGGAGCCCAGAGTCCTGGGATTGGTGATTCTCCTTTTGCCTTTCAAGCAGTGGGGTTACAGTCATATGCCTCAAGGCCTAGCTTAGATTCTTCTGGGGCTTGGGGTAAGGAGGGCAGGTTGAAACATCTTCTCATGTTGCCCAGCGTAGCCTCAGAATCTCTGTGGTGATGAGAATAACCTTGAACTCTTGATCTTCCTGTCTCTTCAGTGCTCAGATGACAGGTATGTGGCACCAGGTCTGACTAGATTTTTTTTTAAAAAAAAAAATGGTTAATTAAGATTTTTTTTTTGTGCATGTATGTTTTGCTTGCATGTGCACCATGTGTGCCTTGGTGCCTAGGGAGGTAGGAGAGTGTGTCAGATCCTCTGGAACTGAAGTGCTGGGGAATCGAACCCCATCTCTGCAGAGCAGTGAGTGCTCTAAATGTCCCTGCAGTTCCCTAGATTCTCCACAACATCAGTTTCACTGAGTTTAGGTAGATCTTGAATAGGTAACGGGAGTAGAACATTTTAAAACTTTCGTGTGTTGGATCATTAAGAACCGGGCACTAAAGACTGCATTCCAGGTTTGGAAGAAAACCCCTGTTTTGTTTAAGTTCTGCAAGGACTTGGCGGGCACTAAAACGCATGCTATCATAAACTGAATCGTAAAGGATTGCAGGAAGGCACACTAGCGTATCTGGGGCGAGGCAGGGTGACAGTACTCCTACCTGACATACAGACGTCCTCTGGCTAGCTCTGGGCCAGGTGGGATGGTCAGGCAGCTTCTGAGTTGTGGAATTGCTCCTGGAGCAGGAGGCGAGGTGGAGGATCGGCTCAGGGAGGGGCAGGAACGGAGAGCATTTGCCTCGCACCCTGAAGAACTGGTTGGATTTCTCCCAGTGGGTAATGTAAGTCATAAAGTCTGAGGTGTGGGGGAGCCGAGGACCAGGAGGCTAGCAGCAAGTCTGGTTGGCAGGCGCATGATCCCTGGAGGGAGATGGTGGCCGACCAAGAGGAAAGGCAGGGATTTCAAACTCGGTCGTTTTGACTAGGTTACAGGTTCTTCTCCCCCCCCCCCCCCATCAAGAAGTGACCTTTAGATCAGGAAAGTTTTAAAAACATTTTTGTCTCTTTGGTTTGTGGTGTTATTCTAAGATGGATTCTCTTTGTCATAGCCCAGGTTAGCAGATGTGTTCTGCCACACCCAGCTTTGTCCCTTTGAAAAGCTTGACTGTAGTTATGTTAGGTGAAAAAAGAAATCTTGCTTCAAAAGACTCAAGCAATATAGGAGCATGTAGAATAGTTTGCGCCTGTAGGTTTTAGGGTTAGGAGTTGAATATTTTCAAATTAATGAAATGGAAAAGCAATTAATTAGACTTGGAATGAGAAATAGGTTTAAATTATGAGAGTGATTTACAGTGAGTGTCCTTTGCCAGACCTTGATAATTCCTGAATAGTTGGGAAGATACAGTCATAAAATCCGTGAAGATTCTTGCTTCAGGTTGTGTGTTGTTGTTTGTTCTTTAGCTCTTAGTTCTTTGGGTCTTTTTGCTCTTTGGGGGGCCCCACCACCCAGCTCCCAAATAAATCACACATGGAGGCTTATTCTTAATTATAAACGCCCAGCCTTAGCTTGGCTTGTTTCTTGCCAGCTTTTCCCTTTCTCTATTTCTGCACACATTTCTTTCTTACTCTGTTGCTGGTTGTGTAGCTGGCTGGCCCCTCTGGCTACTTCTTTTTTTTCCCCAGATTTCTCCTTCTATATATTCTCTCTGCCTGCCAGCCCCGCCTACCCTTTCTCCTGTCCTGCTATTGACCATCCAGTTCTTTATTAGACCATCAGGTGTTTTAGACAGACAAAGTAACACAGCTTCACAGATTAAATAAATGCAACATAAACAAAAGTAACACACCTTAAAATAATATTCCCCAGCAATTGTGTCTTTTAAACCAAAGGCTATCGCCAGTGGTGCCTGAAACGTTCTTTCTAGACACTCATAGCTAATTCCCCCAGCAGTCTGTTTACCATTGCTACTGTCAGGTGCAGTCAGATGCCTGGAAGCTCAGTGAAGGGTGAGCACACCTGTGTTGATGCACCCACAAGACAGTAGGAGACAGGGTGAGTGAGTTAGGAGAATTCAGCGGCCTCCCACTGTCCCATGGCCTCGGCTGACCTCCCTCTTCACCTGCCCCTCTGCCATTTTACTACATTTCAGCTACCATTGGCTTTCTTGTTGATTCTTGAATGTGCTTCTGAATTGTCGTTCTTTTTTTTTTCCCCTGGTTTTTTGAGACAGGGTTTCTCTGTGTAGCCTTGGCTGTCCTAGAACCCGTTCTGTAGAACAGGCTGGCCTCGAACTCAGAGCTCTCCAGAGTGCTGGGATTAAAGGCATGCACCATCACCATACAAAACTTGTTTTTCTGCTTCCAACTCTCAACATCTCAGGTCCACCTTGCTTTCTCAGAGAGGTCTTTTTTTTCTGGTCACATTAGGTAGACTCTCTCTTTTCAGTTACCTTCTGGTTAATTAACCTTGTTTGTTCATTCTTTTTTCCTTGTTTGCTTTTTACTGTGGTTAATTTGTCTTTTTAAAATTAAAAAAAAATATTTATTCATATTTTCTCCCTCCCTCCCTCCCTCCCTCCCTCCCTCTTCAAAGGACAACTTATAGGACTCACTTCCCTTCCTTCACCATGTGGACCACCATGTGGGATCAGACTTGGGTTGTCACCATGGTAGCAGGTGCCTTTCAGCCATTTCACAGGCCCCTTTTAAAATTTTAAGCAAGATTGTTTTATGTGTATGAGCACCTTGTCTGTCTGCATGCATGTGTATCTCGAGGGTGCTGCATGTCCACAGAGGTCAGAAGAGGGCATGGAATTCCCTTGGAGCAGGTGTTAGGATGGTTGTAAGTCACCGCTGGGTGCTAGGAACTGAACCTGGGTCCTCTTGAGAGCAACACACGCTCTTAAGCCCAGAGCCATCTCTCATACCCCTGTCCCCCACAGTTTATTTTATCTTATTTCATCCGTGTAGTAGTTCTGTGAGGATGAGGACATTGCATACTGAGATCAGTTTATACCACCGAGTTGAAACCACATTCACTCACTCCTGATGCTCATGTACAATGGTACAGTCAGTTAGAACAGTTTGGCAGTTCCCCAAAATAGTAGATATAGGAGCCCCCAGAAGTGAAAATACATGCCTCAGTTACAACTTGCATGTAAATGTTCATAGCAAATGGCCCAAGGATCCATCAGATGTTAATGCATAACTGTGTAATGGAACACTAGCTGGCAGTTCCAAGGCATAGCATGATGGTCTATACCAAATATGAACGAGTTCAAGCATATTATACTAAGTGAAAGAAACTAGGTAGTGGTTTTTTTTATTTTTTATTTTTTGTTGTTCTGTTTTGTTTTGTTTTGTTTTTCAAGACAGGGTTTCTCTATGTAGCCCTAGCTGTCGTAGGACTCTTTCTGTAGACCAGGCTGACCTCGAACTCACAGAGATCTGCCTGCCTCTGCCTCCCCAGTGCTGGGACTAAAGGTGAGCACCACCACGCCTGGTGCCTTGTAAAACGAGGTATTAAAGACCACATTTTGCAGCCCCGTGTGGTGGTGACACATGCCTTTAATCCTAGCACTTGTGAGTTAGAGGCAGGCAGGTCTCTGTGGGTTCTAGGCCAGCCAGGCCCTGTTTTGTTGTGTTGTGAATTCCATTTGTATAAAATGCCCACAGTAGGCAGTTTTATGAAGAGATCAGTGTTTGCTCTGAAGTGGAGGAGAGACGGGAGAGAGGGTACCTCCTAATGCAGTTATATTTAAGGTACATGAAAGACTCTAAAACTAGATTTTATTGATGATTACATAACTCTGTAAATATACAGAAAAGCATGGAGTTGTATACTTTATTTCCTAAGTTGTTACATGCTGGCAACACTATTAAAAAAGATTGAAGCAAAAAAAAAAAAAGCCTATGGAATATTTTATCTCTACATATGCTTGCCATTTAGACATTACCTATTTTAAAATAACGATGAAAGAATTGATAAGTGAAAGTATTTCTAGGTTGTTCTAATAAATGCAGCACACGCTTTAAGTAATCCATGAACGTTGTCAAGTCTTCGAGTGAGTACAATGTGTAGTGTGAGGAAGGCTCAGACTAACCCCGAAAAGATCTCTAAGGTTCCCACCAGGGTCTGTGGGAGGCGGTGGAGGAAGCAGCCCTTGGGAAGGGCACTGAAGATAGCTAGGCCCTCATGATTCAGAGGGGGTGGGGGACCAGGCATGTGGAGGAAGCGGACAGGAGCAGAGCACGTTAACAGCGGCGAGCACATTTGGGCTGAAGTGTGGGTACAATAGGATAGGAGTAGGAAACCGGGCTGCAAGAGCAGATAGGGTCAGCGGGGAGTGAGGTCAGAGTTCTGGGAGTCCTGCTGCCTGCCTGCTGGCCACCCGGCTCAGCCCCTGGGGTTTCTAGCCCACACTTGTTGGAGGAACCCCACCACCTGCCTGTGGAGTTAGGCTTTGCCCTGTCTCCGAACTGTCAGCAGGGTGACCCCGCACTGGGGACTTGGACTTGCTTTTCCTTTCTCTCCAGACCTGGAGCAGTGCATGGCATCCGTGAGCGTCCAGGAAGCATTTGACTGTCTGAAAGCCAAGTTACATGAGAACAATTCATGCTGGGAATCTTCTGGAGATTTTGAGAAGTTCTGGGATTTGGGGCCAAGGGAATTGACTTTGCTAGGAAAATGAGTTTCTGGTAATATGAGCTAATGCAATGAATCGGATAGCCCTGTGCAGGGTCAACTGGAGAGCTGTGGCTGTGGTGTCCATCCACACCTTCCTCTCTCTGCTGTTTCTGCTCTCGCCCGCGCTTTCCCTGGACCACAGTCTGGGCCTGGCTTGCCGTGCAGCGACAAGCTGGTTTCTCTGCTTGCTTCTGGTCTCTCCCTGACTAAGTAGGGTGGTCACAGCCTAACAGAGAGCCCAGGTTCAAAGGCTGGGCTGCAGGGAATATTGAGACGTCAGAAAGTAAATACCCTGAAGAGAAAGGGGGAAATTAAGTGCATGTTTCGTCGTTCATAGAACAGGCAGTTTCTGCTCATAGTGGATCACATTGTTACTACACATCTCTGTATGTTTATGAGGTGAGTTGCTTTTTGAATACCACAAATTTGCTTCAGCAACCAAGTACAGACTAGGACACTGCCACCCTGTGGACATTTAATTTAGAACTAAGACCTCCAGAAACAAAAGGAAAGCCTCATTCATTTGAAATTAGCTATTTGATAACTGGCAACAGCTCTTGTATCTTGTGTACGTGGTCCAACTTATTAAATAGTAAGCTTAAAGTTTGTCTTCTGAGGCTTCTAAATAAAGGGAACCCAAATATAATAGGTTTAAAAAGGCTGCGAGGGCCAGCCATGGTGCCACATGTCTTTAAGCTCACCACTCAGAAGGCAGAGGCAGGTGGATTTCTGTGAGTTGAGGCCAGTCTGGTCAACATAGAGGGCTCTAGGCCAGCCAAAGCTACATAGTGAGACCCTGTCTTAAAATAACAAACAAGCGGGCGGTGATGGCGCACACCTGTAATCCCAGCACTCTGGAGGCAGAGGCAGGCGGATCTCTGTGAGTTCCAGGCTACCCTGGTCTACAGAGCTAGTCCAGGACAGGCTCCCAAAGCTACAGAGAAACCCTGTCTAGAAAAGCCAAAACCAACCAAACAAACAAAACAAAACTATAAAAAGGTTGTGAAGAAATTCAAGCATGCTGTTTAGAGTCTTTGCACCAGAAACTTAATAAGTTTGTGCTTTAATTTATTTTATTGGGTGTATGTTGTTTTTGTATTTTGAGACAGACAGGGTCTATCTATGTCTAGCCCAGGCTAGCCTGGAGCTCACTTTGTAGCCCTGGCTGGCCTTGGCTTTGAAGTAGTCCTACAGACTTAGCTTCCCGACTCTGGGACTATAGGTGAGAGCCACCGTCTTGCTCACATTTTGTTTTTTAAAAATACATTGTGGTGCCAGGCAGCCATGGAGGTGGTGGCACAAACTTTAATCCCAGCACTCGGAAACCAGAGGCAGGCAGATCTCTGTGAGTTCGAGGCCAGCCTGGTCTACAAAGTGAGTTCCAGGACAGCCAGAGCTGTTACACAGAGAAACCCTGTCTTGAAAAAAAATAAACAACAACA
This sequence comes from Peromyscus maniculatus bairdii, assembly GCF_049852395.1. Lineage (NCBI taxonomy): Eukaryota > Metazoa > Chordata > Mammalia > Rodentia > Cricetidae > Peromyscus > Peromyscus maniculatus. The sequence goes on from NC_134860.1 coordinate 77,628,698, forward strand.
AAACACCGTGCTGTGTTTAAACTTGTACTGATTTTTTTTTTCTTGTTTTAAGATAGGCTCTCATTCTATAGTTCAGATACTGATTTATTTTCAAGTAATATTTTATAGTATATATGGAATTGCAATCTAGACCTTTTTTCCCCTTAAATGAATGTGGCTTCTTCCTATTTTTTTTTTTTTTTTTTGGTGTGGGTAAAAATTCTCCCTTGTTTTGGATGACCTTAATAGTACTTAACGTAAATGAGTTTGAATATTATATGTTATTTTTTAAAATAACAGTCTGCTTTCAAATAAAACCACGGCAAACTGAGTTAAAATAAAAATGAAATGGGATTGGAAAAGACTCACTTGCTTCTGCGGCTCAGGAAATGGCTCAGGCCTGGACTGTACAAAATAACTTTCTCAGCACATGAGCTGTTTACAGTGATCATGTCGTAAATTGCTTACATGCTTGAATTCCCTGAGGTGTCAGGATGGGTGGGGTATAGTCAATTGGTGTTGAAATTGTGTCACTACCTACTGAAGTTTGAATAAAGTTCGAGTGGGCTGGAGTGACGTTCTAGGCCAGTGATTGTTGAGTGTTCTGAAATCCACACTGATGAGGTTAGCTGAAGGATTCCTTGTAACCTTGTCCTATAAGGTACTTGGGACTGACTCGGCCTTCTGTTGTTCCTGGAGTAACTGCAATCTAAGTGTTAATAATTTTTGATATTTAAATATTTCTGACTCAGTTTTTCTGAAGTGTGGCAAGATGCTCATGGTAATAGGTTTAAATGCTCAGTTTTAACTGCACCAAAGTAACTGTGGGATTGTAGGTGATGTTTCACAATTTTTTTTTTTTTTTGGCCAGGTGCATATCTTCTATTTTACAGTCAATAAATAACTTTTGATTTCAAGTGAAGTAGCCTGTGTTTAAAATGTACAAATTTAAGTGAGTGAAGTCAACCAGCTTCCAAGGCAGATTTGTATCACTTGAGCTGTGCTAGAGACCACTGTGGGCAGCAGACCCAGAGAGATAAGTGTGGCCTGTGACCCTTTACTGCCATCCAAAAGGCAAAAGCAGGTGCTTACAGAGGTTTAAAAGGCATACTCTCATACGTATTTTAAATTTTTTGATTTTTAATTGTTCTGAGGGATGGGAAGGATATGCCTGCCATGCTTCATGTGTGGAGGTTAAAAGACAACTTTCTGGAGTCGAATCCCACAGACCTTTTTATGTGAGTTCTGAGGAGTGTGTGTGTGTGTGTGTGTGTGTGTGTGTGTGTGTGTGTGTGTGTGTTTGCTATTATGCTGTTAGAAATTGTAGATGACAATCTGTAAAACTCCAGTGTTTAGTTACCGTTTAAGCTAACACACTTGGGTTCTCTCTGCTTCTGTCTTTAGTCACACAGCACTGGCTGCAGCAGTGTGCCTTTTACTTTTCATAGCTCTCTTTTCATCCATGTAGATAATTAAAGGTTTTTTTCCTTTGAAAAGTAATTCTAGCATAGATAATTTGGAATTTTTGTAAGGAGATAATTATTTAGTAAAATTTAAATATGAATTTTAACATTTTTTTTAAAATATAAACTACCTACTATTAAGGAAATACCTTTTATTCTAATTCCCTTGTTTGTTTTTACATTTTTGTTTTATTTTGTGAGTGTACATGTTCCCGTGAGTGTGTAGGTCAGGTGACAGCTTTTGGGAGTCAGTGTTCTTCCAAACCCTGGGTCTCCAGGCTTGGGGATGAGAAAGTCACTTCCAGTCTCCGGCATCTCCATCTCCCTGGCCCTTAAGTAAATATCTTTGATTTAAAACGTTTTCATACTCTTGGATCCTCCAGGTGCTCCTAGCTGAGTGATTTTCGAGTTTAAGAAGTCTTTAAATTGTCTCAAACTTTTTATTCTTTTGGTTAAAAATCTCTTCCAGATTTGGAATCAGAGGCCAGGACATTTCTAATAACAGGATGTGTTCATTTATTGTTCTCTGAAGTTATTTGGATTCTATTTCCAGATTAAAAAAAACCATCTTTTACTTTTCAAGGCTGCAGTGTTGTTGCCGTTGCCAGCTTCCCCAGCATTATCAGGATATCTTGGTGCCGAGGGCGGCAGCGCACTGTTGAGTGGGAAGGACAGGGCCTTGGTGCTGTGTCCAGTGTGTAGTTACCAGAGCTGAAGTGGATGGAAGGGCCCGACAGGAAGGCCATGAGCTAAGGTTGATGGGGAAGGTGCCCCTTGATGGAGGGTGCTGTGAGAGGGTGTCCTGATGGGACGCAGGATATTGGCTTCACTAAGAACTCCAGGCAGCACTGGTGGTGGCCCGTCTGGGAATTTTTTGTTTTGTTTTTGTGTTTTCAAGACAAGGTTTCTCTGTGTAATTTTGGTGTCTGTCCTGGATCTCGCTCTGTAGACCAGGCTGGCTTCAAACTCACAGAGATCCACCTGGCTCTGCCTCCCGAGTGCTGGGATTAAAGGCGTGCACCACCTCTGCCTGGCCCTATCTGGGAATTTTAGAGATGACTAAGAATGTTGTGTTCCCAGTTTGTACCATTCACATGAACCATAATTTTATTGTCCTTTAAAATTGTTCATTGATGGACTTCATTTCTTTGCATTATCAATACTTACTAGAAACGTTCTTAGTTTATCAAGCATGTTTTTAGAGTGTGTTTAACCATGAAGTTATAGACAAAAGGCTTTTACTAAGTTTACATAAGAGGTAATTTGCTAGTGCACCCTCTCCAAGACAGCTACTATAAAACGGAAAGTAGCAGCTGTTGGTGAAATTTTGAGCTTTGTGTTTTGTTACTGAGAATGTATACTGATTTCCTCAAAAAGTGGATTATCTCATGGAGGTATTTATATGCCAATGTTTATGACAGCATTGGTGTAAATGACCCAACTGCCTGTCAGTCGATGAATGACTAGCCTGGGTTGTCTCCAGACCTTGTGGAGACCCTGTTTGGGGGAAGAAAAGATACACAGAGAGATCAGGATGCCAAATATCAGAACATACAAGGAATTGTAGGCCCTGTAGTTCGTGATGAGGGGTGACGTGATGAGGGGCGACCGACAATGACGGATACTGAGAAAGACCCGGTCTCAAAAATCAACAACAAAATAGGGAGTGCAGAAGTAGGATGGGGGGGGGGGTGGAGCAAGGAAAAAAATGTGTGCTCTTTTTTGTTCTTTTTTCTAGCCTTTAAATACAAATTACTTACATTGTAAAATTTACTTATTTTTATTTTATCTGCATTGATGTTTTGCCATGGGTATAAGGTCCTTTGAAACTGGAATTGCAGAAAGTTGTGAGCTGCCATGTGGGTGCTGGGAATTGAACCCACGTCCTCTGGCAGAACAGCCAGTGCTCTTACCCCTGAGTCATCTCTCCAGCCCACAAGTGACCTACTTAACCCATACTTGAGTGCTGAAAAGATGAAGTTATATTTGTCAAGGTGATATGTTGATCACCCCTGTGGCCTGTTGACTTGGCAACATGTAAGGAAAGGGTAACTTTAAGCGATTCAGATAATTGAACACTAATGACTTTTACATTTATATGTCATATCAGTTTGAAGCCCTAGAAATGGATAGATTTGCCCAGGGAGAGTCTGGAACTAAGTGTTGAGTGTCCAGGAGACCTGGCAAGAAAAACTGAGAAAGAACCTAGACCACTGTTGTAGTAATACAAGACGGTTCTCCAAGTGTTGGCTGCTTTTAACTTTGGGAAGCTATTGCTATAGTTAGAAGATGACCTTGAACTCATGATCCTACTACTTCTACCCCATAAATTCAGAGCTTACAGTGGGTGCCACCATGCTCAGCTTTCAAGGCCATCCTAGAATTCAGAAAACCTTGTCTTACCCCCTTCACACACAGAGAGGTGAAACTAGCTTGACCCCTCTCCCTGGTTATGAGTGGTGTGTGTTCCGTTGGGCACGTCCCTCACCTCTCTGCATCCTGAGGAGCTTCCTCAGACCCCATTGCCTTTGGACTACTGTAATCTCTCTGCTAATAACCCTCCTTCTCAGGCTCTGTATCAGAATGTCCCATCATTACTCAGGTCAGTGGTCATCAGAGGCTGTTGCTATCTCTGAGGTAGACTCTCTTGGTCACTTTCTGGGTCACTCTATTAACTTTCTTCTTGTATGGACAAGGGGCCATGCCTGAATGGTTCATCACAGTCTACAGGTAAACTGATGTGTTTTGAAACAGTGTATGGTACAGAGTTGATGCTTAGTTACTGGATAACAAATACAGATCAAAATCTGACTAAACAAAGCATACTATTGCTGACTTTCGTTGATCATTAATTTCACCACTCAGAGATCATACTTGTATAAATGCTGACTCCGCAGTCACCTATACCATTTTAATATCTATGTCACCTGAATTTATCACCTTTTCATATCTATGCCACTTTATATAGACAGTCACTCTTTTGGTGTTTACATGTATGTAGTCTCTCTGTGTGTATAGACTGTCAATATTGTGTCATCTTTTTTTTTATCTTAGTATTTTTTAAAGGATTCTTTAAAAAATTAGTTTTATTATTTTTTCTGTGTGTGTGTGTGTGTGCGTGTGCGCGCGTGCGCCCGTGCGCGCGCGCGTGCGTGCGTGCGTGTGTGTGTGTGTGTGTGTGTGTGTGTGTGTGAGAGAGAGAGAGAGAGGAGAGAGAGAGAGAGAGAGAGAGAGCGAGCTAGTGTGGTTGCCCTCTAAGGCCAGAGGTGTTGGCCCTGTGGATCTGGAATGTGGCTGGGAACCGCCAGACTCTGGCACTCTGGAAGGGCAGCACATGCTCTTAACCACTCTCCAGCCCACTCTACCTTGTTTTTTGAGACAGGGTCTCCTACTGAGGCTGGAGCTTATTGATTCAGTTAGATTGGCCTAACTAAGCCTTTCTCCTCCCAGCCTATCAGTACTGGGGTTACAGATGCATAGATGCATCTGGCATTCTCTTACGTGGAAACTGGTGTCTGATAAGGTCCTTATGCTTGGATAGGGACACTTCACCAACCACTTTATCTCCCCACCCCAAGACAGTCATGTTTAATAACTGAATAATAATGAGACATTCCATATAATGGGACATAATTTTTAATAGTTCCTGATTGATACAACAGTTGTTTGTAAATGTTTTATTACTTTGAACAATGCCATGAATCTTTCTATATCTTTGTGTATATATTTTGTTAGAGTTTCTAGGATTGAAACTGTTGGTAACACACAAACACTTTGGGGTATTTTGACTGTGAAGTTGCCTTCTGGAATGATATTCTTTGCTCTTCTTGAGAGAATGAGAGCATTTGTTTCTCTCTTGCCCTCTGTGATCATTTGACTTTCTGCTAATTTAGTGGGTGAAACATGGTATTGTTCTTGTGTACTCACTCTGAGACTGTCGGAATGAGGATCTTGTGCTTGGCCGCATTTCTTGTGGGAAGTGTATTCATGTCCTATACTTTCTTTTTTTATTAAGATAATTTTATTTGATGAATTGGTTTTTAAAGTTCTGATTTTATTATGAAAAATTTTTAACATATAGCCAAGTGGAAATTGTATGAGCACTCATATGCCTACCTTCTGGAGTTTATCATTAATATTTTAGGATATGTGCTTATCGTACTTTTAATTGCATTTATTTATTTGTCGACTGTGGGTTGGAGGGTGGCGCTGGACACTGAATTCAGGTCCACACTCCTAGCCAGTGAGCTGTCTTCCCAGCTCACTGCCTTTTCTCCTTACCATCTGGCCTTTTGAGACAATCTTCTTCAATAGTCTAGGTTGGCCTAGAATTCACTGTGTAATCCAGGTGAGCCTCACAGTTGCTGCAATCCTCCTGCCTCAGCCTCTTCAGTGCTGGGATTACAGGTGTGTGTTGCTATGCCAGGTTTATGCAATGCTAGGTACCAAACCCATAGCATTGTGAATGGTAGGTAAAGACTTTATCTATTAAGATGCCTACCCCTCAGCCCTAGGATTTGTTTTATTTATTTTGGGTTTTTTTTTAAGATTTATTTTTATTCATTTATTTGTTTTGTTTTTCAAGACAGTGTTTCACTGTGTAGCCCTGGCTGTCCTGGAACTTACTCTGTAGACCAGGCTGGCCTCGAACTCAGAGATCCGCCTGACTCTGCCTCCTGAGTGCTGGGATTAAAGGCGTGCGCCCTGAGCGCTGGCTCTTTCTTTTTCTTTCTCTTTCTTTCTTTCTTTCTTTCTTTCTTTCTTTCTTTCTTTCTTTCTTTCTTTCTTTCTTTCTTTCTTCCTTTCTGTCTGTCTGTCTGTCTGTCTGTCTGTCTGTCTGTCTTGTCTTGTCTTGTCTTGTCTTGTCTTGTCTTGTCTTGTCTTTTTTTTTTTTTTTTAACTTAATGTGTGTGAGTGGCTTTGCTGCACCACACATGTGCCTGGTGCCTGCAGAGACCAGAAGAGGGGGTTGAATCCTCTGGAACTAGAGTTACAGCCGATTATAAGCTGCCATGTGGGTGCTGGGAACCCAACCTGGGTCCTCCGCAAGAGCAGTCAGTGCCTTTAACCATGGAGCCACATCTCTAATACCTAGTTTTTAGTTTTTGAAGTACAGAGTTTGCCGATTTTAGACGGATGTATAAGCTACTTGAAATACATGTATTTAAGACTTTGTTGTTGTTGTTGTTTATTCCCCTTTGGTTTAGCTTAGGTTAAGATATTTGCACAGGCCTTTAGTACCAGCACTCCAGAGGCAGAGCTATGCCGATCTCTGTGAGTTTGAGGCCAGCCTGGTCTACAGAGCAAGTTCCAGGACAGCCAGGGCTACACAGAGAAACCCTGTCTTGGAAAACCCAACAAAGGTATTTGTAAGATTTTATACAGTCAAATGTCATTCCTTTACTTTTTTTTTCTGCTTTTAATATATCTAGAAAGATATTCCTTACCAATTAGTGTATAAATGTTGATTTGTGTTTTCTTATGGTGCTTTTGTTTTTAACATTTATGTCTAATTGTGATAGAGAAATATTAAAAATATTAGCATGAGTGTGAAATTGTTGGCTATATATATATATTTAAAGACTTCTCTGTACTTCCACACTTCTGATGGACTTCGGCAGAATCTCGAAGGATGAGGACTAAAGGTGGTGCAGACATGATAGCAGAGGCAGAAAGGGACGTGAGTTCTGGGAACTTCTTCATTATGTTATAACTGTCAATACTAAATCCTTGTAGCAGATTATTCTTGCATATTTTCCTATGTCTTCATTTATTTGTTATTCAAAGACTTGTTTTTGACTGGACTGAGACTTAGAAGTAGAAGAGCTCAGCAAGGACAGCTGACATCTCTTGGCAATCTGTTCTTGGTGGTTTTCTTTGGCTTCCTTCATTTTCTTGGCCACGAGTTTAGCATATTCTGCAGCCTCCTCATTTTTCTTGGTGTGTTGTTTTTTCAGAGCAATATGTCAGCATTTGTGTTGTAGGACATGTTGTCTTAGGGTTTCTATTTTTGTGCAGACACCATGACCATGGCAACTCTTACAAAGGAAAATGTTTAACTGGAGGTGGCTTATAGTTCAGAAGTTTAATCTGTTATCATCATGGTGGGAAAGAAACGTGGTGGCCCACAGGCAGACACGGTGCTGGACAAGGAGCTGAGATTTCCACATCTGGATCAGCAGGCAGCAGGAAAAGAGAATGAGACACGCTGGGCCTGACTTGAGCTTCTGAGATCTCAGACCCTGCCCTCAGTGACACACTTCCTTCAACAACACCACACCTACTCCAATAGTGCCAAAAAGGCCAAAAAGGCCACATCTCCCAATAGTGCCAGTCCCTATGGGCCTGTGGGGCCATTTTCATTCAAACCACTACACATGTGAATCTTGGGTGCTTTGGCTCTCTTTAAGGACTTTCTGATAGCATATTGGCAGACATCATCATCTTTAGAGAGATTGAAAAGCTTTTGGATTCTGCTAGCTCTTTTGGGCCCCAGCTGCCAACAGTAATATCACACCCTAGTATCTGTTGGTCCCAGCATATCCTTCTTCCCCCCAAAACAATAACACTTAGATTAACATCCACAATGCAAACTCAAACAGACTTGTACTTCAGTTCTCCTTGGTCTATAACAGTGGATCTCAGCCTTCCTAATGCCGTGACTCTTTAATACAGTTCCTCGTACTGTGGTGATGCCCAACTATAAAATTATTTAATTCTTACTTCATAACAGTAATTTTTACTACCATTATGAATTGTATTATAAGTATCTGATATGCAGAATATATGACCCCCAAAAGGGTCATGACCCACAGGTTGAAAACCTCTGTTCTATAACAGTGGCCCTCACTCAACAACAGGCACACTCTGCCCCAGATCAAGATACTTTGCTTCATAGGAAAACAGTGTTTGTGGTTCTACCATTGATTCAGACCACATAACCCTCCTGCTCTCCACCCGGAGCACCAACAACTACTTCTGTGGCCATGCGCTTCTCGTAGAAAGAATGAAGCTTGCGTTCACTGTTCACTTCAGTGAGTTGATGACAGCCAGTGGCTAGAGAAAGAGATACTCAGCTTCACTGCAACACAGCCAACCACCTAGAAGGTGCCACAGAAGAGGACAGCGGCCCTTAAATACGGGAAGGCCTCCTGAGGTTGTGTAAACTAAATTCTAAAGTTCAAACTCATGCTGGTGAGAAGGCTCAGTGGATAGCAGCCCTTACGTGTATCCTAGTTAGGTCTCTCTTGCTGTGAAGAACACCATTACCAAAAGCAACTTGAGGAGGAAAAGGTTTATTTGAACGGTACTTCCACATCACAGTTCATCTTGAAGGGAATTTGAGGCTGGAACTGAAGCAGAGGTCATGGGGGAACACTGCCTATTGGCTTATTCCTCTTGGCTTGTTCAATTTGTTTTCTTATACAACCCAGGTCCACCTGCTGAGGGGTGGTACCACCCACAGTGGGCTGGGAACTTCTACATCAATCATCTGTCAAAAAAAATGTACCATAGGCTTGCCCACAGGCAGTCTGATGGAGCATTTTCTTAGCTGAAGTTCGTTCTTACCAAATAATGATGGTTTGTATCATGTTGCCAAAAAACTAACCAGGGACAGTGTACAGGTCTGAAAACTAGTGTTCATTCCCAGGGATCCACAGTGGAAGGAGAGACCTGACTCAGAAAGTTGTTCTTGAATCCCCTGCCCCACATGCATGTGTGCCATGGTATGTGACACATCACACACACACACACACACACACACACACACACACACACACACACACTTTTTTTTTTAATTGAAAATATTTTTGAGGGTTTTAAAATTTTGAGATGTTACAGAAAGGTCAGAGATTTTGGCTTGATAATGGGCTTTTTAAATCAGGGTTTATATTTTCTAACCATGTGACTATAGACAAATCATAATGTATTTAGTTATTTTTGTGGGTGTGTGGGCCACGGCATAGGACAAGTCATAATTTTTGAGCAGCTAGATAATAATCACATATTTGTGTTGCTTGACTAAGTAATCCCGTTTGGGCCAACTTAGCTGGGACTAGACACATATTCTAGGGTGGCGTTACACACATCACTAACCCTTTCTCCATGAGGTATTCCTAGTTCAATAGCGACAGAAGTGGCTGCAGCAGCGAGAGAAGGCAGTCCACATACGGAGTTCCAGGACAGCCAGGGCTGCATAGAGATATGCCATCTCAAAACGATGGGTAGGGAGGGCAAGGAGGAGGAGAGGGAAGGAAAGGAGGAGAGATGAAAAGAGAGGAAGGGGGCGCTCCCACACACCTGACTCGGAGCCTCGCCTTGTTAACTTGGTTATCCCAACTGCATGATGAGGTTGAGTTCATCTTTCTGGCCTTTCTTATGGAGACAGAAGCTTGGACTGTCACTCAGGTTGGCCTTGAACTTGAGGCAGTGTTATTACCTCCGCCTCCTCAGTGTTGGAATTGTAGGTCTGAGCTACCACACCCTGCTATGATTCTGCTTCTTGATTAAAAGACAGGCAAAGTCATGTTGTGAATACAGAAAAATGAACAAAGCTGATTTACAACAGGAAGCGAAAGATTTAACTGTGGACATCTAGCAGAAAAACTCCCTAGGCAGTGAGAACAGCTTGTTCAAAGACTTAAGTCAGAAGAATGCCTGGTGTGTTCATGGGACAGCAAGGAGGGGTCAGGGAACAGGCAGGGAGTACTCAGATAAGATCACAGAGGCATATTGGGGTAAGAGCTTTCAGTCTCGGTCAGAAACTAATAAGGACTTTAATTGTGTGTGAAAGGAAGAACCGTGGAACGATTTTGAAGTCAGAGTGGTATGATCTGATTTATCTTTTATATGCACTACACTGACTGTCCTTTTGAGACTAGATTAAGGAAGCAGAGCTGAAGGCATTGGTAATTGGACCAAATGATAGATGGGCACAACCTCATACTCCAGTATGCAATCTGGGAAATATGAGCACCTGTTAATGCTGTTCTTAAGGACATCTCAAGCTATTCTAACAGAGATCATGACAAATCCTCTCCCAAGTCATGAGTAACTCAGAGATCCTTTCAGGAATATTCTAGAGAAGAAGAGTTCAATGATCTATTCAAAGTTGTTGCTGAAACAGCCAAATCTTAGATGTTCTGAAGCTAATGAGCCTCTCAGTCACCAACAGTTTTCATGTACAGTGTTCTGTTTAGGGTAAAGAAATATTCTAGCGTAGGAGGCTAGCATGGCTTCCTGCAGACAGGCATGCCTTAGTGTTATATTGCTGTGAAGAGACACCATGACCATGGCAACTCTTTTTTTTTTTAATTAAAATTTTTTTCATTCATTTTACATACCAACCATAGATACCCCTCTCATTTCTCCTCCTGCTCCCCGCCCTGCCTTCCTCTTACCCCCTCCTGCAAAAGGGTAAGTCTTCCCATGGGGGGACAGCAAAGCCTGGTACATTCAGTTGAGTCAGGACCAAGCCCCTACCCTCTACAAGCAAGGTATCCGGCCATAGGCAATGGGATCCAGAAAGCCAGCTCATGCACCAGGGATAGATCCTGATCACACTGCCAGGGGCCTCTCAAACAGACCCAGCCACACAACTGTCTCCCGTATGCAGAAGGTCTAGTCTGGTCCCATGCAGGTTCCACAGCTGTTGGTCTAAAGTTTGTGAGTTCCTATGAGCTTTGTTCAGTTGTCTCTGTAGATTTCCCCATCATAATCTTGACTCCCTTTGCTCATGTAATCCCTCTTCCCTCTCTTCGACTGGCCTCCAGGAGCTCGGCCTGGTGCTTGGTTGTGGATCTCTGCATCTGCTTCCATCAGTTACTGGAAGAAGGCTCTATGATGACAGTTAGGGTACTCATCAGATTACCAAGATAGGCCAGTTCAGGCACCCTCTCCACTATTGCTAGTAGTCTAATCTGGGGTTGTCCTTTTGGATTCTGGGGAATTTGTCTAGCCCTAGGTTTCTCCCTTACCCCATAATGTCTCCCTCTATCAAGGTATCTCTTTTATTGCTCTTCCACTCTGTCCCTCCCCCAGCTCATCCATCCCGTTCACTCATGTTCTCATCCCTCATCCCCTACCTTCTATTGCCCCCCGCACCATCCCCAGTTCACTCATGGAGATCTCATCTATTTCCCCTTCCTAGTGCAATCCATGTGTCCCTCTAAGGGTCCTCCTTGTTAGGTAGCTTTTCTGGAGCCATGGGTTGTAGTCTGATTATCCTTTGCTTTACATCTAGTATCCATTTATGAGTGAGTACATACCATGTTTGTCTTTCTGAGTCTGAGTTACCTCACTCAGGATGATATTTTCTGGTTCCATCCATTTGCCTGCAAATTTCATGATGTCATTGTCTTTTATAGCTGAGTAGTACTCCATTGTGTATATGTGCCACATTTTCTTTTTCCACTGGTTGAGGGATATCTAGGTTGTTTCCAGGTTCTGGCTATTATGAATAATGCTGCTATGAACATAGTTGAGCAAGTGTCCTTGTGGTGTGATTGAGCATCCCTTGGGTATATGCCCAAGAGTGGTATCCTTGGGTCTTGAGGTAGATTGATTCCCAATTTTCTGAGAAGTCAGACTATGACAACTCTTATAAAGGAAAGCATTTAGTTGGGGCTGGCTTACAGTTTCAGAGATTCAGTCTATTATCTTCATGGCAGGGAGCATGGTAGCGCATAAGCAGATATGATGCTGGAGGAGCTGAGAGTTCTGTATCTGGATCTACAGGCAGCAGGTGAGAGAGACACTGGGTCTGGTTTGAGTGTTTGAAACCCCAAAGCCCACTCCCAGTGATCACTTCCTCCAAAAAAGCCAAACCTCCCAATAGTGTCACTCCCTGGTGATCAATCATTCAAATCTATGAACCCATGGACTGTTCTTATTCAAACCACTACAGTATTTGAATTTGCTGTCAGCGTCCCAGATTCCTCTGTACCTCTCATGGAGTGTCTCATGGGCAACAATAAGAGACCAGTTTTCTTGCTGCTCTGTCACTGCCAAGCTCTCTAACTTTATAACTTTCCAGAGTTGTTGCTCTATTACCTGCAAAATGGGGGAATGCCTGCTTAGGTCCCACATAATGTAGAGTTTACAAAGAGGATAAAATATACAGGCTCAGAGAAAAGAACGAATTTATAGACTTTAGTGTGGTAGATTAAAATAAGGAAAATGGAGGACTTGGCATGTTCCCAAGATCTGTTTCCACAAAGTAATTACGTCTAAAATGCCTTTAAAATTGATTAAGATAGGGCATCTCCATGTAGTCTAGGCAGGCCTCAAATTTGCAGTCTTTCTACCTCCCCAGTGCTGGAGCTACAGGTGCTCACACCTGGTTGCTTTTATGTTTTACAGTTTCTTTGTGCCAATGATTTGAGCTCCGTATGGAAAAAGAGCAGTACAGTTTAGCTACAGCTAATGTTCCTTTGTTATTGTAGTAAAACTTAAGTGCAAGCAAGGCTTCATTATTTATATAGACAGCATTATGAAACATCAGTAAGTAAAGCCTAGGTTAAATATCTTATTTTGATATTTCTGTAGTGTGTGTGTGTGTGTGTGTGTGTGTGTGTGGTATATGGTATATGCATATTTGCAAGTGTGAGTGTGCCTGCCCATGTGTTCCCATATGGAGGTCAGAGGTCAATAATTACACCATTTTCCATTTCCTTTTCCTCCCCCAACCTCTCCTATGTACCACTTTTCTCTCTCTAAAATCTATGGTTTCTTTTCCTTTAATTGCAAACACACTCTCTTTCCTTAATACATAAATACAATCTGCTCAATCCATGGAGTGTTACTTGTATGCATATGATTTCAGGGCTGAACACTTCGAATTGAATAACCAGGGGGGGGGCGCTCTTCCTGGGGAAAATTATCCATCCCATTCTCAGTATTCCTTGGTTGTCTATAGCTCTTTGTCTCGGGCTGGGGCCCTGTGAAATTTTCTCCTTCCATGTCTATTGGTGGTATTCTTGTTCAGGTCTTGTTTAGGCAAACAACGTTGTTGAGACTCACGGGTATAGATTTCTTGACATTTCTAGGAAACACAACCTCACTTCCTGTTTTTCTGACTCTTGTAATCTTTCTGCCCTGCTTCCATCATGTTCCTTGAGCCTTAGGTGCAGGAATTGGGCCGTAGGTGCGTCAATTGGACCTGGACACTATATGATCATTGTTCTCTGCATTCTGATTGGTTGTGGTTTTCTGTAATAGTCTTTGTCTGTTACATAGAGAAGTTTCCTTGATGATGGGTAAGGACGGCACTTATCTGTATGTGTAAAGATTACTATTTAGAATGCAGTTAGGAATTATGCCGATTTAGCAAAATGGTGGTTGTAGGTTCTACAGGATCCATGACCTTACTAGTCATGGGTAGTTGGCTAGGTTTCTGGCACCAAGCATGATTTTCTTCTTGTGGGGCAGGCCTTAAGCCCAGTTAGAGGGTTGTTGGTTACTGCTAAGATATGTGTATCACTATTGTACCCTTAGGGTTGTGGTGCCATGCTGGCCATTGTAATTCTATCTTTATTTTTTGAGACAAAGTCTCTCATTGAACCTGGAGCTTGCCATTTTGGCTGTTATTGTCTTAATTTTGTTTCCTGTTGCTGTGGTAAAATACCCTGACAAAAGCACTTTACTGAAGAAAGGTGTATTTGGTTCACAATCTCAGGGTCCAGTTTGTAGTAGGTACTTTTCTATTGTTGTGATGAAGCACCATGACCAAGGCAACTTAAGGAAGAGAGAGTTTATTTTGGCTTACGGTTCCAGAGGGCGAGTCCACGATAGCAGAGTGGAGGCAGCTAGCCCAGACATGATGGTAGGAACAGAATGCTGAAAGCTTGCATCCTTCACTGTAAGCATGAAGCAGAGAAAGCAAACTAGAAATGACCTGAGTCTTTAAACTCTCAAAGCTCACCTCCAGTGACATACTCTCTCCCAACAAGGCCTAAGGCTCCCCAAACAGCACTACAAATGAGGGTTGAGTGTTCAAATCAGTGGGCTTCTGGAAGAAATTCTCATTCAGCTGCTGCACAGGTCTTCACTGTGGAGGAGTCGAGGCAGCAGGGACTTGAAGCCGCTCATCAAACTGCGTCCACAGTTACGGGCAGAGAACAGTAAAGTCACGCATGCTGCTGACGAGCTTGCCGTCTCCACTCTTGTCCAGTCCAGAATGCCTACCTAGGACAGGGGGCCACCCACAGTCATTGTGTTTTCTCCCCTCAGTTATCTAGTCAAGAAACTCTTAGAGACATCCCAGAGGCTTGCTTCCCTGCTGATTGTAGAACGTGCCAACCTGACAATTAAAGCTGGTCATTGCAACTCTAACAGTGTCCAGTGAGTTCTGGGAGCCCCATCCCTGCCCCACACCCCAAGGAGCTACAGGGGTGTGCCATATGCCTGGCTTTTTCCGTTGTTGCTGGGAATTTGAACTGAGTTCCTTTTGCCAAAGGCATTTTGCTCACTGAGCCATCTCCACAGGCCAAATATTCATTTGCTTGAAACTTTTTTTTTTTTTTAATGTGCATTGGTATTTTGCCTGCATGTATGTCTATGTGAGGGTTTCAGGTCCCCTGGAACTTTAGTTACAGTCAGTTGTGAGTTGCCATGTGGGTGCTGGGAATTGAACCCAGGTCCTTTGGAAGAGCAGTCAGTGCTCTTAACCTCTCTCTGAGCCATCTCTCCAGCCCTTGCTTGAAACTTTTACCAGCCTACTTCTCATTAGGAACATGTATTTGTAGGGCTGTGTCGGTATAAGCTTGAAAGGGCCGTGAGGACAAAAAAAAAAAAAAAAAAGACAAAAAAAAAAAAAAAAAAAAAAAAAAAGGACTGGCCACTTTTGGGTAATCTGTCCTAGTCTAGAGTGTTTCTTCTTTTTCTTTTCTCTTTCTCTCAAATTTTACAATGCTATTTGAGTCTATTGATATGGAGGGATATTGAAATACAAATACTGAGTCTAATCCAGAAAGCTGTTCTTTAAAACAACACAGAACTTTACGGCTTGGAATCTGTTCCCCATACAGTGCTAGCAGACCCAGCCTAAGCAACCTGTGCATTCAGTGTAGACCGAGTCAGCAAAGTGAGAAAGAGGTCTGTTAATTTCAACTTCAATAGAAATGACCTGAGAATAGTTTGTATTGGGTAAAAAGAAAAAACAAGTTTGCCGTGGAGCCAATGTTTAGTTCAACTTCTGAATCATTTAGCAGATAATTATTAAGCAACTATTCTGATGTAGAAATACCACTGGACTAAAAGAATTAACCAGCAAGGCATGAACACGGTTGATGTAAGGTACAGTGTTCTGCAGGTGTTCCAGCAAAGTCGGCAGCAGCAAGAGCTCTGAAGGAAAACGCCTCCATTTGCGGTCAGTTGTAGCGCTTGAGAGGAGGGGACAGAAGAAGGAAGAGTTCAAGGATGTCACCAGACAGTGAGCGTGAGACCGGCCTGGGCAACCGGCTTTGTAGTGTTGCAGCGTCTAGGGGTATGAACGATTGCATGAACGATGATCCAGGCATCTGTTAGGCCCTCTGCAGAAGGTTGTGGGAGCGTGAGAAGGGAAATAACGAAGTTGTAATCTCACAGGCGATTCACTGAGTGAGAATGGTTAATGAACGGAGGGAGGCAAAGCCTGACATGTCCTCAGCTGGTGAGTAAGGAGGATTGCGATAAGGTAGGCCAAAGTCAAGATGGAAAAATATGGGTTGGAATTTCTTCAGTAGGTACTGGTAAACAAGTGGGTTTTTAAAAATTATTTTTATTTTATTATTTTATGTGTATGAGTATTTTGCTTGTGTGTATGTCTGGAT
The DNA here is from genome assembly GCF_049852395.1 of Peromyscus maniculatus bairdii. NCBI lineage: Eukaryota > Metazoa > Chordata > Mammalia > Rodentia > Cricetidae > Peromyscus > Peromyscus maniculatus. The sequence goes on from NC_134860.1 coordinate 77,644,950, forward strand.
CCCCTGGAACTGGAGTTAAGAGACAGTTATGAGCTGCCATGTGGGTACTGAGAATTGAACCTGGATCCTCTAGAAGAGCAGCCACTGCTCTTAACCACTGACCCATCTCTCCAGCCCTAACAAGTGTCTTTTGTTGTTGTTTTGTTAGTTGGGTTTTAATTTGAAGATCAAACTCAGGGCCTCACATTCTAGGCAAGGATTCAACCACTAAGTTATGTCTATAGCTCACTTAAGGTTGTTTCTTTTTTTCTTTTTCTCTTATTTGTTTTGTTTGCTTTTGAGACAGGATCTCACTGCATAGGTCTAGAACTACTTACTGTGTACACCAGGCTGGCCTGGAACTTACAAAGATGTGCTCCCACTGCTGGGATCAAAGTATACATCACTATACCTGGCACCTCTTCTGTTTGTAGTAGGAATCAATTTATAGATCGTAGAATTTATGGGAAGTTCCTTAAATATGCATTCTTCTTGAATTGAGAAATCAGATATTGATAGAAATTTGAAAGTTGTGGGCATATGTGTTAGAAATGAGCATGGGTTGATATATATAGATTATAGTAGAATCTTCTTTGCTCCTTTCAGGTCATTGTCTAATCAGCCTAGTTAACCTATCATACTCAGATTGCATGATGACTCATCATGCTGTGTGGTTGGCTACACTACTCAATCCGCACCACTACCAGTGACTGATCTGTTCTTTTTTGTTGTTGCTGTTGTTTTCTAATCAATTTAATTTGTCTTGAAGAAATGTCATATAAATAGACTCATACTGTATATAGTCTTTTAATACTTTTTTTTTTTTTGGTGCAATGCTTTTGAGCATCATCTAAGTTGTGTTTAATGATCATTCCTTTTTGTTGCTGAAGCTGGATTATGTAATTGTTTTATCCTTCTTTTTTTGTTAAGTATTTAGGAACATGTGTCTCTTGGCTCTGTCATAAGGAATCTAAGGGAATTATTTTGTGAAATAGGGATGGTCTCCGCTGCCTTTAGAGAAGTTAAAACCAAGGTTTAGAGTTTAAGTAGACCTAGATTGAACAACTAGTTAATAGTAGAGATGGGACTCACACTGTGCTCATCTGCCCTGAAGTCGATGCCCTTAACCATTAGGCTACTGGGCAAACAGTTGTTTCTTAAGTTCTTTGTGTTGTGTAATAAGATGAGTTAATTTTCTCTGTGTTTGTGCATATGCTCTTGGGTGTGGAGGCCAGAGAAGTCAGGTGTTCTCTGTCCCTTTCCCCCTTAGTCCCCTGAGGCAAGGTTTCTCACGTGTTTTAGGCTGGACTGGCTGGTTCTCCTATCTCTTCCTTGTGGGCTGGGGCCATAGGTGTGAGGCCCAGTCTCTCTTATGTTTGTGCTAGGGATCTGAACCATGTCCTCAGGCTTACACCCTTAGTCCTCTTACCTACCAAGCCATCTTCCCTCAAGGTATAGCTGAAGATGTGATCTTTCTTACTGCTACCCTGCCATTCTTTGTAAGGTACTAAATAAACCTGTTTTCTTTCTTAAAAAGAAAAGAAGATGGCCTAAGATTTCCCCAATTTTTCTTTTTATCAGAGAACAAAGATAACAGTTGAAGGCACTTATTTGTATGTTTTTTGCTGGTTTTTGGTCTTAAGGACCCAAGGCTTCTGGGATTGAGGCCTAAATAAAAAAAGTCAGTGAAATAAATCATAATTGTGAATTAACATAAAATGTATCTATATGAGAATTAAGGTCATGATACCACTTTTCTCTCTAAACAGAATTTAAAAAGATATTTATTTACTCATGCATTTTATATATCTTAGTGCTCTGTATTCATGCATACCAGAAGAAGGAATCCGATCCCATTACAGTTGTGAGCTACCATGTGGTTGCTGGGAATTGAACTCAGGACCTCTGGAAGAGCAGTCAAATGCTCTTAAGCCATCTTTCTAGCCACCCCCCCATCTTTGTTTTACACACAAATAATAAATACCAAACAAAAGAAGCAATAGTTGAAATTAGACTGACTTAAAACAGAGGTCTGACTTCTCTTAAATTTAATTATGCCTTATATTATGACAAAGGTAGTTAGTTGTTTTGCTTTTTATTTTTTAAAACATAGAATTTTGCCAGGCATGGTACAAATTCCTAAAATCCTAGTACTCTGATACAGTTGGCTATAAAAGTTCAAGGCTAGCCTGGGCTACATAATTAGTTGGAAGCCACATAGTGAGACGCTAATGTAAAAAGAAACAGAAAAACAATTTAAAAAGAAATAAAGCAAGGTTGAATGTGAAAATGTCTCTTTTTAAACTTGAGCTAAAAGCCTGTTTTTGGTTAAATATTCTGTCATAAGATAAAGACTGCTTCTAGACTAATAGTGTAGTTTTTATTTTAATGCTGTTTTGTTTTGCGGTGCTGAGGGTTGAACACAGCCCCTTACACATGCCCAACAAGTTCTGTACCACTAAGCTAAGAACACAAATTAAACAAAACCACAACCCAAACAGCAAACATTTCTAGAGGCCGGAGAGATTGCTCAGTGCTTCAGAGCATTTTCTGCTCTTACGGAGGACCCGAGTTTGGGTCCCAGTACTCACGTGACATAACTGACTGTAACTCTGGTTCCAGGAGATACAACACCCTCTTCTGACCTCTGTGGATACCAGGTACACGTGTGATACACGTACAGACAAAACACTCATGCATATAAAAATAAGACAAATCTAAAAAGTTAAAAAAATATTTATTAGTAAAGAAAGTATAATTGGCATAATTGCATTTTTGAAGATTTTATAAAATTCACATTACCGACCAGTAGTAGCTTCCTGCCAGTTATCAAAAAACTTAGTGAAGGAAGGACTGGGGAAACGGCTCAGTAGTTAAAAGCACTTGCTGTGAGACGCAGGTAGGCCTGCGGCGGGGGCCGGTGGAGGTAGACGGGCCCAGCAGCAGCCCGCTGAGGTAGACGGGCCCAGCGGCGACAGCCTACAGGGATATTCAGGCCCGGAGGCAGCCGGCAGAGACATTCAGTCCCAGCGGCGGCCCACAGAGGTAGACAGGCCCGGCGGCAGAGACAAGCAGACGCAGGTAGGCCTGCGGCGGGGGCCGGTGGAGGTAGACGGGCCCAGCGGCGGCAGCCGACAGGGATATTCAGACCCAGCGGCAGCCGGCAGAGACATTCAGGTCCAGCGGCGGCCCACAGAAGTAGACGGGCCCAGCGGTGGCCCGCTAAGGTAGACGGGCCCGGCGGCAGCGGCCGACAGGGACATTCAGGCCCGGCAGCAGCCGGCAGAGACATTCAGGCCCAGCGGCGGCCCACAGAGGTAGACAGGCCCGGCGGTAGAGACAAGCAGACGCAGGTAGGCCTGCGGCGGCGGCCCGCGGAGGTAGACGGGCCCAGCAGCAGCCCGCTGAGGTAGACGGGCCCAGCAGTGGCAGCCGACAGAGATATTCAGGCCCGGCGGCAGCCGGCAGAAACATTCAGGCCCAGCGGCGGTCCACAGAGGTAGACAGGCCCGGCGGCGAAGACAAGCAGACGCAGGTAGGCCTGTGGCGGCGGCCTGTGGAGGAAGACGGGCCCAGCGGCAGCCCGCTGAGGTAGACGTGCAGCGGCCGACAGGGACATTCAGGCCCGGTGGCGGCCCCCAGAGGCAGACAGACCCAGCGGCAGCTGACAGGGACATACAGGCCCGGCGGCGGACCGCAGAGGTAAACAGGCCCAGGGACGGAGACAAGCAGACACAGCTTGGAACAGGGACGCCCCTAACCCCAACATCTGGGGAAGAAGCTATCTCCCGTGGGTCAGAACCAGAACGAATCTGAACACTCCGTCTGAGGACAACCCAGGGCCCAGCTGCTGATCCTGTGAAACCCAACAACTTAGAGGTGTTGGTGAGACTACCCTGCTCAGCTGAAACCCATCTGGGAGAGGATTCAGATGCCTACAGTTTAAAGTCTGAAGAAACAAGATCAGCTGAGGAGTTGACAAATGAACAAAAAGTGACCTGAGAACACAGAAGAAGGCGCTACCCAGACACCAAACCAGATCACCAGAATCATAAGTATATAATTCACCGATCGAAATCAGCTGCCCCTGAAGAAATAGCCCAAAAGCACCAATTTAACCAAGAACCCCTACTAAACCAAGACTAAAAATTAGAACAAGAGAGGCACTCTCAGACACAGACACCACCTGCACCTCACAGAGGAAGAGATGAGTAGGCGCCAGTGCAAAAATACAGGCAACAACATAAAGACCTATATGGCAACATCAGAACCTAGTGATTCTACACCTGCAAGACCTAAACATACCATGACAGAAGAAACAGAAGAAATCAACCCTAAAAATGACATTAAGAAGATGATAGAGGCCCTTAAAGAAGAAATAAAACATTCCCTCAATGAGGAAATAAAAACTTTCCTTAAAGAGGAATTGAAAAACTACCTTAAAGAGGAAATAAAAACTTTCCTTAAAGAGGAAATAAAAAACTCCCTTAAAGAGGAAATAAAAACTTCCCTTAAAGAGGAAATGAAAAACTCCATTAAAGAGGAAATAAAAAACTCCCTTAAAGAAATGGAAGAAAAAACGAACAAAAAATGGGAAGAAATCAAAGAAAGCCAAGAAAAAGCAATTAAACGGATGAAAGAAACATTCCAAGATCTGAAAAATGAATTTGAGACAATAAAGAAAACACATGCTGAGGGAATGCTGGAAATAGAAATCCTGACAAAACGAACAGGAACTACAGAAACAAGCATAACCAACCGATTGCAAGAGATGGAACAGAGAATCTCTGACACTGAAGACACGATAGAGAAAATAGATTCGTCAGTCAAAGAAAACAATAAAGACAAAAAAGTCCTAACACAAAACGTCCAGGAAATTTGGGACACCATGAAAAGACCAAACCTAAGAATAATAGGGATAGAAGAAGGAGAAGAATACCAACTCAAAGGCACAGAAAATATATTCAACAAAATCATAGAAGAAAACTTTCCTAACCTAAAGAAAGAAATACCTATGAAGATACAAGAAGCTTACAGAACACCGAATAGGCTGGATCCAAAAAAAAAGTCCCCTCGCCACATAATAATCAAAACACTAAACACACAGAATAAAGAAAAAATATTAAGAGCTGCAAAGGAAAAGGACCAAGTAACATATAAAGGCAAACCCATCAGAATAACACCAGACTACTCAATAGAGACTATGAAAGATAGAAGATCATGGACAAACCTCATGCAGACACTAAGAGACCATGGATGCCAACCCAGACTATTATACCCAGCAAAACTCTTAATCACCATAGGTGGAGTAAACAAAATATTCCAGGATAAAACCAGATTTAATCAATACCTGTCCACAAACCCAGCCCTACAGAAAGCACTAGAAGGGAAAATTCAACCCAAAGAAGCTAAACACATCCATGAAAAATCAAGCAATAGATAATCCTACACCAACATACACCACAGAAGGACAACACAACACAACCAAAAAAATAACAGGAATTAACAATCACTGGTCATTAATATCCATCAATATCAATGGTCTCAACTCACCTATAAAAAGACACAGGCTAACAGAATGGATTAGAAAACAGGACCCATCCATATGCTGCATACAAGAAACACACCTTAACTCCAAAGACAGACACTACCTCCGAGTAAAGGGCTGGGAAAAGGTTTTCCAAGCAAATGGACCTAAGAAACAAGCTGGTGTAGCTATCCTAATATCTAATAAAATAGACTTCAAACTAAAATCAATCAAAAGAGACCAGGATGGACATTACATATTCATCACAGGAAAAATCCACCAAGATGAAGTCTCGATTCTAAACATTTATGCTCCAAATACAAAAGCACCCACATTCATAAAAGAAACACTACTAAAGTTTAAAACGCACATCAAACCCCACACATTAGTAGTGGGAGACTTTAACACACCACTCTCACCAAAAGATAGATCTACCAGACTGAAACTTAACAAAGAAATAAAGGACCTAACAGATGTTATGACTCAAATGGACCTAACAGATATCTACAGAATATTCCATCCTAACACAAAAGAATATACCTTCTTCTCAGCACCCCATGGAACCTTCTCAAAAATTGACCACATACTTGGACACAAAACAAATCTCAACAGATACAAAAAAATTGGAATAACCTCCTGTATTTTATCAGACCACCAAGCCTTAAAGTTAGAACTCAATAACAACAAAAATTATAGAAAACCCACAAACTCATGGAAACTGAATAATACCCACCTGAAACATCAATGGGTCAAGGAAGAAATAAAGACAGAAATTAAAGAGTTCCTAGAATTCAATGAAAATGAAAGTACAACATACCCAAACTTATGGGACACTATGAAAGCAGTGCTAAGAGGAAAATTCATAGCTCTAAATGCACACATAAAGAAGATGGAGCAATCCCATACCAATGAATTAACAGCACAACTGAAAGCTCTAGAACAAAAAGAAACAAACTCACCCAGGAGAAATAGACGCCAGGAAATAATCAAATTGAGGGCTGAAATCAACGAAATAGAAAACAAGAGAACAATACAAAAAATCAATGAAACAAAGAGTTGGTTCTTTGAAAAAATCAACAAGATAGACAAACCACTAGCCAAATTAACCAAAAGGCAAAGAGAGAACACCCAAATTCACAAAATCAGAAATGAAAAGGGAGACATAACAACAGACAATGAGGAAATCCAGAGAATCATCAGATCATACTTCAAAAACCTGTACTCCACAAAAATGGAAAACCAGGAAGAAATGGACAATTTTCTGGATAAATACCAAATACCAAAATTAAATCAAGACCAGATAAACCATTTAAATAGACCAATAACCCCTAAAGAAATAGAAACAGTCATCAAAAGTCTCCCAACTAAAAAAAGCCCAGGACCAGATGGTTTCAGTGCAGAATTCTACCTGACTTTCAAAGAAGAACTAATACCAATCCTCTTCAAAGTGTTCCACACAATAGAAACAGAAGGAACACTACCAAACTCTTTTTATGAGGCTACAATTACCCTGATACCCAAACCACACAAAGATGCAACAAAGAAAGAGAACTACAGACCAATCTCCCTCATGAACATTGATGCAAAAATACTCAACAAAATATTGGCAAACCGAATCCAAGAATACATCAAAACAATCATCCATCACGACCAAGTAGGATTCATCCCAGGGATGCAAGGATGGTTCAACATACGGAAATCAGTCAATGTAATACACCATATAAACAAACTGAAAGAAAAAAACCACATGATCATCTCCCTAGATGCTGAAAAAGCCTTTGACAAAATCCAACACCCCTTCATGATAAAGGTCTTAGAAAGAATAGGAATACAAGGAACATTTCTAAACATAATAAAAGCAATTTATAGCAAGCCAACAGCAAACATCAAATTAAATGGAGAGAAACTCAAAGCGATACCACTAAATTCAGGAACAAGACAAGGCTGTCCACTCTCCCCATATTTATTCAATATAGTACTAGAAGTTCTAGCTAGAGCAATAAGACAACAAAAGGAGATCAAAGGGATACAAATTGGCAAGGAAGAAGTCAAACTTTCACTATTTGCAGATGATATGATAGTATACATAAGTGACCCCAAAAACTCTACCAGGGAACTTCTACAGCTGATAAACTCCTTCAGTAAAGTGGCAGGATACAAGATCAACTCAAAAAAATCAGTAGCCCTCCTATACACAAATGATAAAAGGGCTGAGAAAGAAGTCAGAGAAACATCACCCTTTACAATAGCCACAAATAATATAAAATACCTTGGGATAACACTAACTAAACAAGTGAAAGACCTTTTTGATAAGAACTTTAAATCTCTAAAGAAAGAAATTGAAGAAGATATCAGAAAATGGAAGGATCTCCCATGCTCATGGATAGGTAGGATTAACATAGTAAAAATGGCAATCTTACCAAAAGCAATCTACAGATTCAATGCAATCCCCATCAAAATCCCAACACAATTCTTCACAGACTTGGAAAGAAAAATACTCAACTTTATATGGAAAAACAAAAGACCCAGGATAGCTAAAAGAATCCTATACGATAAAGCAACCCTTGGAGGCATCACCATCCCGGACCTCAAACTCTACTATAGAGCTATAGTAATAAAAACAGCTTGGTACTGGTATAAAAACCGACATACGGACCAATGGAATCGAATTGAAGACCCTGACATTAATCCATGCACATATGAACACCTGGTTTTTGACAAAGGAGCCAAAACTATACAATGGAACAAAGAAAGTATCTTCAACAAATGGTGCTGGCATAACTGGATGTCAATATGTAAAAGATTACAAATAGATCCATATCTGTCACCATGCACAAAACTCAAGTCCAAGTGGATCAAAGACCTAAACATAAATCCAGTTACACTAAACTTAATAGAAAAGAAGATAGGAAGCACTCTTGAACACACTGGCACTGGAGACCATTTCCTAAATAAAACACCGACAGCACAAACCCTGAGCACAACCATTAATAAATGGGACCTCTCAAAACTGAGAAGCTTTTGCAGGGCAAAAGACACAGTCAATAAGACAAAAAGACAGCCAACAGATTGGGAAAAGATCTTCACCAACCCCACATCTGACAGAGGATTGATCTCCACAATATATAAAGAACTCAAGAAACTAGACATCAAAGCACTGAACAGTCCAATTAAAAAATGGGCTAAAGAGCTAAACAGAGAATTCACAAAACAAGAACTACAAATGGCTGAAAGACATTTAAAGAAATGCTCAACATCCTTAATCATCAGAGAAATGCAAATCAAAACGACTCTGAGATACCACCTTACACCTGTTAGAATGGCTAAGATCAAAAACACCAATGACAACCAATGTTGGAGAGGATGTGGAGCAAAGGGAACACTCCTCCACTGTTGGTGGGAATGTAAACTTGTACAACCACTATGGAAATCAGTATGGCGGTTTCTCAGAAAATTAGGAATCGAACTACCTCAAGACCCAGCCATCCCACTCTTGGGCATATACCCAAAGAATGCTGATACATACCATAAAGATACATGCTCAGCTATGTTCATAGCAGCACTATTTGTAATAGCCAGAACCTGGAAACAACCTAGATGCCCATCAACGGAAGAATGGATGAAAAAAATGTGGTACATATACACAATGGAGTACTACTCAGCAGAGAAAAACAATGAAAGCATGAAATTTGCAGGCAAATGGATGGAACTAGAAAATATCATCCTGAGTGAGGTAACCCAAACCCAGAAAGACAGTTATGGTATGTACTCACTCATTGGTGGATTCTAGATATAAAATAAACAATCAGACCACAACCCATAAAAAAAAAAAAAAAAAAAGTTTTGAACAGTATGGGAGAAATATGATTTATAAAAAAAAAAAAAAAAAAAAAAAAAAAAAAAAAAAAGCACTTGCTGTGCATCATGAGGACCCGAGTTCAAATCTCCTGTGCACACGCCCATGCACACATAATAAATGTTAAAAACAACTTCAAACGAAGAGTGTAGAGATGCATATTTATGCTGCTCACACGTGTGTCACAGGATCTGGGTGACAATCAGGGCAACTTGTATAGTTGTTTTTTTCCTCATACCCTTTGGGACCCAGGGACTGAATGCAGCTCATGAGGCTTGGCGGGAGCCTTGACCTGCTGAGCCATCTTGCAGGTCCTGAGACTTTTTTACGCATGTCCTTACCTGCTGAGCCATCTTGCAGGTCCTGAGACTTTTTTACGCATGTCCTTAATATGGTTTTTGTTCTCATTCTGCAAATACCAGTCTGAGAATTTAGAAAGGGTATAGAATCAAATGTCAGAACTGAAATGAATCTCAAAATTCACCAGATCTCCATGCTGTTCCAGTATTTAACAAAAAGAGAAAAGGGGGCTGGGATTGAGCTCATTAGTAGAGTGTTCCTTTAGCTTGTACCCTTAAGGCCCTAGGTTCAATCCATGGTACTGCAAAAAAATCGAAAGAGAACAAAGGGCCTGGGGAAATGGCTCACTTGGAAAAGTGTAAGTAAGAGCTTGTGTTTGGATCCCCAGAACTCACATGTAAAGCTGGGCATGGTGTCATGTGTTTGTAATTCCAGTCTTCAAAGGAAGTTGTGGGGGAAGGAGACACATCTCTGAAGCTCACTGGCCAACCAGGCTAGCTGAATTGATTATCTTCAGGTTTAGTGGAAGACTCTCTCAAACAATGGAGATGGAGGGCCCAGAGAGATGAATTGGCAGGTGAAGGCTCATGCCTTCAAGCTGTAGGCTTTCAGTTTGAACACCACACCCCCTCCACCACCACCCCCAATCCCACCCCCCCACCGCACTGGAAGAAGAGAACTGACTTCTACAAGTTGTCCTCTGACCTCCACGTGTGCATTGTGGGACCTGAGTATCCACACACAAATACATACATATGAAAAGGGAAGGAAAGGTTAATAGCGCTTGTGAGGTTGAGGCAGGAGGATAGCAAATCTGAGGCTTGCCTTGCTATACAGAGAGTTCCAATCCAACCTTGACTGTAAGACAGATACTGCCTCAAAACTAAATAATTCTTCAAATCCTATAGTAGTATGAAGTAAATTGTCTACAAATATATATAATTGTATAAGATACATAGTAAAATACCTATCTTCAAAAAGCATGCCATTTATTAATGCAGAAGCCTTGTATAAAATTACTGCAAGCACAGTGGGGTGTTTTAGGCAGTAGAAAAATTGTTTTGTTAAACAGTAGCCCCTTTGATTCCCTTCTCCCCAACTCTTTAAGTAGAAAAACCTTCCTATGGTTATAGTCATAACAAAAGAACTATCTTTTAAAAAAGTAATTAATTGTATTTTTTGTGTACAAATGTTTTGCTTGCATGTGTGTAAGTGTGCCTCGGGTATTCCTGGTGCCTACAGAGGTCAGAAGAGGGTGCTGGATGCCTTGGAACTAGAGTTTGGATAGTTGTGAGTCACCGTGTGGGTGCGGGGAATCAAATCTGGGTCCTCTGTAAGAGCTGCAAATGCTTTTACCTGCTGAGCCATCTTTCCAACCCCCCAAATTTATCTTTAATTTCACCTTTCATTCTTCTGAAATTTCTCTAATCAGGCTATTTGATTTTAGAACTTTGTTGTGTGACTTTCCCTGGGTACTTGGTTTCTGCTTATCCTAGCTAGAAAGGACAAATACAGAACAAAGGAACAGTGTCACCCAAGTTTGGCTCGGTGAACCAGTGAGTTTATTGCGGTTACAGGATCATGGGTGAGTCTGCAGGAGCTGAATCACTGAGAACACACCGCCCTACCAGGATGAGTCAGGACCCCTAGGCAGCCACACCATGAAAGGGTCTCCTCCTTCCCAGCGGTTTACACACACTGACTTCAGGTAGTTAGCGGGACTCAGGGACTTCTAATTTTTACGAGCTTCTTGTGCTTTGTGAGATTCTTAGGAGTTTTATGAGCTCCCTTCTTCTCAAGGAGGAAATATTTCAATCAGGAGAAAACACTTATAAAATAGCACACATAAAATATTTCTTTAAAAAACATTTATTTTATTTTATGTGTATGAGTTTTTGCCTGCAGGTGTGTGCGTGTCCCATGTGCATACATTTCCTAGAGCTGGAGTTACAAATGGTTATGAGCTGCTGTGTCAGTGCGGGGAAATGAACCTGGGTCCTCTTAAGAGGAGCAAGTGCTCTTAGTCACTGAGCACTTAATCACTCCACCCCCTTCAATGTTTTCAAAATTAATAGTTGTTATTTATCTTCAGACCTCATCTTACTTGGTCTGTGATCAGCATTTGGTACTCACTCAGCTCTTTCTTTTTGGGACACTTTTATTTGGACTCCATGCCAACAGCATAGGTCTTGTGTCGTGTGTCCCTCCCCCCCTTCCTTCTCAACCTCCCTCGTAAGCTCTTTATTATTTCCTCCATCTCTAAATGATGGGGTGTCCCAAGAGTATCATTATATTATCTGTAGCTTTATGTCATGCATGTGTTCCTGGAATATATGCTAATGATCCTCAAAATGTATTACTTTTCTGATATTCTATAACTTAAATTATAATAGAAAATTAACAATACTTCAATACTGATATAAAGTCAGTACATCTTACGTTACATGATGAAGAACTAAGAGGAAAGATATTTTCGTGTGTGTGTCTGTGTGTGTGTGTGTGTGTGTGTGTGTGTGTGTGTGTGTGTCTGTGTCTGTGTCTGTGTCTGTGTTATAGAAAGGTATTCTTAACAGAATAGGGAGTTTCTGTAACTGGTCATGTCCTAGTCTAGTAGCTGGCATTAACTACTCTCTGCTGCTTGTTCTGTATTCTTTTGGTCTTCTACAAGTACCCCAGCTTGTTGTGACATTCGGTTGGACAGTTGATGTATCTCAAGCAGGATAGTGATACTTTGCCAACTAAAGTAAACTTTGTGGTTCATTTTATGGGTAGGTGTTTGATAAATCAGTAGTTCCTTTTCAGGTTTGAGGTACGTTAATTTGCTCAAGCAGTGAAACTACATCTGAATGGCATCCGCAGTTGGAATCACCTCTTGGTTAAGTTTACAATAATGATTATTGTTTCCCAAGATCCTTTTCAGGTAGGCCCTAAAGAATCCCTTATCGGGGGCTGGAGAGATGGCTCAGAGGTTAAGAGCACTAACTGCTCTTCCAGAGGTCCTGAGTTCAATTCCCAGCACCCACATGGTAGCTCACAACCATCTGTAATGAGATCTGGTACCCTCTCCTGTATACATAATAAATAAATCTTTAAAAAAAAAAAAAAGAATCCCTTATCAACAGTGGTCTGTTTTGGTTACTGTGTATAACAAGGGACTAGAAAAGTGTCTGACCCAAACTGAGTGCTCAGTGAACATTTTTAAAGGGTGAATGAGTGAGTGCCTACCATCAGTGATTAACTTTGAGTCTGTAACACCGAGAAAGCAATTTCTATGTATAGCCCCTCCTTTTTACAATTAAGACAGCGTCTCTGGACCCTTGCTGGCCTGGAACTAACTCACTGTGTACTCAGTTGGTGTTGCGTTCAGCAGTCCTGCCTTTGCCTTCACTGTGTTGGGGTTACAGATAGGCACCACCATGCCTGGCATCCTTTCCTTATTTTAAAAATGGATCAGTGAAGTTTTATTAAAACAGCGGCCTTAAATGTATTTTCCTGAAGGCTCTTGTAAGAGTCTCAGTGCTAAATAGAATTGAAAACCCACTGGATTTGATAGAGGATCTCTAAGACGCTCAGGTATATGATGGTAAGTGTTTTCAATAATTGGAAGTAGGTCTGCCGAGAGGATTCTTAATGCAGAGGAGACATTTGGACTGAGAGTCGGTGGATGTTTAGTAGATGGACTGGGTGGTAGGACTGAGGCGGTCAGTCCCAGGAAACACAGAAGGAGGCGAACAAACAGCAGCAGGAAGAACGTCCCACAATCCCAGAAGGTCTCAGTAAGTCTGGACTGTGTGTGTGTGTGTGTGTGTGTGTGTGTGTGTGTGTGTGTGTGTGTGTGTGTGTGTGCATGTGGACTTACATGCTTAGTGCATGTTTGATATGTAGGTGTGGGAGAAAAAGTGAGGGAAATACGTGGGCAGAGAGATGGAGTGGGGAATTGTGGCTGGAAAAAGAAACATTGAACTCAGCTGTCAAAAGCTTTGAATACCATGATAAACAGTGTGGCTTTTTTTTTTTTTTTTAAATAGATGGGGTAATTGGGTCACCGTGTCTAAGTACTTGCCATAAACAATTGAAGGAAGGGAGGGTTTATTTTGGCCTATGATTTGAGAAGATTCAGTTGATGGTTGCTTGGCTCCGTGTGCCTGGACAAAACAGGATAGCAGGAGTGGGCTGGAGGCTGGCCTTGACTTCTTGGCAACAGGAAGCCGAGAAAAGGGGAATATAGGAAGGAGCCAGCTGAAATACGGCCTCAAGGACAGGTAGTGACCTACTTCCTACAGCTAGGCCCCACCCACTCTTACCTTTTACTAATGTCATAAAATTGTGAATACATAAAAAGAGAGCTTCATTGATTCTATCAGAATCCTTGGGCTCTGTTTCTGGACCGCCGTGGTATTTCACTAATCCTTGAGGTATTTCACGCTAATCAAATTGATAGTCAACATTAGTCATTGCCTAAAGCTTTCTGTTAGCTAATCTATAACTTGAAATTCTCCTGCCTCAGCCTCCAGGATTGGGATTACAGCTGAGCACTGGGTAGCCTGGCCTTTTGTTTTGCTTCTTGTGCTCAGAGTTGTTCCTTCCCTCCCCCACCCCCTCCTCCTTCCCCTTCATGAACCAAGGTCATTATCATTGGTGGAGTTGCTTTTCAGCAAGACTGTAGTTGGTGGTAGAGAAAGGACAGCTAGGGTGTGTGCGTACATATTTTTACCTGCCGTGGTGCTAGGGATTCGAACCAGGGTCTCACTGAGGCATGCCAGGAAAGCAACCTTCTATTGAGCTATATCCATAATCCTTTTAAGTGAAATTATCGTTTGAGATAGAGCTCACTGTTAGATAAGAGTGATCTCAGCGGACAGAAACAGGAGGACCGCGTGTTCTACATAGTGAGTGAGGTCCCAGACATGGTGAGTTCTTGTCTCAAAAAGAGCTGAGGGGCTAGCGAGTAGGCTTGGTGGTTAAGAGCATTCACTGCTATTGCAGAGGACCCAGGGCTGAGTCCCAGCACCCACCTGGTACCTAACAACCATCTGTAACTACAGATCCAGGGGATCCCATGTCCTCTTCTGACCATCTCGGGCACCAGGCACACACATGGTATGTAGACATACATGTAGGCAAACTGCTCATGCCCATAAAATAATAAAATACATCTTTTAAAAAAGAGCTGAGGCAGGAGGAAAGCCATGGGTTTGAAATTAGCCTGGGTTACATACATAGTGAGTTCCATAGCAAGTTTTAAGTTTGTTTGCCTAAAGTGTAATCCTGACTCAAAAACTGAGCTCTGTCTGTAAGAGTTAATTACTGTATCATATGATACATGTATGTTTAACTTCTTAGGAAACCGCCAGTGTCTTCTAAAGTAGGTATATCATTTTCCCTACCTACTGACAATGTATAAAAGTAGTAGTTGCAGGTTTAGGCAGTTCTTAGTTGGTCAAATGCTTGCTGACCTGCGTTGTATTGCCAGTACAGGGTCTAAATAGCTTAAGCTGGTCTTAAGCGTGCTGGCTAGTTGAGTCGGGATTTTAGGCACGCATTACTGTGCCTGATTTTCACTATTTTGGAAACATACTAATCCTAACCTCAGGATAGTATATTATAATGTACCTATGGGACATGTGTGCACAACTTAATTGACCTCTCAAGATGGCTATGGTGTCAAACCTGAGTGTGTGTGCGCATCGTGAACCCCATGTTTCACACATGCTTGGTATGTGGTTTGCTGTCCTAGAGTTAGCCCTAAGGATTTTTTTTCCAGTGTTGTGGATTGGACACTGTATATATTTGGCAGGTATTCTACCACTGAGGCATACCCTCAATCCTGTGTTGTTGTTTTAAAGACAGTGTTTTGTGGGTGGGCCTGGCAGCGCACGCCTTTAATCCCAGCGCTCGGGAGGCAGAGCCAGGAGGGTCTTTGTGAGTTCGAAGTCAGCCTGGTCTACAGAGCAAATTCCAGGATGAGCTTCAAAACTTTTCAAGAAACCCTGTCTTGAAAAACCAAAAAAAAAAAGGAAAGGAAAGGAAGGGCTTTGCTATGTAGCTAAGGCCGTTCTTGAACTTGCAGGGCTTGATTCAGCCTTGCATTGCCCCGCCTCAGACAAAGTAGCTGGAGTTACACGTGTGTGGTACTGAACTCTGTTCCAAGCACTTTCTATGTTCCTGTGTGTGCTCACCTGCATGTGTAGGGCAAAAGTCAACACAGGATGTTGTTCCTCAGGAGCCACCCATCTTGTTTCTGAGGCAGGGTAGATTAGGCTAGGCTAGCTGGCCAGAGGTCCTCCTATCTCCCCTGCTCGGCTAGGCATTGAACTCCAGGCCACTATTCGTGCTAGGCAGGCACTTGACTGTGGAGCTACATCCCCACCCAAGGCCCAGGTTTTCACTTGGGTGATGGGCACCAAACTCAAGTTCTCATGCTTGTGAGGCGAGCACATTACTGCCAAAGTCCTCTTCCCATCCCCCGTTCCAGGTTGTATTTTTGCAAAATTTTCTGTCATCAAGAAAAAAAATTAATGTTGCTATTTGTTTATTTTCATATCATCCTTTTACTTTTTATAATTTTTATTTCTAATTATCTTTTAAAAATCAAATTGGGTTTACACGGTTATTGCCCAAAATGTTTCAGCTGTGGAAATGAGTTGGGGGCTTTCCAGTGAACAGTGGACTTCCATTAACTGTCAGAGAACCTTGTTCCTGGGTGTATGGCTTCTGAATATTCATTCTGAATTAAGTGAGCTAATAGGACATTTGGCAGTCAAAAGTGATTTATTCTTTTTCATAATTAAAAAATAATTTATTAAGCCCTAGGGAATACTTTAGGAAAAAAGAACTCTTCAGTGAAATAAATAGGCCACCTTGATTAACTAATTTGTTTGAATAAATTAAAATATGCTCACCAAGGGGCCAGGGTAAATGGTGTGGTGATGTTTTGGTGGCTTGAGTACCAGATGGTGTTCTGGAGGACATTGCTGTAGCCATTCGCTCGTTGGATTAGCAGGTGTAGTGTTGGAGAAGGGGCCTGGTACTTAGAATGCAGAAAGTTTTGTTCCACGGGTAACGCTGTGGCTCTCTTGGAAATGAACTATGATTTCCTTGGTAACTTTAAAAAAGTATTTTTATCAGTCTTTCAGTTCTACTTACAATCCTGTGTTGGACTTTCTAACATGAATTTTTAAGTTATTTTAGCCACATTAATTGACACTTATTTCTCCACTGAACTTTGGATTTTCTAGTGAATTTTATCTGTTTAGAGAAGCTATAAGTCTGCATCTGGTACTACAGTCTGCTAGCTTTTCCAGATTACATAGCCATATATCCCGTCCTAGGAGAGTTAATGAGTAGCTAGGCTAGACGCACCTTTTCAATTGCTACGGTAAGAGACAGAGTTCCTTCTCTCTTTTCATCCTCTCACTTAATTCCTTTTATAGTAGTTGTATTGATTTGGTGGTTAATTTTACTTTCTTGTAGCTTGCCATTCTGTTTTATAGTATTAATTTTAAAATACGGCAGTTAGCATGTGGCAGTTTACACGGGTAGATTTTGCTCCTTGGCTCTGGTCTCTCTCCGGTGGGTCGCATGCCTCTTCCCCGTTTTTTACCTGTGCATTTGCATGTTTGACCTAGCAGAATAATTGGGTCCACAGCAACATGGGCGTGCCGCCCTTAGAAACACTTAGTTTCGTGTGTGAGTCATAAGCTGAAGCAGACACCACTTCCCCAATCTCCAGGAGCCATTTTAGCAGCACAAAACTTGCCGGATTGCTTTTCAGTCTTAAGCCCAGAGGACGAAACCTGAAGAAAAGTTTAAAGGTAACTTGTGATTTTTGTTCTTTGCTTCTGGCTATTTTGGGGCTAATAAACGGAGGCGGTTCTTACCTGTGGCAGAACGTGGCTGAATGTATTCTTTAACTCTGGTAAAATATGTGTAGTGAGTCACATGCCTGATTACACTTCACAACTACAGGCAACAAAGCATTCAGAGGCTGAAAAGTCCTCGCTCTTCCCCTCCAGCATTTTGTGTTTTTATGTGCTTGGTATTTTCCCCTCCTCTAACTTCAGATAAAGAAACTCCCCCCTCTCCTTCCCTCCCCTAAAGTACACTAGATCAAGTTTTAATTAAAATAAATCGAATTGTCTTTGTCGGACCAGCTGAGAAGTGACTCTTCAGTAAACTGTATTGCTCATGAGCTTCAGATGTTGAAAAAAAAAAAATCCAGGAACAGTGGCTTTATTACGGTTTTTAATTAAGTATGAAAGCTTGGGTCAATTTAGTCCTAAGTGTTGCTCACCGACCATTCTATGCTTTGTTTTCTTTTTTTAAGTTAATGAATTACACTAAATATTTCATTTTGAAAACCAAAGAGAGGTGTAAAAGCCAAGCAGAGGCACTCTAAAGTGAGCAGACATTTCGGTGGCAGAAGTGTGTTTTCAGTGCTGAGGAAGACAGTCGGGACTGATTCATTCAGCGTTCAAGAACAGCAGCCTTATGTTCACATGAACTTGCTTTGGGTAGCAACTTCAGAAGTGAAACCGTAGCTGAAGGAATTGGGTACTGTTTCAGTTTTGTGTAGAGAACAGGAGAGTGAGGTGAGGCCTTCCTCTTACTACTGTTTTAAATTTTTTTTTAATTAAAAAAATTAAAAAACTTGCGTTAACAGGAGGTGGCCCAGTCTTTTCCTGAATTATTTGTCATCACTAACACTGTTATATTTGGCTGTACAGCAATATTTTACTTCTAAAACATTCATGAAACTATCATTTGGGTAAAAGTCAAATTTGAGCATGTAATGATTAGGAAGAATTTTTGGAAATCAAATCCACTGTCATTTATTAGTGACCCAGATAGTTTCTAGCTAGTGGGCTGAGGATCGATCGGCTCTAGCTTTCCGAGTAGATTTGAAAGGGAAGGCAAGAGGGGTATTACTTACTTCTTAATCTTGGTGTTAGCAGATCTCAGTGTTGTCGTCTCGTAAGAAAGGCGGACATTTCCACAGTTCAGCTGCGTGGGCCTTCTCCATCATCTTTGTTTGCATAGTGCAGGTTTGGTTGGCCTTTGACTAAGCAAAGGCTGTATTTGCTTCAAGTCTGGCCTGGAAAACAAAACAAAACAAAACAATTCTAATGACACCTTCTTACTTTTTTCTTTTTCTTTTTAAGGCTAGTGATCCATAAGAGAATAATCAAGGGGCAAATAAGCAAACTAAGAACATATTTACTAAATAGAAGAATTTGATTTCTTAAAATTGAGAAGTTGCTACATTTAAAATAGACATTGGTCATGTATATCGGTTTCTTTTCATGTTTGTTTTGAGATAGGGTCTTGCTATATGCTGCTGGTCTTGAACTCTGTTTGGCCTCAGCTTTCAAGTGCTGGGATTACAGGCATGTGCTACCATGCTTGGCTGTCCCTTTCTTACTGTGATTAAAAGGTAGGCCTTACAGAGAAGGCAGAAAGGGAGGTGTGGGGAGGGGGCCGGGAGACTGACTTGATAGTTATCCTGCTGCTCTCTCTTTATAAGGTTGAAGGGAAGTGCAAATTGAATCTTAAGATTAGAATTGTTGACTGAAGATTGTTCAGCTGCCTCATTTATGGCTCAAATACGTGCTGACACTGGTTCCAAGCTTTGAACTCACTGTGTAGTAGGGAGGGGAATAAACTTGAACTCTGACCCTACCTCCTAAATGCTGGGATGACATGGGCCACAGTGCTGTATTTTTTTTTTTTTTTTTTTGAGCCAGGTGTGGTAATGCATGGTGAGTTCCAGAACAGTCAGGACTACATAGAGGTTTTTTTTTGTTTGTTTGTTTTTTGTTTTTTTTTTTTTAAATTTTTCACTTTGTGTTTTCTTTGGATATATCATCCTATCTTCTGTAAGCTACTTTCAAGATAGCAAGATAGCTTTACATGATGCATCATCTATATGCTAGATGCTTAGTTATAAACTAAGCATTGTATTTATGCAAAGCTGGATGGTACAGTTTGAAAAATCTAAATGTAACTAAAAGTAGTTATTTTCTAGGTTGAGAAACCACATGGTCCAGTATAGTCAAAATGTAACTTTGTATAGTAAAACTATAAAAGGAGGGTTTTTTGTTGTTGTTGATGTTTGGTTTTTTGTTTTGTTTTTTTTTTTTTGGTTTTTCGAGACAGGGTTTCTCTGTGTAGCTTTGCGCCTTTCCTGGAGCTCACTTGGTAGCCCAGGCTGGCCTCGAACTCACAGAGATCCGCCTGGCTCTGCCTCCCGAGTGCTGGGATTAAAGGCGTGCGCCACCACCGCCCGGCTTGTTTTGTTTTTTGAGACAAGAGTTTCTCTGTGTAACAGCCTTGGCTGTCCTGGAACTCACTCTGTAGACCAGGCTGGCCTCTACTCTGAGGCTGGCCTGACTCTACCTCTTGAGTGCTGGGATTAAAGGTGTGTGCCACCACTGCCTGGTATGACTTTTATGATAATTCTTTTATAGTTTTACTCCTTTGAAATTTGTGTAAATAGAATCACATTTTTCTCTAGTGATTTGCTTATTTCATTCAACTCAATGAAGTTACTTTTTCTTCGGCTTACCTTTGCCTTCTCTTTCTGTACCAGTGTATTTAGTCTTTCTTGTTGATGACATTAAAGTATTTCTAGTTTGAAAATATTCTTTACTGCCCTTCCAAGAGTTCAAGAGTTCTTGAATTAACCTTTTTTATTGAGATATGTGAAGACTTCGCAAAGACTAAGGGAATAGATAATTTAAAAAAAAAATAAATAGCTTTTATTTGTTCATCAAGAGCATTAGGTGAAATTGCCTTTAAAAAATGTTAGTGCTGGGATTGAATTTAAGAGCACTGGCTGCTCTTCCAGAGTCCCTGGGTTTGATTCCCAGCACCCACTAGCAGCTCACCACCATTTGTAACTCCAGTTCTAAGAGATCTGACTCCTTCTGGGTTCCGCTGGCACCAGGCAGACTTGTGGCGCGCCGACATACACGCAGGTGAAGCACTCGTGCACTTAAAACAACAAAATTCGGCCGGGCAGTGGTGGCGCACGCCTTTAATCCCAGCACTCGGGAGGCAGAGCCAGGCGGATCTGTGAGTTCGAGGCCAGCCTGGGCTACCAAGTGAGCTCCAGGAAAGGCGCAAAGCTATGCAGAGAAACCCTGTCTCGAAAAAAAAACCAAAAAAAAAAAAAACCTCCTACAGAGCCGTCAACTCTCACAAGCTAGCTGGTGAACACGCGGGTGGGATGGTGTGGCCGCGCAGCCTTGCCTCACTCTGAGGCCTGGCAAGCTCTCGCCGCCTCTCCTCTGGCAGCAGCAACACCGCACATACCCGTCAACACCGCACATGCCGAGGCAGTGAGAAGGCAGCTGTAACCGACACTCAGGTGGTACAGTGAGGCTGGATTTGACCTAATGAAGCGCTGAGGAGGTTTCCAGGTTCCTGTGGATCTGAGAAATAACTACCTTTGCAGAATCACTCCAGTAGTGCAATGTTGGAAATGATCCAGTTGTTCAAAAATTAGGGGTTGGATAAGTAGATGATGGCATATCCACAAAAGTCACATGGCAGGAATTTAATTTTCTTAAAGTTTATGCCAAATGTGACTTTACCATGGAGTATTTTTGTATTTTGGGGCACTCGATGAAGAAATCAGCATTCTCAAGGAAAGTGAAAGTGTCAGGCCTGAGTGTCTGTGTCTCTGCCTTGAGAAAAAAGGGAAGCTCGAAGGCAGAGGAAGCTGCTGATGCTTTACCCGCCTGCGGGCTTTAATTTGAACAGAAAAGGAGTTAGCAGTGGTATCAGTCATTTTAATGTGCTTTATAGCAATAGGTGAAACGAACCTTTAAATAAACTCATAGTAGGTCAATTCTCAGTACATTTTAAGTTCTTCTTGCTTTTAAAATTCCTTTTCCTTTTTATAAAAAAGAAGTGTCTGATACCCTAGGGCCTGGGGTTGCTGGTGGTTGTAAGGCACCCAACACGGGTGCTGGAAGCTGAACTAGGTCTTCTGGAAGAGCAGCAAGTGCTCTCAACCTGAGTCATCTCCCCACAGCCACCCCTTGTATTGTTGTTTGGCTCTTTCTTTTTTTCTTTTTTTGAGACAGGATCTCCCTGTTTAGCTCAGGCTAGCCTTGAATTCTCCACCTCTGCTTCCCAGTCCTGAGATTACAGGCAAAGCATCACCACACCTAGTTTACATTTCTTTATTGTGTTCTTAATTGGAAGAACTTTGAGTTGCTGTATAGTTTCAGACTGGAGAGGCCAGGGGTGCAGCTCTATGGTAGACTGCTTGCCTAGCATGCAGGTGGCCTGCTTCAGTCCATAGCATCATAAGAAAAACAAAGTTTCGGTTTGAATTAAAGAAGTATTTTAGGAAGGTTTGAAAGAGACTATTACATTTAGACACTTAGTCTTTCTGTTAAAGCCTCCAAGGAAATGTATTCTGTCTATATTCTGCAAAGTCAGAACACTATTTGTGAGAGGCATCTTTGAAGGTAAGTTACTTTGGACATCTGAAATATCTATTATAATGAAAGTCCAGTAACTATAAATTGGCTTAGTGTGGTTTAATATGTTTTTAATCACCTAAGTCTAGGGAATGTTTGATGCTTAAAGATTCCTTATACATTGTGTTTATTTAAAATTTTTCTTAAGCTTGTTATAAAATGTTAGAAGAATATATATATATATATATATATGTTACACACACATATATACACACATACATACATACACACAGATTTTATTATTTATTTGTATTGCTTGCGAATCAAACCTAGGGCCTTGCACATTCCAAGCAAGTCAGTCTACCGCTGAGCTATATCCTTAGCCTTTCTGTTCTCATTCTCTCTCCTGTCTCCCTCCCACACTTCTCAGCCTCACATAGGCTAAGTAAATGCTGTACCACTGAGCTATTCCTCCAGCCCAATATTCAGGTTCAAATTGGGGGTAGTCATTAGAATTAATTAATATTAAGGCACTAATGGCCATTGAAAAGAATGAGCTTTAGCCTTCCATTTGAAAATATTAGGTAAAAATGAAACTATATTCATACCAACCTATACGATTTTGTACTTTAGGAACATAGTGCCTTACTTAAACCGAAATAATAAGTATATGTTAAATTCTCGTAGGAAAAAAAAAGCCACAGGGTGCTCTCAATGGGCTTATGTGATATGAACAACGTCATTTTTAGACAATGGCCTAGAATATAGCCCTTTTTAAAGTCTGATAAAGTTATAATTGAGGTAGATTATATTTATAGCTGGGTAAGAATTGACCAATATTAATAGAGGTAGCTGCATTTGTCTACCCATGTTTATTTAGAACAGGAGGCATGAGTGATGAGTTCTGATCATTCGTAAAGATTGTTAGTTTGGAAGGCGTGATGAACAACTGAGCACCTGTATTTATTTCAGTTAATTGGTAGTTAGCTTAGAATAGCTCGAAGTAGCTGAATTTATTTACTGAGAACAGTTTTGCTTGGTATATGTCTAGTTGATGGAAGATACATAACTAAATTTCAGAACCAAGTTTTTGACTTGTTCCTTGGGAAAAGTGGAGGTAGTTTGTTGGGGGTTGGGGTCACAGATAATAATCTAAGTCTTACAAAAGGCGTATAAAAATAACCAACAGTCTGGGTTTAGCTTAGTTGATAGAGTACCTGTCTGGAGGTGGACTACAGGATATGAAGTTCAAGGTCATCTTCAGTTGCATAGAGTCGGAAAACAGTCCGGATTGTATGAAAACCTACCATAGAACAAATAACCAAACCCCAATGGTTAAAGTGGCAAATTAATCAGTCCTGTGTTACTGAGTCATTTTAAGAGGTAGTCATGTTATATCTTGCTCACCATGTTAGATACCTCTGAGCTACAGGCTTATCTATTTTATTTGTTTGTTTAAAAACAGAGGCTCACTATGTAGCCCTGGCTGACCTAGAATGCTTTACGAAGATCGGACTGGCCTCAAATTTAGAGAGATCCAACTGCCTCTGCCTCCCCTGTCTTTTTGGTATGTAGAGCTAGGATTAGGGAGGATAGCAGATGTCACTCATGAAGTAGACAAACTCTTGAGACAGGAAAATAGATTGAAGGCATGCTCTGCTGTTTTATTCATCATGTGGTTTAAAACATTTTTTTTCTACCCCGTGGACCCAGGACCTTTTGCATGCTGGACAAGTACCTTACCATTTAGCAGTAGCTCCAGTCCTTTTTGTAATTTTTTTCTTTGAGACAGGGTCTTATTAAATTGCCTGGGTTTCCTCTTGCTCTGCAGCAGTCCTCCTTAGGCTCTGGAGTAGCTGGGGTCACAGGCCTGAGCCACCGAGCCTGGCCACAGGGTTTTGATCTTTGGTATTCATCCCTAGGAATACGTCAAAGGGCTTGAACATGTTCTTTTGTGTGACTCTTAGATCTCTGAATCTTAGATCTCAACACCGAAACACTTTTATTGTCTCTTTGTCCTTTTTATGTTTCTGATGTACTTTACTATATTTTCACACAGGCAATTGAACTATTTATAAAGTAAGATGCAGCAGAGAAGGCAGGAAGTACTTGACGTTTGTATGCTGTATCTTGCTCTCTGCTTCCTGTCAGTTAAACCACGAAGAGAGGAACAGAGACACAGATGTACAATTGCTGCTTTAATTTCCCATTAGGGAGCCCAGTTAAGCATGAAACTTGTTTCATTAAACTTTTATACTTGTTGATTATAGGGGTATGTAGGCTTCTTTGTGTTACATGAAGTTTATGGATATATAGTGGCCACTGGACATTACATACAGGACTTGATAATAAAATACAAGTTTTACACATTTAAAAGATGTTCCTTTTGTGGTTTTGTTTTGTTTTCTGAGCTTCTCTATATGTACCCAGGCTGGCATTGAACTCATGATCCTCTTGACTTAGCCTCCTAAGTGTTGGGATTATAGGCATGTGCCACCACCCTAAGCTCAAGTATATCCTAATGTGAGTGTATGTGTGCATGTGCGTGCGTGCGTGCCATTCCTTGGTGGCATTCCTTAGGAGCCAGAGGTATTGTTCCTAAGGAACTGTTCACTTTGTATATGCATGCACAGGAGTTCATATGTGTGCTCATGTGTGTGAAGTGTACATGTACATGTAGGGCAGAAGTCAACTTTGGTGTTATTCTTAGGAGCCATGCTTTCTACTTTTAGAGCTGGGAACTAAACCCAGGGCTTACACGTGCTAGGCAAATGGGCCACGACCCCTGCACTACAGAACCATCGTTTTTTGAGGCAGGACCTCTTACTGAGACTTGGGGCTTATGAGTACATTTATTTATTTACTTTTATTTATTTTTTTTGAGACAGTGGTTCTCTATTACATAGCTCTGGCTGTCCTGGAACTCTCTTTGTAGACCAGGCTGGCCTCAAACTCATAGAGATCCACTTGTCCCTGTAGAATAACGGTGTGCACCACTATGCTAAACCTTACCAAGTGTATGTAATTTCAAACAACGGAGGAAAATGTTTAAAGAAAAAAATGTACTTTTCTGATTTTATTGTAGCAGAGTAGATGGTTGCATTTTTTTTGTATGCCTTTTAACATTTTCTTGGTTTCCATTGTGTCATAAATGTGGAAAATCTATCCATACTCACAAAAATCGCAGAAGATAACCTAGGAGGTGAGATGATCTCATTTCCCCATGGAAAAATTTGTCCTCTCCTAGGACTGCCCGCCCCTTTTTTAATTCAGATGTCAGCATCACCCTGGCTCCTTGTCTCCCACAGTCTGTGAGCTTGGGAAGATAAGATGGGAGTTGTCATTGATGAAGTAGTCCTCAGCCTTTGTCACCGAAGCACTTTAAGGGCTTCCTAAAACTTTTAAAGTTTTCTTCATCTCACAAGTATTTATCTCCCCCAAACTGCCCAAGGACAAAGATCATGCCTTGGTTGCCTTTATTTTTGTATATCCAGCACTCAGATTTTACCTAAGTCTAGCATAGGTGCGTATATCCACTTGATAGCTCTATTCTGGAATCAAATCAACAAGCCGATTAAGGAACTAGACTCTGTCCCCTCTACAACTTGCTTTACGGTTTATTTGTAAAAAAATAATTAAAAGGAGCACTTCTTCCTTCTTCCTTTCTTTTCTTCTCCTCCTCCCCTTTTTCTGTGGGGCGGGGATCAAAGCCAGGGTTCTGTACATGCATGATGAATGATCAGCGCCCTCCACTGAGCTGTGTCCTTAGAAGTGAAGCTTTCCTGGATGCTGGTGATAGCGGGCGGGATTAAGTAGCGAAGAAAATGGATTCTGCCATGGGTATCATCTTGCTTTATTGAATCTACTCAAAATACTTAATTCAACTTGACAACATATAGTCAGGCACAGATGCAGCTAGTTTCTATATTTCATTTTTACTGCTATCCATGTGAATGAAGGTTATTTTGGTGTTTAGTTGAACAGCCTGTACAAAGAATGTAATAGTCATGTTTTAGAAAATCTTGGCTGGGTGTGGTGGTGGTGCACACCTTTAATCCCAGAACTCAGGAGGCAGAGAGGCAGGTGGCTCTCTGTGAATCTGAGGCCAACCTGGTCTACATAGTGAGTTCCAGACCATCCAGGATTAAACATCGAGACCCTGTCTCAAAAAGAAAGGAAGGAAGGAAGGGAGAAAACCTTGTCATTTTCCATTTCCTTCTCATAACTTTAAAACAATTAATTAGTGTGTGAATTGTTTGGTGATAATGGGGATTAAAATGGGGCCTCACACATACTGAGCAAGTCCTATGCCAGAGAACCCAGCCCTCTTTTAAATGATTTGTATTTTTAATTATTTTTACAGGTTTTGAGGCTGGGTCTCAGTGAGTTGCCTGCCAGGCTGGCCTGGACCTCGCTTTGTAGCTCAAGCTTCAGCTTTTGTCTTCTTGCCAGGCTTCTGAGTAGCTGGGGAACGGGCCAGCACCACCCGCTTAGCTTTTTGCTGCTGTTGAAGTTATTTGCGATACGGTCTAAGTATACTACTTAGGATGGCCTTCAACTTCCGGTGTAGCCTAGGCTGGGAGAGTAGGCGAGCAGCGCCATAGAGACAGGAACTCAGTATGTGCTCCACGTTGGCCTCGTAATCGCCTCCTCCTCATGCCTCTGCCTTCCTGGGGCTGGAATTTCAGGTGTGTACTACCATCCCTCTGCTTGCCTTTGTTCTCGTAGACAGAGAACAAAACACAGTTCATCAGTGAAGCGAGTTTTTGTTTATTTACTTTTTTTTTTTTTTTTTTTTTTTTTGCCATAACCTAAGACTTGAAAAACGTTTGTTGAGAGTTTCTGTGCCATTGACAAAGGGTTAGAGGAGAGTAGCTTACCCCAGGGAACCGAAGCTGGCAGTTTTGACATCATCCGTGCAGTGCTGGTCACAGCTATTCTTGTTGTTTTTGAACAGCAGTCCCAGGTTAGTGGGACTTGCACCGGCTGTGAGAGCACAAGGACCCCGCTCTGTAGTTAGAGCCCTGCTTGAAAACCCCTGGATTGGCTGCAAGCATACATCACTGACCTGCTTTATTAACAATCAGATATTGCCTGCTGGGGTTCAGCTGTCTTCATCTTATTTCCTGAACTACACTGTAAACTTCCTAGACCAAGGGCAGTGCATTACTTTCCTGTATTTTCCACAGTACTGCCCTTAGGTAAATTCAGTCAATATTCATGAATCGCTCACTCCTGAGTCCATCATAGTAGAGGTGCCTCTGAACATAGACGTCTGAGGTCTTTTGATTAGCTCTAGATAGACATCCAAGGAGGGTAGCTAACCATTTCCTCCTGGAGAAAACCTCAGCCTTTGTCACCAAAGCACTTTAGGGCTTCCTGAAAATTTTCTAATTACGGCCACTTTTCTCATAAGAATTTTTACATTGACCCCTGATTATATGCCTATGTAAAAATAGGTGTCCAAAGCAAACATTTACTGATACGGAATCATCAGGAATTATTTTGTAAGGTCCAGTGAGTAGAGATGCTTGCTGCGAAGCTTACCAACTTGAGTACATTCCACGGGATCCACATAATGAAAGGGAGAACCAATTCCTGCAAAGCTGTTCACTGACACCCCAACCACACACAGGCTGTACACACTAAATGAATGTAAAAAATTAAATAGAACAATTCTTTTGTGTGTGTGTGTGTGTGTATACATATATATACACACACAATTTTATCATTTATTAAAGACAAATTTACATGCCAATGAGGATTACCTGTTTATTTTTACATGAAATAATTAAATCTTGGCTGAATATTTGATACTATAGGGCATAAAACACCTTTGACATTTTTCAGAGTTGATTGATATTTTGATTTTAATTTTATAATTAAGAAAGCAGAGAGTACTGCTTCATATAAATAAATACGTGGTACAAAAATGGCAGAAGCATGCTTAGGGCTATTTCCAATTGTTGGGAATTCTGTCTTAATCCTAAGATAAAATTTATTGAATTTTTTTAACATTTAAAATTTTTACTGGTGTGTGTGTGTGCATACACGTGCGTAAGTGTGCACCATGGCTTATGTGTAAAGGTCTTATGTGTAAAGGTCTGAGGACAACTTGCAGGAGTTGGTTCTCTCCACCTTCAGGTTTCAGGGATTAAAGGTTGTCATTAGTTTTGATAGCAAGTTTCCTTACCTGCTGAGCAATCTCCCTGACCTCAGTGAACATTTTTTTTTTTTAATAAAACTCAAATCAGCACATGTAGCAATTTTAAAAATCAAACATTCTAAAACAAACCCAATATATATTAATTTGATACTTAGACACTAAAAGTCTTTGTTTTCTATAGTTAAACCTATGTTTCTATAAGAACACAAAACATGTTAAAAAAAAAACTTTGCAGTTGATAACGTACAGTAGTCTTGAGTCTGAGCTAAGGTTGCAGGCAGTGTTCACAACATCTCATAGTGTAGTGACGTACACGGTGCAGAGTAGGCATGTTGTATGTTCCAAAGCTGCAGTGACATTCCATGATGCAGCATGAATGTGTGCTTCCTGAAACATCTTAGACTCATTACACATTTGGTTATGAGTTAGATTTTGGTCGCTGGATATCTAAGAACCTTTTATCTCCCACAGTGGTGGTGCATACCTTTAATTGAAGCACTCGGGAGGCAGAGGCTGAGGCAGAGGCAGGTGGGTCTTTGAGTTCAAGCCCAGCCCAGTCTGCATAGCGAGTTCCAGGCCAGCTGGAACACACTAAGTGAAACCCTGTCTCAGAAACAAAATGTGGAGGGAAGGGATCTTTTACTGTTGCAAGGTGTTTAGGACCCTCACACTCTGTCCCTGGATCCCCATTGTTTAAGGAGCTGGGCTTTAATTAGTGTAGCTGACAGGGATTCAAGTGATTTAAAAATTGAGTCCTTATATTTTAAAAGATGAAAGTCCTAAAAAATTTAGCCCATATATGTCACAAATCTTCAGATTACTTACAATGAAGTTTGCTTCTAAGATGTATAAATAGGAAAATAGAGTTATACACATGCTTTTTAAACACTGTCAGTATTTTCAAATATAATTGTAAATTTTTTTTTGTTTTTTTTGTTTTTCAAGATAGGGTTTCTCCGTGTAACTCGCTGTGTAGATCTGGCTGGCCTGCCTCTGCCTCTCAAGTGCTGGGGTTCAGGGTGTCCACCACCGCCCCACTGTTAGTATTTCAGCTGTGTGTCCTGTACTACTAAGCCCAGGCCTCCGCTTTCCCATCTCCAGTCTTTGTGGTCTCGGTGCTGCAGAGGCTCTATTTTCACTGACTTTAGAAGCTGAGGTGCCGGTTAGTCATGAGGGGGATTATAAGGATTCCCCAGCCATAAGACAGGGTCTCTCATTGGCCTGGAGCTCAATTAGGTTAGACTGGCTGGCTGGCAGGCACCGAGGATCATCCCCCTCTGTCTCCTCAGCACCAGGATTGCAAGCAGGCGCCACCACACATGGTGTGGTTTCTGGAGACTGAGCTCACTTTACTGACTAAGTCCACCCCCACCCCCACCCCCACTCAATTTAAAAAGAGGATCTCAATTTGTACCCCAGGCTTGGTGTCTAACTTGCAAATGCTGGGATTATTGTGGAGGGGCACCTGGCTCTGGAGGTTAAGCACATTCTCTGGCTCTCCTCACTCAGTCAGTGCCAAAGCCCAAGTGTTACTGATGGGAATCAGCTATTCTCTCCGATGAGAAAACCATGGCGCTAGAGCCTGGTTTCCTAAAATGAAAATATTAACCAGAGGAATAGACAGCCACAGAAGTGGAATACAGATTTCTTGCAAGTTAATTCTTGTTTGTTGTAGGGAAACATGTTTAATTGCCTGAACAGGTTTTGCTGATAAGGACATTTTTAACATGTTTGCATTCTCTGGGTAGATGTTTTTTTTTTTTTTGTCAGAGTTCAGGTTTTAGGTCCTGGACAGAAGAAAATTCCTTAGACGGTTAATTGGCATAATAAAGCATGGTTTAATGTTTTGGTGATAACTTTCAGCCTTTTTAAAAAAGGAATTTAATTTTTTTCATGACTAAATTTATGATTATCATTCACGGTTTCTCTTTTAAATTCTCACTGTTTCAGAACGTGTTCAGAAAGAGTTAATCCTGAGACCACAGGTATGAACAGGTCTAGGTATGAGATCTGTTGGCTTTTCAGGTACCATAAATGCTGCCTGACTGTAACCTGATACCAGGCAGGCTGAGTGGCCAATAATGGAAAGTGGAGAAGTATGTGAGAGAACTGGAATTTCAGGTGTGGGGAGTAATGGCAGCCTCCCTCCGAGGCCTGGACTACTCCTCTGGGTGTCAGCAGAAAGGCAAAAGTGTAGAAAGTCAGCCAGGTTGGTTTGATCATACTGATGTCTTTAAAATGAACATAGTTGATTTGATTGGAAAAAGCTAAGGTGAATTTGATTGGAAGAAGACCTGCTTCAGCTTTGGCTGGGTCACCAGAACCTTGTCTGAGGCTTCATATGCAAAGCCGCCATTTGTGCCGTATTTGTATGGTAGTAAAATCAGTTTGGGTGAAGTTATGGACGCCTCACTCCCCTGTGCTGTCTCTCAATTTTAAAATGTCTAGTGTCCTCCTTTCCTAGTTAAATAATGACTAACATAAAGGCGGTTGATTTAAATGAACAGATGCCCAATAGTAAGTAGCTATACCGAATGGCTAGCTACTTAAAAGACGTGGGAGGCAAGAGTGATTGTGTACACCCGAGGTCCCAGCACTTCAGAGACAGATGTAAAGGGTAAGAAGGACCCTGAGTTCGAGGGAGGCCACGGCCACGTAGGAAAACATTGTCTCCAAGAAACGAACAAAACCAAGCTGGTGGCCACATAGGTGGTATGGTACAAATTACAGAAACTTGGTTTTATTTCTCCCCTCGCAGAGACAATTTTGTATTCCATTGAGTATTTGAAAAAAATTAAAAGGTTAATTTTTTTAAAAGCTTAGGATTCAAAGGTTTGTTTGTTTTTTGTTTTCTTGAGACAGGGTCTCATGTGGTCTAAGCTAGACTAGAACAGACTCTCCAGCCTCTATAACTCCCAAATATTGGGGTTACAGACCAGTACCAACCATGGCTTGTTTTAAGCATTTTATTTTAGTTTAAAGGGGTTTTTATTTTTATTTGTGTTTATGTATATGAGTATACCACACAGCAGTGCTTGGAAATGAACGTTGGTCCTCTTAGGATAGCAGTGAGCATTTGTAACTCATGAACCATCTCTCCAATCCCTCCAGCCCCTAGCATTTTATTATTTATTTTGCTTTTTTGAGACAGGGACTTACTATGTAGCCTCAGCTGGCCTGGAGCTTGCTATGTAGACCTGGTAGGCCTTGAATTTTTTTTTTTAATTTATTTATTTTTATTTTATGAGTATTAGTGTTTGGTCTTTATGGTTGTCTGTGTGAGGGTGTTGGGGTCCCCTGGAACTAGAGTTATAGACAGTTGTGAGCTGCCATGTGGGTGCTAGGAATTGAACCCTCGGGGTCCTCTTGAAGAGTAGTCAGTGCTCTTAACTGCTGAGCCATCTTTCCAGCCCCACAGCCTTGAACTCTTAGAAGTCTGATTGCCTCTGCCTTCTCAGTGCTGGGATTAAAGTTTACCATACCTGGTATACTTTTTTTTTTTCCGCCTCCGGAGCTGAGGACCGAACCTAGGGTCTTGAAAGCGCTCTACCACTGAGCTACATCCCCAAACCCACTTTTCTAACTAAATGATGAAAGGCCTGATGCAGTGAGATATGGTTTGTTTACTTTGAGCTTTAGTGTGTGCCCCTCCCCCATTCTGTGTCTGTGACACATGGCTTAGAGAGAGCTTCAGAGTGAGGTTTGTTTTAAAATGTTTGTGTCCTTGCAGAGGGCCCAAGTGTTCCCAGCACCCACAGGGTGGCTCACAACCATCTATAACTTCAGATACAGGAGATCTGATGCCCTCTTCTGACCTCCACAGGCAGCAGGCATTCATGTGGTGCACAGACATATAGACAGGCAAAACACTCATAAGCACAGAAAAAAAAAATCTAAAGGATTTGAATAAATAAAATTATTCTCCTTTCCCCCTTCCTGTGGGTAACTAGACTAATACTGTTCTCGTCTGGGGAGATTCAATTCTATGTACATAATGGTGATTACATTGTGGCGTGTTTCTTTTCCCATGCTCACATTAACTTTTTAAAGATTTATATATTTTATGTTTATTTCTTGGATGTATATGAGCCACACGTGTGTTT
Organism: Peromyscus maniculatus bairdii; assembly: GCF_049852395.1. NCBI lineage: Eukaryota > Metazoa > Chordata > Mammalia > Rodentia > Cricetidae > Peromyscus > Peromyscus maniculatus. The sequence goes on from NC_134860.1 coordinate 77,677,312, forward strand.
GGTGCCCACAGAGGCTGGAGGAGGGCGATGGGTTCCCAGGAACTAGAGTTCCCGGCCACTGTTGGCTGCCTGTAGTAGGTGCTGGCAACCAAACCCAGGTCCTCTGCAAGTAGCAGGCACTCTGAACTCCGGAGTCATCTTTGATCCCCATGTTCACATTTGTTAATGTAAACGATGGCCGTGATACTACACTTGAAGAGTATGAACAACATCAATAAACATTATCTGAGAGTAATGAGTTAGTAAGTTGTGATAGTGGTATAAAAAGGCTTACACATTTTTATCATTTATTTTTTTTTCTACTCATTTTTAAGGCTGAATGAAGCTGTAAAGTAAGAATATGGCATGGTAGACTTGGGTATCAACAGTAATAGTAAAACTAAGGCTTAAAGCAATCAAGGAGAAATCTGCAAACCTTTCTTTCAGTCCCATCTAAATACATGGTTAGAAGTGATCCCAAGTATCAAGAGGATGCATAGAATATTTTACCAAGACATTTCAGCTAATAGCTGTACTAGAGTGTGGTTAAATACTTCGGCAGCGGATGCTGGTTTCTGATGATGCTGGGGATTAAACTCAGGTCCTTGTGCATGCAAGGGCGCACATTGAGCTGTATGCCCAGCCCCCATACTCTGCTGATAAAAACATAAATGAAGTTCTATATGTATAGATAGAAGGGCAGGAGGAAACTGGGCCTGTCTTCTCTTTGCTACTAATTGCCTGTGTCTTTAGACAGGTTGGATTGCTTTAGGTCCAAATTCTTTACCTTTTCAATGAATGTGTAGTCCTCAGTTAGCCATAAGTGTGTGTGTGTGTGTGTGTGTGTGTGTGTGTGTGTGTGTGTGTGTGTTTCAACTCTCAAACCTGTGATTCTACAAAATTTTTAGAGTGATGGTGTTTGGAGCTCAAGAAGATTGTGCAGTTTAGTTTGATAATGACGGACTTGATTTTCATTTCTGTTGCCTAGTATTCTAACATATTGAAAAACAGATTAGAGCAAAGCCCAGCTGTGGCCCGCCACACAAATTCCAGGGTCATAGGCTGCAGGTTTACTGCTTCTGAGTTCTAATTTTTGTGTGGAGCCTCTCTCTTTTCATCTTGTGTTCTTTAATTTCTGATGCATTTTTCCAAATACCCTTGCTTTTCTTAGAATACTTTAAGACTTTTGCAAAAGTCTCTTCATTAGCCATGGCTTGATGTAAGAATGCTTTCTGTTCAGGTATTTGTTGTACAGTTATTACAGAATTCCATTTATTGAGGTACTGCTGCCTTGCTAGCTTGTGTCTGTAAACACAAATGTCATCTGGATAATTGGTTAGCCATTCAATTAGCCCATTCCTCTGCTGATGCCCTTTATCTTCTTGAGCTAGAATGATCTAGTCTAAAACCTTGTGTTTGTTTGAGTCTCCTTATTTATCATTTTCCACAGAATGTGTTTGTACTATAGTAATTTCCAAAAAAAAAAAAAAAAAAAAATTAAGAAATCTTTCCGCCCCCCCCCCCTGGTTTTTCAAGACAGGGTTTCTATTGCTGCCCTACAATTCATTCTGTAGACCAGGGTGGCCTCAAACTTAAAGTGTAGGGATTAAAGGCATGTGCCATCACCACCTAGCTTAAAAAAAATCTTAATGTATTAAGTATGCTTAAAAAAATCTTGCTGGGTGGTGGTGGCACACACCTTTAATCCCAGCACTCGGGAGGCAGAGCTGGGTGGATCTCCGTGAGTTCGAGGCCAGCCTGGTCTACAGAGTGAGATCCAGGACAGGCACCAAAACTACAAAGAGAAACCCTGTCTCGAAAAAAGACAAAAAACAAGCAACAACAATAACAACAAAAATCTTAATGGATTTTCATATTTTTATATCTGAAATGCTTCTCAAGAAATCCTATATTTTATGCTCTATATTCAATGAAGAATTGATTTTGGCAGGTTTCTATGAGATGAATTGCTAAAAGGTCTTATTTTAATAAAAACTTGGAGCCAGATATTAGAATTAAAACTGAGAGATCAGAAGAATAGGACAAGCCACAGCCAACCTCACTTCGCTGACACCTCAGTCTCCAAAGAGAGCTACTTCCTGTATACCCACGCCTATATTCCTTTCTGCCCCTGCAGTCTCACTTCCTCTCTGCTCCCAGCTACATCACTTCCTCTTCCTGCCAAGCTCTGTCACTTCTGTCTGTCTGTACAGACCTCCAGACCTTTATGGTTAACTCGTGTTGGAATCCAGAGTGTGTGTCACCAGGCCTGGCTCTGTTCCCAGTGTGGCCTTGAACACTCAGAGATCTGGATGGATTAAAGGCATGTGCTACCATTGCCTGACTTCTGTGTTTACTCTAGTGGCTGGCTTTTTCCTCTCATCCTCAGAGAGCGTTAATTAGGGTGCACAATACAGTGGGGGACACAATATATCACCACAGGTTTCTATTCATTTTTTTATTTGAAATATTTTATAATAAATTATACAAAAACAATTTGAATTGAGTCAATGCAGCCATTAATGTGAACCAGTGTTTTGTGTTTAAAATTTAGTCACTGTGTTTGTGATAGGATCCTAACTAGACTCTGTTAAGTTCTTAAAAAAAAATGTTTGTTTATTTTTCTATGCATGAGTGTTTTGCCTGCATGTATATCTGTGCTCCAGATGGGTGAGGTTGTCATACTTCCTGGACTGGAGTTAACAGATGGTTGACAGTCGCCATGTGGGTGCTGAGAATTAAACCCGGTTCCTTTATAAGAGCAGCCAATGCTCTTAACTGCTGACCCATCTCTCCAGCCCCATAAGTAAATTTTTAAAGTCCTACCCTTTATACACTGGATTTATCAAAAGGATACCAGAGTGCTAGGCGCTGGAGTCAACCTAGATTTTGTTGCTAATGGGCTATGGTGTTGGAGTCAAGCCAGTAATCGTGGAGAAAGACTCTCAGTGATTATAGAAATGGGACTTAAGAAATAATTAGGGAACTGAGGTGCACCTGTTGCATATTTTGCACACTATACTCAGAGCTATAATTAAGCTAATGTTTATTGAGTTCAGCTCATAGACCAGACATCCTGCACATGTATTTGGCTATTTCTTTAAAAGCAGGGCCAGGGACTGAAGCCAGTGTCTCTAGGCAGGTGTCCTGCCTAGGCCTGCAGTCCGTTAGCTGCACAAGTGTTTCACAGATGACTTTCACAGCTCTCGGTTTTGTTGCCATTTATTATGCTCATTGAACAGAACGAGCCCTCATCGAATATATGGAAACTTTGCTCAGGGGGGCACCTCAGAGGCAGAACCCAAGTGGTCTGAGGCTAGAGTTCATGTAATTGTTTTGTTTCATGACTTTACCTCAAGTGTGAAGATGGGTGATGAGAGCTTAGGAATCTTAATTCTAAGCTTTTCTGTGGTATAGCTCTCCAAAGGAGAAGGGCATTAGAGCTAGTCTGGGAATTTGTTTGGATGCCCGACTGGATTACTTCTCAAAAATGTGTAAATAAGGTAGCAGCATGTGACTCTATAGTGAATGAAGAGTTTTCTCCTTTTTCCTTCTTGCTTTATTATGTTGTGAAAACATGTTGGAGAACTATTATAGAAGCACTGCTCCTGAATATATGATTCATTAATGCGTAAATTTAGACAAGTTTGGTATTACTGTTTGCTTGGCTGTTTTAGATAAGGGCTGGTTATGTCCCCCAGGCCAGCCTGAAACTCCTGCCTGCAATTACAGACTGTGCCTCCATGCCTAGCTTTGAAACAAGTTTAACATTTCCCGAGGTTCTTAAATTGTCTTCGGGTAGAACACATTCCTTTGTTTCAATCTTAATGCCCCATATCTTTTTCTGAACTGAAATAACTTTAAGGAAACATCATGGTGTCTGTTTTGGACATTTTAGACACAGTGACTCAGAGACCCTGAGATGCACTTGATATGCTACTTTACTGGCTGGATTTGGAGAAAATGAGAAAGTGGAGTCCCCCCCCCCTTAAATTTGATATATACATTTACTTAAATCTGTGTTTTAAACTGTAAAGGCAAAAGGAATAGGTGGATTTCGAAGCAAGACTGTATATCACAGTAATTGAGTTTTGATTTGAGAAATGAGATTCTAGTGTTAGCTGTGTTGTGCTCACGGAACCCAAGATCTGGGCACCTCCCCTCTTTAATGAAAACTTGATTTCTGGGTTAGGTATCAGTTTTGTCACTCAATAAAATTAATAGAGCTGAGCCATGTTGTTTCAGTACCCTTGACATCCACAGAAGATATGTCTGCTTTAAGAATCAGAAAGGTTTTTCCTCAGGAACCACTTTAAAGCCACAGCATACCTACACAGGAAAGAGGAAGAGGAGGAGGAGGAAGGCACAGAGCGTCAGAGGCCTAATTAAACTAAAGAAAATGCTTGCCTTCTGATTTGAGTTAATGAGCTTCCCTGTACATGTGAACAGAAACTGTGGGGGAGCTAAGTTTTCTTTCCTGCCTCTGCGAATGAGTGGTGGTGGTTTGGGGCAGCCATTTGGGGTTATTTTTACAGGTTGTCAGTCATGTGTTATGAGGTCAGGCTATTTTCTTTGCTTGTCCTTATTTTTGAAATTTCCAAAGGTCAGTCAGTAAAGCACAGTAGCCCTGTGGAGATGTGGCTGAGAAAAGTACACTTTGGAACTTGATACAGATTCTCCACATGGGTCCTCTGTGCTTAATAAGAAATAATAAGGGTTTTAGAATACCCTTGAACCCACCCATTTACAGAAAAACTTCCATGTCACAAGCATCCCTCCGTCCTGTTTGTATTTTCTTGCTCTTGGGTTTGAAGTTGATAATAATTTCCTCCTTATCCAAAGTACTTCAATGCTAAATCAAGAATATAGGTAGAAATAGTTTGAATATTCAATGGTAGGTATTTAAAACAGTATCTGTCATTAACATGAGTCTTCTTGTCATTAGTGTGGGCACACAGGTTTGGTAGGTACAGAAGAAATTTAAAACTCTGCTTCTTTCCCCAGAAGAAGTTTTGTTGTTGTCCTCCTCCTCCTCCTCCTCCTCCTCCTCCTCCTCCTCCTCCTCCTCCTCCTCCTCTTCCTCCTCCTCCTCCTCCTGCTCCTCCTCCTCCTCCTCCTCCTTTTTTCTTCCTGCATACTGGTTTTCGAACAGCAAGCAAACATTCATGTGGTTGAATTAATGAACAACACTTTAAAATGTGAGACACTGTGGTTAGTGTCAAGTTGGCACTATAGGCAGTAGTGCTGTGACTTTGAAGGGAATAGTCTCTATGGGGTAAGACATGAAGTTGGGAGACTTTATGAAGGAACTTGGGAGGTATATGCAGGAGGATCAGGAGTTCCAAGTCACCCTTGGTTACATAGCCAGTTTGAGGCCAACCTGGCCTACATGACACCCTTTCTCAGAAAAACAAATGTGATTTAAACATTGAAGAATGGGAAGATAAGATTCAGAGATGGGAGGGAACATTCCAGGAATGGGAATAATGGGTTCCAGGAATGGGAATAATGGAAGTTAAGAAAGGAGGCAGAAACAAAGCTATCTTGTATAGGGGAACATATAAAGCAGTTACTATAGAGGAATTGGGTTCTGTAATAATTTTTTTTTTGGTTTTTAGAGACAGGGTTTCTCCTTGTAGCTTTGCGCCTTTACTGGGACTCACTTGGTAGCTGGCCTCGGACTCACAGAGATCCGCCTGGCTCTGCCTCCTGAGTGCTGGGATTAAAGGCATGCGCCACCACCGCCCGGCATGGTTCTATAATAATTGAAGGGCAACAATAAGTAATGTTTGTACAAGGCCAAGTATATAGCTATGTTGATACACCTGTGCTCGATTTAAACATGAAATATTTTTTTTTCTTCTCTAGGCTCAAAAAACGACCAGAGTGTTAAAAAGTACTTTCTTAATGTTATCGTTAAATCGCTGTTGAAAGGGTTGGGGTAGGTTAGAATTGGACACCATTGGCTTGGAACTGAGTTTAGTGGGTAAAAATCGGATTTGAATTCCTAATCCTTATTTTATTTTGATTTCCAATTATGACAATCACAGTGATCTGTGTTGATCTCTAAAACATGGAATATACAGGGAGTTGGTTTGACAGAAATTAGGAAATAGTGTACCTGACCTGGCTAGTTCCTGCTAATTAGATGTAAGTTTTCCAGGAAACTGACTCACCATGTCTCTTTATTCCCAAACTTGTTTCTTTATGATTAAATTGCTAGGATTAGTCAACATCCTTTTACTTCAGGCTGTCATCGTTTTGAAATATTTATATTAATATTATAAAAGCTGTTTCAAATCACTAGATTTAAAAAAAATGACTATTTAAAGCCTCAACTTTTCATGTCACATTTATGGCCATAAGCATTTAATATTTAATAGGATTGTGATTAACACCTATTCTAATTTTATTAGTGGTAGCTTTACCTTTTAAACACTAATATACAATCATGTTTAGCAGGCATTTTCAGAACTCTGTGAGGTCGTTTTTGCTCCTCAGTTGCATTTCTGTTTTTCTGCTGTTGTAAAGTGCAGCCCTTTGCATGTTCTAACTTGACATGCCGTGCCGTGCCGTGGTCAAGTGCAGTTTCCTTCCTGTTGCTTGTGTTAGCGATAAGGCTACATTTCAGTGCATTCAAAAAGAAGCCCCTGAAGACAGGGTCAGTATGGTAACGCCCAGCGTTTTCACTCAGCACAGGTTTCCAGGGACAGAAAAGTAGGCTTTAGTTTCGGCTCACTTTAAAAAGCTCGTAAAACAGCGTTTACAACCTTTAACTGTCTTCATATATATATAAGGTGATGGCGCTTGCTCCTTGCTGTTAAGGACAAATGAGTCTGTTAGGAAATTATTCCAAGAGTGGTGGTTAATGTGCACGTAGGTGATTTGCTGGTTAGTGGAAAGAATGTAACTTTATATATCCTCTGCTGGGATTTAAAATTTCCTAATTATTACTGGACATCCCCCCCCCCCCCCCCACACACACACATTCAGTACTTTAACTCAAGTTTAGCTTGGGGAAGAAAGCAAAAGTAATGAGGGGAGATTTTATCTCAGGAATGAAGTCTTCAAAGACAGCATGTCTTTAAAAACAAAGCCCTGTGTTGACTAGCCATGCTGACTTGACTTCAGAGCAACAATGATACTTGGAGACACCGCGCTGTGCCACTTGTTACATTTTAGCCAGGTGGTTGCATTTTCACGACTAACCTAAGCTTTTGTTTTTCAGGCCTGAGAAGACCCAGAGAATTGTTTCAGAAAAGGTGCCGGTTTGCTAGAATGTCCAGGAACCAAGGAAACCGGAAGCACTCCATTCTCTGAAGAGGCCTGGGTCTGCAGGAACTGCAGTCTTGCCCAGGGGCTTTAGCAAACCGGCGCTGCACCCCGCTGCTCCAGCCGTGGACCTGTTCGGGACTCTCTCATGTGGATCTAAGGGGAATGCTTTACTATGGCTGCCGTTGTCCAACAGAACGACGTAGTGTTTGAATTTGCAAGTAACGTCATGGAGGATGAACAGCAGGTGAGCCAGAAAAAAAATGGTGTTTAGGAGTTTTCATTAGCATCAGAATATTATTTACTTTGATAGTAAGAAAACTTACTGAAAAAAAATTTAGAAATTAAATATTTGGCAGTAATGTCGTTTCATATTTTAAGTACCAGTTAATTCACTGTATGTAAATGCTACATACAGTGTAGTATTTTGATGTGGTAACAAGGAAATATTTGTGGTTCATCTTGTTTTTCTAAAGTGATACCAAAAAGTAACTACCCCAAGTAATATTTCAAATTACTTTAAAAAGGTTTAGAGAACATACCAATGTCTATAATTAATCTTTTAATTATGGGCTATTTTTTTCAAGTAGATTAAACAATGTGGCCATCTCACAATCACATTTCTCAGTCCAAAGAATATGACCCTGAGGAAGTTTTCTAATTCGTCCAACCTGGATTTGTCATCTGGTGGGGAATTGAATGAAGACTTTCGAAGTTACTGTTCATGAAGTGTGTGTGTGTGTGTGTGTGTGTGTGTAATACATACATACATATATGTGGAATATATGCTGTGTCAATTATTGCCTTTACATGAATTAAGATCTCAAGAGATACTGAGGTAAAGGATTTAAATTTAACTTTGATCCTCTGATCTGTCCACAGTGTGTAAAGGCTAGAACAAAATCTCTTGGAACTTGGTAATTCACTTAATTTAAAATAGGCAAGGATGAGCTGGGTGGTGGTGGCGGCCGCGGCGCACGCCTTTCATCCCAGCACTCTAGAGGCAGAGCCAGGCAGACCTCTGTGAGTTTGAGGCCAGCCTGGTCTATAGAGCGAGATCCAGGACAGGCACCAAAGCTACATGGAGAAACCCTGTCTCGAAAAACCAAAAAAAAAGGCAAGGATATAAGAGGTGGCGTGGGAATTAATGTGTTGAGTAGAGTTAGTTTGCTAAGAATCTTTTAAGAGGCAGTGGGTTTAAGTGTGCTCCATAAGGATGATTACAGGCTGGAGTAAGCCTGGTCCCCAAACTTTAAGTAGACCAGTTTTAATGTCTGTTTTTATTCTAGAAACATAGTTACTACAAATAACACAATTGAGTCTTAGTTTTGGCAGGGCATTGCAGTTTCTTAGCTGTTTGTATTGTATACCAAAGTAATACAATACAAAATTTATAAATATACCTACAAAAGGTGAGAATTTGGACTCAGTAGCCTTAAAATCAAGACGAGAGTCAACTGAGGGAAAGAAGGTCACAACTAAAAGCATATTAATATCGATAGAAACTTAATCTAGAGACAATAGAAGACAGTATTTCGGAGGAGAAAGTGTTTTTGAATTGTTTTAAGACAGGATGTTTGTGTAAGTACTAAAGTTTGAAAAATAGTGTGCTGACTATGGCTTCTTCAGATAAAAGGTCACGTGGTAGGTCCCAGGCTTGCTGTGGTGAGGTTTGATGTGGCACAGAGGACAGAGCCCTGAACCACTCACCATCATGCTCTACTGCACTGGCTCTCACACTCTTGACCACAAGGACATTTTACGTTATAACACCATGTTCTTATTGTGATAAGTAGACTTAGAGGTATACTGCACAATAATGCTTGTACACTTACCATGCTGGATGTACTTAATTTATCTTAGGCTTTTGTTTTTTTATGTCTTTGGGAAGGGTATTGGTGGCTTAACCCCCACCCAGCTCTGTTATTTATTACTTTGTTTGTGCTTTGTTTTTCTGAGACAGGGTCTCTCTATGTAGTTCTTACATTGTTTTCATTATCACTTTATAGATTTGGTATGTGATAAGATAATCCTTACTTGAAAGGGTGGTGTACTATATCTACCGACTTAAGCCTTGGAAACCATTACTTTGCTCTTTTTCCTTGTATATTTGCATATTATGGGCATTTTATATAAATGGAATCATAACATACATTTTCTTGTGGTTAGATCCCTCCCCCCTTTCTCTCCCTCTTCTATATGGGAATTAAATCTAAGGATATAACCCTAGCCTTTAAACATGCTCATCTATGTTTACCATGTATCACATACAAACAGCAACAGCAATTAACAACAACAACAGCAAAAAACCCTTAAGGTGACCTCTACTGAGCCTAACTTTTGGGGGTGCATGGCCAAATTACAATTTATTCTGACTAAAAAAAGAAAAACTTTTCCCTCTTTCAAATTCATGGCCTCTGTTTTTCATTACGTGTTTGTTGTTGCATACATATATGGGTACTGTCTTAGTCAGTGGTCTGTTGCTGTGAAGAGATGCCATGACCATGGCAACTCTTATAAAAGAAAGCATTTCATTGAGGTTTGCTTATTGTTTCAGACCTTTAGTCCATTGTCATGGTGGGAAGCGTGGCAGCATGCAGGCAGACATGGTGCTGGAGAAGTAACTGAGGATTCTACACCTGGATTGGCAGGCAGCAGGAAGAGAAAGCAAGCCATTGGGCCTAGCTTGGGCTTTTGAAAACTTCAAAGCTCACCTCCAGTGACACATTTCCTCCAACAAGGCCACACCTCCCAATGCTTTCAAACCTGGTGCCACTCTCTGGTGGCCACCATTCAAATCTGTGAACCCGTGGGGGCCATTCTCATTCAAACCGCCACATAGATGTGTATATATTCTCAAATACATCTTGCCTAGTCTGTATACTATTACTTATGTCTATGTTTTCAGAGAGCAGATATATGGGCGGGTTTGAAAGGAGGAAGAGGAAAATGATGTTATTATAAAAGAAATAATAAAAAAAGGAAAAATATACTAAAATGAAATAAATGGCAAATACTAGAGCTGGCAGGTGTAAAATGAACTTAGTTTGCTGTGCTTCTGAATACATGGTCCGTCCGTCTGTCCGTCCGTCCTTCTGTCTGTCCATCCAGTGTGTATGCACCATGATGCAGATATGGAGGTCAGACAACATTTTATAGGAGTTGACTCTCTCTCTCTTCACTATATGGGTCCTGAGGGTCAAACACAGGTGGTCAGACTTGGTGGCGGGGCCCTTAGCCCACTGAGCCATCTCCCTGGCCCTAGGCCGGTCCTGGGGATTGTTTATTTCACAGTGTGTGCCTATAATCCCGGAGTTTGGGAGGGCCAAGTATGAGGATCAGTGGTAGAATGCTTGCCTAACATACAAGAGGTTTAGTTCCGAGTTCCCAGAAAGCAACAAAAGAAAAACACAAACCAAAGGCGATTTCCTGTTTCTATTTAGGTAAAATATTGAACGACTTCATCCGTGTGTTTTTCTTGATTACTTATTATATGTCTTACAGTATAAAAAGTTATTTAGTTCCGTGTTATTTAAATGCTATAAAAATTTTTAAAGATAATCTTACTTTTTTTTTTCTTTTTAAATAGACCCAGAAAAATAACTTAGAGAACCTGGATAATTTGAACATACTCAGAAAATTTGTTTTTTTGTCCGAATGTGTTCAAATATCCAGTGAGAGGTGGAGTTTTTACTTCCTTACCAACTTGTCACATACATATATGTCGTACAATTGGCGCATGGCAAAATACTGTCAGAGCTCATTGTGACAGCAGGAAATGCCGAGTGTCTGATTTGTTCAGAATTGGAGGTGAAGGAAGTCATTTCATGACTAAATCAGATCTTCAGAGTGGTGTCTTCAAGGTTGAAATTTTGGGCTAGGCCCCTAGTCTGATTGGAAAGCAGGGCATAGGAATTTGCTTTAAAGATTTATTTTCTTAAGTGTACTGTGTTTAGTGTGTATGTTTACTGGAGAAGTCTTAGAGTCAAGGAGGTTTTCAAGATGATGGGAAGAATGAGGCACCAGCCTGGTTGGGGTGTGTGTGTGTGTGTGCAGTGTCTGTCTGTCTGTCTGTCTGTCTTGGTATAAACATATACTAATTACTGGAAAGTATGCTTATCTTGAACTTGTTATTTAAAAGAAGTATCTGCATTGAGGAAATTTCAAAAGGATTTTTACCCTGCTTTTTGTCTGAGGAAAATGTTTTGAAGCTCTTCGGCTGTGGGCTGTTTTCTAGAGGGCTGTGGCAGGATGTTTCACAATCACCGTGGAACAGACTGAGAGCTGCTGTTAGGGAAACTTGGCAAACAAGTTATATGAGTGCTCTTGTATTTTTTTTTTTTTTTTTTTTTTAACATCTGAAAGCCTGTTGAAAACTTAACAGCACTGAAGTAGTAGTCAGAGTTTTTAAGTTGCTATCTAGGACTGCAGGGCCTGCTGTGGTGAGGGAAATAAAGAAATCTTTTAGCAGAAGCATGTAGAAGCAAGAAGCTGTTCCCGCTGGTCTTTCACCTCTGCTTTCAGTTGATGGTGTCATGACAAATGTGATGAACCACAACCCAGGGGAACTCCGGGGACAGTGTTGAACCTGGAGGAACTGTCCTTGGTTTGATTTTTATTATTGCTGCTGAAATGTTGGCTGAAATTTTGCTTTCAACATATGCTCTAGGATTTACTTGTATATAATAAGCACCCTCCCCCACCCAGCTTGGGCTTTTAAGATTTTCAGTAAAGTTAAAAAAATCTATGAAACTCAGTTTTTCTTACTATAGTGAATCTGGCTTCTAGAAACAGATGCTTCAAAACTGATTTGATAGTTTTGATTCCAGGAAATCTTTCTTCTCCAGTCCCCAGGGTTTGTGGTTTACTTTAGTTCTGTTCCACAAACAAAGCGAAAATCATTTACAAATGCCAAGTGGCAAAAGACCTTGTAACATATCTGTTTATATTTCTAGTATCAGAGATTTGCGTGAATGATAAGAGTTGACCCAATTTAGGCAATACAGTTTTGTGTATTTCTTTCTACCAGGGTTTCTAGACCCTGAGTGCAAATTGGACCCACTTGGGGAAGTTTATTTATAGGCCCTGGCCATATCCTCAGATACTCTGAATTATCTGGTACTCATTTGCTGTTTTAACATGTTTCCCAATATAGAGACAAGGTTAAGTAATGCTAGAATTTAGTGAAGTTCTCTTTCTCAAATCACACCTAGAACTGGGATATGGATCAGTGCTACAGTACCCAGTAAGCATGTGTAATGTTGAGGGTAGAAAAGATGATTAATTTAATTGTTCCAATGAGGAAATCTTTTAGACATGTTTGGAGAGTATTAAAAAAAAATTTTTTTTTTTTTTTTGAGAAAGGGGCTCATGTAGCACAGGCTAGTTTAAGACTTATAATAGAGATAAGGATGCCCTTGATTTATCAGAGAGTGGCTTGAAAAGGATTAGAAGGATTAAAAGTTGTGGCCTTGTTAGAGTAGTGTGGCCTTGATGGAGGAAGTGTGGCACTGGGGTGGCCTTTGAGGTTTCAGAAGCCCACCCCTGCTTCTCTCTTGGCCTGTGGATCAGGCTGCAGCTCTAAGCTACTGCTCCAGGGCCGTGAGTTCTGCCATGTTCCCACCATAATGAAAATGGACTAAACCTCTGCAATTGTAATACTTTCTTTTATAAGAGTTGTCTTGGTCATGGTGTCTCTTTATAGCACTAGAACAGGGCCCAAGAGATACTGTCACTTTATTTCTTTAAGGAAACATCAGGACTAGGGGTGTAGCTGAGGTATAACACTTGCCTGCATGATCAAAGTCCTGGGTTTGATCCCGACACAACAAAAAAGTAGAAAGAAATTTTATAAAAGGAACTACAGATTTTCTTTGGCTGTTAGTAGTCTCTTCGTTTTATACATAACTTTTAAATTTTAATATTTATTTTTTTAAGGTTTATTTATTTATTATATATACAGAAGAGGGTGCCAGATCTCATTACAGATGATTGTGAGCCACCGTGTGGGTGCTGGGACTTGAACTCAGGACCTCTGGAAGAGTAGTCGGTGTTCTGAACCTCTAAGCCATCTCTCCAGCCCCTTAATTTATTTTTTGAGTTGGTGTTGCATAGGTTGGCTTCAATCAAACTGCTGTGGTCAGGTAATCCTCTGCCTCAGTCTCCCTGGTGTCTGGGACTGCAGGAGCATGCCACTATGCTCACTGCTCTGACCCTTTGAAGCTCTTTTCTAAAATCAGTCTTGGAAAGGAGTTAGATTTAAACAATGTAGAACAAAAAACAGGAGTTCAATTATAAAGAATAAAGTCTGTTACTTAAAACCAGCAGTAAATTTACATATCCCTCTATTTCATTTTCATAAGCTTTTGGTATCCGGATAGAGGGAACCAATGTTCAAACAGTAGACTTAAAGCTAATTTGAACTGGGTCCTATTAGGGGTGGAATTTGTCTAACTTATCCTTCTTCATCTATTGATGTTCTAACCCATATTACCGCAGATTGTGACTTTATTTGGAAAAGGGGTCATTGCAGATGTGATTAGTTAGGGTGAATGGAGTGAGCCCCTGCTCTAGGGTGAGTCCTTACAGAAGGGGAAGCTCAGATTCAGACATGTGGGAAGAACATCGAGTGGCCATGAAGACAGCCAAAGAAGTCAGGGGAACTGAGCAGGTCTGCAGAAGGAACCAGGCATATACCAACACCTTCACTTCTGACATAGTCCTCAGCGCTGGGAGAATACATTTCTGTTGTTGAAGGCACTTAGTTTTGGGTACTTATTGTGGCAGTGCAGACAGATTGATTCAAGTCAGAAGTTTTTACTTACTCTAAAAATCTAAATCTTAGATAATTCAACGTGTGAAATTTTGTTTGTTCATACCCTCTTCCCTTCATGGCCCTGGCTAGCCTGAAACTTGTTATGTGGATCCTGGCCTTGAACTTTCGGCAATTCCCGGTCTCTGCTTCTGTAGAGTGCAGGGCTCACCATGCTGTGAGGAATTTTACAATGTGTGGTTTTGAAGGTTTGGATTCTTGATGACTCATACTTTAGTCAGTTGCTAGTCAATCCAGATAAAAGGCAGTTTGAGTCCAGATCTGTAGCTGGAGTCACTGGAGTGTGCGTTTTCCTTCCATTTATGGTAATAGAGGCCAACACCTTGTAGTCACCTGAGATGTGTTCTGTAGTTTCAGGCTTCTCACTTCTCCTGTGTTTCAGTTTATTTCTATTTTATTTTTTTTGTGTGTGTTGCCTGTGTGTGTTTCAGTATCGTACATGTGTGCCTACCACGGAGGCCAAAGAGGGCATTGGATCCCTGGGACTGGAATTTTATAGATAGTTGTAAACTGCCATGTGGGTGCTGGGAATCAAATTCAGGTCCTCCGGAAGGGCAGCCAGTTCTCTTAACCACTGAGAGGTCTCTCTAGCCCCTTGTATTCTTGTGAACACATGAGTTGTTTATTGTATGTGAATTGATAGCACCCTGAAGAAGTGGGAAATGTTCACTTTGAAGTAGGCTCATGATTTCAAATTTTATTTTTTAGATTATAATATAATTTCAATATTTCTTCCTTCCCTTTCCTCCCTCTAAATCATCCCATACACCCATCCTGGCTCTCCTTCAAATTCATGGCCTTAATTTTTTTCACTACTTTTTATTGCATGCATACATATTTACACACACACACACACACACACACACACACACACACACACACACACACACACACACACTTAAATATAACCTGCTAAGTCTATATATGTTCCTTGGGTATGTTTTTAGGACTGACCATTTGGCAGTTGACACCATTTGGTGTGCTCTTCCCTGGGGAAGAGCACTCCCCCGGGGAAGAGCACCTCTCCCACTCCCAGACTGCTTCAGTGGTCTGCAGTTCTTTTTGTAGGGTTGAGGCCTCCTGGGCTCTTCCCCATCCACTTTGGCGTGTCTTTTGGTGTTGTCCTTGTTCAGCTCATGCTTGGGCAGTCATGTTGGTGAGGCTTTATGCGCCGGTGTAGCTATAGCATTATGAGGAGATGAAACACATCAGCAAACTGCCTGATCCTCTGGCTCCTAGGGTCTTCCTGCCCCTTTCTTCCACAGTGTTCCCTGAGCAGGAGTGTTTTGTAGACTGAGTGCCACAGCTCCACGTTTTGACTGGTTGTGGGTTTCTGTAGTGGTCTCTGTCTCTTGATGAGGGGTGAAGATTACACTTATCTGTGGGTATAAAGACAATGTTTATAGATTGTTGTTAGGGATTATTATGTTCATGATTTTAATGAGATGCTCAAGTTGCCTTAGCAAGAGGAGACTCTGTGATCCCAGACCGACAGAACCCTAGGGAAGAGAATGTTAAAGACACACCACCACTCTAAATGCCTGTTAAACTATCGTGTTTCTTTTCTTTTTTCTTTTTTTTAGTTTTTCAAGACAGGGTTTCTCTGTGTAGTTTTGGTGCCTGTCCTGGATCTCGCTCTGTAGACCAGGCTGGCCTCGAACTCCCAGAGATCTGCCTGCCTCTGCCTCCGGAATGCTGGGATGAAAGGCGTGTGCTACAGCCACCCAGCTTCCATAGTGTTTCTAAACAGAGCCAAGGAGATAGGCGTTCAGTTTAATAAAGCCAGCATTTTGCAACTGATGAGTGGGATGCAGATAAACAACCCAGACCCTGGAGTCAGTTCAAGCTAGGGTTCGGTTACTGGCCAACTGTGTCACGTGGTGAAGCAGAGTTGCTGCTCATATCTGATGGGGGGACAAACCAGGACTTCTGGGTAGCATAACCTTAAGTACCCCCTTTGAAAGAGTGTATTTACTTAAAACCATATACACTCTCCCATATCCTTAAGCTCATTTCTAGATTAATTTACGGTAAAGTTTATAGAAACAGTTGTTAGACTACTTTGAGAATAATGACAAGTTTAAAAATGTTCATTATAAGTACAATTTATTTTTCATGTGTGTGTGGTATACATGTGTGTTCACATGTATATGTCTGGGCATGCATGTGTGTGTGTGTGTATACCAAAGGTTGACATTGAGTATCTTTCCCATCACTCCTCACTTTCTTCTGCTTAAGCAGGGTCTGACGTTGGAACCCATACCTTGCCTGTTTCCATAGCCAGCTAGCCAGCTTGCCCACGGGGTCTGTTGTCTTTACCTTCCTAGCACTGGGATGAGAGGTGGCCCCCACACCTGACACTTACGGGGGTGCTGGAGATCTGAGCTTCAGCCTCCATGCTTGTAAAAGAAGTGCGTTATCCACCAAGCCATCTCCTAGCCCCATATACATTTAAAAATTTTAACCTTCAGTTGGTTAGACCAGTGGTATTTGTCTTTCTCTCATCTCTGCATTCCTTTGTATAACACAATCACTCATGTCAGTGTTGGAGAATGCGCTAGGTCTCGTGATTCCTATTTTCTTTGTTAACTTTCTACTGTATGGTGCTGCCCTCTAAATCACAGAACCAGCGCCTCTTTCCTTTTCCTCTCCATTTCTTTATTTTCTTTTGGATACAGTCCTGACTAGCTTGGAATTCACTATGTAAACCAGGCTGGCCTTGAACTCTCAGATCTCAGAGACTCACCTGCCTGTTTCCCAAGTGCTGAGATTAAAGGTATTCTTCATATTTAACTAAACTTTTGGGTCTGAGGAAATATTTTCTTTCCTTTCTTTATGTCTGCATTTTTTTTTTTCACCCTGACATTGCTGAGCATTGAATCTGGGGCCTGTACACTCTACCAGTGAGCTTTATGGCTGACTTCAGTTTTTCCTTTCTTGTTCTCTGTCCCTCCTCTCCTCCTCCATTTCCCCCTCCCATCTCTTCATCTTCTGCTTCATTTTGTTCTCTCTCTCCCTCTCCTCCTTGAGACAGTTCTCTTTTTGTAGCCCAAGTTGACCTGAAACTGTATAACCCAAGCAAACCTCACATTTGGGATCCTCCTGCCTTAGCCCTCCTGATTGTGGGGAGGTCCCTGCAAATGCCATGGTTGCAGAGTAATGACCCTCTTGAGGCAAGAAGGAAATCTAGTTAGCTGGTGCTTGTTCAAGCTTCTAGAGTCTGACCCAGCGCAGTTTATGTTTTACATATTTAAACACGGTACAACTTTAAAAAAAAAGTTTACTCGTGACAATTACTACTACAAAACTTAGGACATGACTACATGACTCCTTTGCAAAGTACATGTCTTTTGTAAAATACCTGTGACCTCTTCCACAAGAATGAGTTCTATTAGCTGGGTGGTAGTGGCACATACTTTAATCCCAGCACTTGAGAGGCAGAGGCAGGCAGATCTCTGAGTTCTAGGCCAGTCTGGTCTACAGAGGGAATTCCAGGACAGCCAGGTCTACACAGAGAATCCCCATCTCAAAAACAAAATAAAACAAAACAAAACAACAACACAAGATTATTATATAATTATATCATTCTTCCTTCCCTTTCTTCCCTCCAAACCCTCCCATATATACCCTCCTTGCTAGTTTTAAATTCATGGCCTCTTTTTTCATTAATTGTTGTCATTGACATGTATGTTACACATATATGTATATATACACACACACATTCCTAAATACAGCCTGTTCAGTCTGCATAGTGTTACTTGTATGCATGTGTTCAGGGCTGACCATTGGGTATTGGATAATCAATTGGGCGGCGGCAGGGGGGTGGGGGGAGGAGTTCTTCCCTTGGGAAGACTATCTCTTCACTGTCAGTATTCCTTAGTTGCCTGTAGTTCTTTGTGGAGGGTTGAGGCCTCTTGTTCTCTTGGCTCCCTGTCCCCCTTCTCTCTCCATCCCCTTTGCATATGTGTGGTAAAAAAGAGATCATTGATGGGGTAGAGGGGTACAATAGAGAGGGGAATGGCAGGATACACGCGATCTGATTGGGGGAGGGGCTCTAACTAGGAAGCAGGGAGGGATAGAAATATAGAAGGAGACAGGAGGGTAAAATCATAGTAAGGATGTCTGAAAAAGTCATAAGGAATCATACCATTATCTGTCTACTTTAAAAATTATCATACATGTACGTCTTTATATAAATAATACATATGTAGTTTAAATGAATTTTTTTTTTCATCTAGGCTGACAGTTCTCCCTCCAAGAGCCAAAGACTATTTAACAAAAACCCAAACACCAGGCATGAGAAGCCCTCTCTGAGCTGTTGGTCAGGACTGTTCAAGAGATCCCCCAAACATTGCTCACTGTTGCTATTAACCCTGGTTGCCCTCCAGAGATGGAAGGTATTGCTGAAGTCATGCACTTGAGATTACAGGCTCCTGAGCAAGAACTCACCTGAATTCCTGCTCCCTGAGGACTAGCTTTCATGGTACCAGAAAGGACCAAAGGAGGGAGGCAACCAGCACCTATAGCCACAACAGCAACCAGCATGGCATGATGAGCCTAAGGGTGAGGTAGTGGCACACATACCTGGTGATAACCAACAGCTCTTTTATTGAACTTAAGACCCTCTCAACAAGAGGAAATCACGCCTGGTATTGAAGTTTTTCCTAATACATTGTTAAATTATAAAAATAACTGAGTATAGCAAACTATATGATGTATACAGGGATGATTTCTGCCAAGGAGCAAAGAAAACTGCTAACAGCAATTTCTCAAGGGAGGGCACTGTGGTAGAAAATAGTGATATTTGACAAGGAGTTCTGGAGCTCTGCGAATAGAGTGGAAAGAATGGTTGTCTTCTCCAGGCAAGCCGTAGTTTTGTAGACTAGAACAAGGAAGAGAGTAATAACAATATCTAGGTATTTAAAATACAGGAGGGTTGGAGAGATGGCTCACGTGGCAAAAGCATGAGGACTGAGTTCAGGTCCCCAGCAGTCCTGTGAAGAGCCATGTGTAATGATGCATACACATAGTCCCAGCACTGGGGGGCAGATAGGAGGAGCTCCTGAGCTCTCTGTTAGCCTGTCCTGCTGGATCTGTGAGCTCCTGGCTGAGTGAGAGGCCCTGTAGTAAAAAATAGGTACAAGCTGGGCCGTGGTGGCACAGGCCTTTAATCCCAGCACTTGGGAAGCAGAAGCAGGTGGATCTTTGTGAGTTTGAGGCCAATCTGGTCTACAAAGCAAGTTCAAGGACAGCTGGGGACGTGGGGGCTGTTACACAGAGAAACCCTATCTCCCTCCCCAAAAAAAAGTACAAAAAAAGGGGAAGGCACCCAACATAGACCTGTGCATACAACACTTGCAGACACCCAAATGTAGGAGCTGTATAAGTTTAGGTAGAATTGTTAAGGTGTTTTTTGTAATATTTTTGTTCTTGCCAGTTTCTGTCCAAATTGCCAGGTCTAGGTTTGCATAGGGAGGAATATTCTGGCTTTATTTGTGTGAGTCCTACACCTGTGAGTTGCATTTGACATGCCTCTGTCTTGGATTTAGTGACTGACCTTGAATATGCTCTTAACTCAGTTCTTTATCTGTCAGTGGCTGGGGTGATGATTTCTGTTCTCCCATGTACATTGAGTGAAATTATGTGAAAATTTATTGAACATTGGGTTCAGCCTCTAAAGCTCCACTTAAAGTGGAGACAGAATAGAAGGTCAAGTGTTTTAGCAGGTGAATGTTCGTATTAGGTTGTATGTATTACATGCAAACTGATTACCTCTCAAGAGAAAGAAAGGGAGGGTCCTTGAAGTGGCTCAGACAGTGAAATCACTTGCTACTGTGCCTGCTGAGCTGAGGTTGAACCCTGGCCAGGGCTTACTTGGAAGGAGCAAACCAACTCCTGCATTGTCCTCTGACTTAGACACGCGGCCTTGAAGTCAAATGTTTATATTTTGCTTTGGAAATTGAATGTTTTCTTTACTGCTTATGTATGTGTTTATGTGTTTCACAATGTAAATTCTTGATCCCCTAGTTTCAGTTTCAAGTCTACTTTTACAGTTTGAAAAGCCAGTTACTTCTGTATAACTTTTCTGAAACAGGAAGAAACATTTTGAAATAAAACCAAATGTGCTTTAAGATCAGCACTTATGAATTTCCTTGTTTAACATTCTTGAAGGTAAAGATACTATCTATTTAACACCCAAGATATATTAGCTTTTAGTACTTAAATTTTTATGATACAAGTAATATCTGACCTTATTCTGCAGTGGTATAAACACACTTGTTTTAAAAGATCAGCACTGTTTAATATACACCAAAGCCATAAGTCATTCCAGTGGAGTATACACTCAACTGAGGAAAATGTCAAAGTCCTTGATGTCATTGTCTGTAAACAGGAATCTGTTCCCACTTAAAGAGAATGTTCTCACAAAGTAATTATCATATTAAGGAGGAAAATTAACCTTACAGTGGAGAAACTTGATACATATCATTTAACTAAGCAGCCAAAGTTTGTATCCCCAGCACTGGACACATGAGTACTTAGGGGCCCTTTGACATGATATATTTTAAGGTATACAACAATACTTCTTTGAATTCTTGTCAAAAATGCAAACTTGATCTAGTCACAAGGAAATGACCAAACACAAATTTTGGGCTATTCTATATAACAAATGACCCCATTCTCTTTCAGAAGTGCTACATTTAGACAGGTGTGGTTATATGTACTGAAACTCAGGAGGCTAAGGCAGGAGGATGACTTTGAGTTTGAGGCAAATCTGGGCTACATAGTAAGATTCCATTTCAACAAAACAAAAGAATGAAATAATAATTACTAAATGAAACTTGTGATCCTACAATGAACTCTGAACTCTTCTGTTTTACCCTGCCCTACTATGAATGACCATTAGTGAGATGATTAGGGAAATTTCAGTCAGATTTGTAGATTATAAAATAGTACAATATCAATGTTCTTTTCCTGCTTTTGATATTTTGTCTGTTTTTATAGAGGCAATGCATTTAGGAAATAAGACTTCAGTATTTTGCATTAAAAAGGCAGTCTGGGGGCTAGAGAGATAGCTCAGCAGTTAGGGGCACTAGCTGTTCTTCCAGAGGACCTGGGTTCTGTCCCCAGCACCTACAAAAGATAACAATACTGGGAACACTCAAGTGTTAGAATTAAAGGAATATGAGTTAAGGTTGTATGAAAATTCTTTGAAGTAGTTTCTCAATTTTTCTAAGTTAGAAATTATTTCATTTAAATAAGAAATTTAAAGGAAGCTGGGCATGGTGGCTTATACTTGTTATCCCTGTACTTGGGAACCTGATGCAGAAGAGTCCCATGAGTTCAAGGTGACACTGGGCTGCACAGTGAGTTCCAGACTACTGTGGGCTATGTAACATAATGAAACAAAGCAAAACAGAAAGGAGTAGCTTAATTGATTTTTAGTACAGCATTAAAACCTCTCAGTGCAGTTTTCTCAATGGTAAAATAAAGTAGCTAGATGAAGTTAAATCTTTCAGTTCTGAAATTCCATAATCTTCTTTGGTTTTGGTGTTATTTTTGAGACGGGGTCTTACTCTGTAGCTTTGGCTGGTCTAGAACTCAGTATGTCGATTAGGTTGGCCTCAAGCACGTGGAGATCCAACAACCTCTGCCTCCCGAGTGCTGGGGTTAAAGGTATGTGCCACCACACCTGCCCTAAAATTCTGTAGGTTTTTTGTTTTTTTTTGTTTTTTTTTTTTGTTTTTTTTTGAGACAGGGTTTCTCTTGTGTAGCTTTGCGCCTTTCCTGGAATTCACTTGGTAGCCCACTTGGTAGCCCAGGCTGGCCTCGAACTCACAGAGATCCGCCTGCCTCTGCCTCCGGAGTGCTGAGATTAAAGGCGTGCGCCACCACCGCCCGGCCAAAATTCTGTAGTTTTATAAACAAACATTGGTAGGAAAAATTCATAACTTTAATACAGTCATCCTTAAAGAGGACAGTAATAGAAAATGTGAGTTAATTGTTTTCATGTGAGTCGAAGGATGTGCAAGTCAAGGCTTCCTGCCAAGTAACAGTGCAATAGTTGAACTGAGATGTTCTTCTGTGAAAGAAACTTTAGTAAGAGTTTATTTAATTACATTTCATTGCATTCCACTTCCTGGTTCATGCTTAGGCATAATTTTAAAGCCTATTTTATTGTTTTTTAATCTAATGCTGTATTAAAATGTACTTTTATAATTACTGATGAAAACCTGGCCATTAAGATGAAGAAGCAGCTGGGCGGTGGTGGCGCACACCTTTAATCCCAGCACTCTGGAGGCAGAGGCAGGCGGATCTCTGTGAGTTCAAGGCCAGCCTGGGCTACAGAGTGAGTTCCAGGACAGGCTCCAAAGCTATACAGAAAAACAAAACAACAACAACAAAAAAAACAAAACAAAACCCAGACGAAGAAGCAGGCATAGTGGGGCACACTTGCAGTTGTAGCATTTAGATGGAGGCAGGAGCAGCAAGAGTTAAGGTTGTTCTCTGCTAACTAGCCAGCAGGTCAGCCTGGGATACGCAAGACCCCGTCTCTTAAGAAACTGAGACAAGATTAATTATTAAAGGCTAGGTGTTATAGTTTCATAGCCCTTATAAACTAAAAAGATTAACGTGTAAGTATTAGAGCCAGGTATGGTGGCACATACTTGTAACCTTAGAGTTTAGAAGCGTAAGTTTAAGATCAGCTGCAAAGGGAGATTCTGTCTCCCAAAGCTAAGACAAACACACATACACACGTGTGCACGCACTCGAGCTACCATTCCCCCACACAAACCAGTAAGATGATGTAGGGACTAAATTGCTATAAACTGTAAAATAGGGTGGTGTGTGGATCAGTGTTTGAGTTCTTCCTAGCCTGCCTTAGGCCCTGGGTATAGTATCCACCTAAGAAAATGAGAACAAGTAAGTTACAAATGCGTGTCCAGTGTTTTTGAAAAAGTGAGGAGAATGTTTTTGAATTGTAGCCAACAAAAGCAGAACTGTTCTCTTTACCTCTGTTCCCATCTCTTGCAGCTTGGCGATCCTGCTATATTTCCTGCTGTCATTGTGGAACATGTTCCTGGCGCTGATATTCTCAATAGTTATGCTGGTCTGGCCTGTGTGGAAGAGCCTAATGACATGATTACTGAAAGTTCATTGGATGTTGCTGAAGAGGAAATCATAGACGACGATGACGATGACATCACCCTCACAGGTGTGTGTGTGTGTGTGTGTGTGTGTGTGTGTGTGTGTGTGTGTTACTGTTACAGGTGGTCAGAGTCTGGACCAGGTGTTTTCACATTCTTAGTCTTTTATCCAAAGATTTAAAAATAAGGGCTCACATAGATTTGCAAAAGTAGTAGGTAACTTTGTCTATAGGAGAGCAATAATGGAAATTATTATAGAGGGATATCCTATCAAGAGTGATAGTGAGATTATTCAAGGGCCCCAGGGTAAAATTTAGAGTCTTTTTTAAAAATGGGTTTTAAAGGAACAAGGGGCTGGCTACTAAGTGTAGTTTGGATGTTTTTTTTTTTTTATTTTTAATTGATTAGGTTGTTTTTCTATTATGCATTCTTCATCCCATGATGCATCTGGTTTTAATTATATGCATGTCAATTATGCATAGTCAGAAGATAATAGAGTGAGTTCTCTAAAGGTTACTGGCAGGCACAGTTTTGCCTTACTGTACATGCACCCAAAACCAGTTCAGGATGAATAGGCCTTCTGTTTGTTTTATCTGTATATGTTGGAAACACACTTGACTAGAAATAGTCTTTACTTGATAGTTACGGAGTAGAGAAACTTATGTTATTGTTAAAAGATGTGTAGCCTGATGTAGAGTCGGGGCCAAGGGGTTCTGGGGTTGCTAGGTGTATTGTTTGAAGAAGGGTGTGTGTGCATAGTATGTGCAGGTAAGGAAATTAGGCTGCTAAGTACATTATTACCATGGAGAGATGTGCTTGACCCCAAACCAAATGGAGGTCCCAGGGTCACTTGACTACCTGCAGAAGCTAAAGCCTGGATGAAGAAAGTGGCACATTCTGCCGCCTCACCTGTTTGAAACGGCTTTCTTGATCCCCCTTCCCCCCTAAATACATTGAAATAGACATGAGAAGACTTGATTCAGAATCGCGTCTTCCCTGACTGCTTGTATATACCAACTGCTACGTTCCTGAGAACCAAGCGAAAGCTGTTTGCAGGGAAGGAGATAGGAAGGCTGTTTTCTTACTAGTGAGGTCTCAGGAAACCAGACAGTAAGCCAGGACCTAATGTGTGCTGAAGCCCTGGGATTTACAGAGGATTTCTGTCAGGGTCAGATCTAGGATAACATTGAAAACTGGAAGAACGGATTGTGGAAGAGGGAGGTGTATTAATGCTTTTATCAGTTTTAGAAAATGGTATGTGCTTTATCTTTGTACCATTTTGTTTTGTGTGTGTGTGGTTTTTTTTTTTTTTTTCTTTTTCAAGATAGGATTTCTCTGTGTAGCCCTAGTTTTCCTGAAACTTGCTGACCTTGAACTTAGAAATCTGCCTGCCCCTGCTTCCTAAGTGCTGGGGTTAAAGGTGTGTATCATGACTTCCCTGCATTTTACCAGTAATTTGGGAAGGGGGCTTTGTATGATTTTTAGATTTATTTTTATGACTGTTTTGCCTCTATGTATATATGTACACTATAAGCATGCCTGGTACTTATGGAAACCAGAAGAGGGTGTTCAGATCCCTTGAAACTGGAATTAACCGGTTGTGAGCCATGATCTGTGAGCTGCCGTGTGGGTGCTGGGAGTTGAACTTGGGTTCGCTGTCAGAGCAGTTCTTAAGCCCCGAGCCATCTCCTCAGCCCTGACTCTGTAAGTCTCATTTTCATATGTTGTGGTCAGAAGTGTTAAGGATATTTGAGGAAATTACTTGGAAGCAAGGATTTGCATCTTGATTCTTAAAAGAAATTGATTTGGAAATATACATAATAGGTAGAGTTGAAGTTTTTAGTGGCATTGTGACTGCCTTGTTCTCAGCTCTGTCTTGGCTTTGGCTACAATACTTAACACATAATATGTGTTCAATAAAAACTTCTTATATAGTAACTTATGCTAGCAAATACTAAAACTTTGAAGTTAGGATATTGAAAGCAAAGTGGTATAAGTGAAAGAATAATTGGATTATTAGAACTGACTATGTCTAGATGCATGTGCTTGTCTATTTAAGAAGTTAACACATGGATATTTGGTGGGGGAGGAAAAAAAGAAAAATTCTTACCTAAAAAATATACAGAAGAGGTCTGGACCAATGGCTTAGAGGTTAAGACCATTGGATGCTGTTCCAGAGGACCTGGCTTCAATTCTCAGTACCAGCATGGTAGCTTACAACTGTCTGTAATTCTAGGTCCAGGGGATCCGATACCCTCTTTTGACCCCCTAAGGGCACCATGCAATGGTATACATAAATGCATACATACAGGCAAAACACTCATACACTTAAAAAAATTTAAAGTAGCAAAGTAGACCCTAAGTTTAATATAGGAAGAACAAAAAACTTAAAAAAGTTATGCTAGATAATTTTTTGGTAGCAAAAGGTTTTCTATGTGTGGGAAGGAGAAGAAAGAACATTGACCTTTTCAGCAGATATTGGAAACAGCTTTGATTCCCCCCAAATTATAACCAAAATAAAAAAGACAAATGACTAATGTGTAGAGCGAGTTTAAAAGCAAGTTAGCAACTGTAAATGGACAGAATTTGATTAGTTATGTTAATGAGTAAAAAATGTAAATGTCTAATATGTGTGACCAAGTTACTTGTTTAGTAAACCAATATATACAGTGTGCCTGGTACATGATGGCACTTGGGAAGGTGGAGGCAGGAGAATCAAGGGCTCACTACCAGCCTGAGCTTCGTGATCCCCTATCTCAGAAAGAAGAAAAGAACCAAATCTAGTGGGGAGTGAGAATATCATTTTACCCAACATGCTGAAGAGATGATGAAAGATAATTAAAAAGATGCTAACTTTGTGGCATAGAACCCTTAGGCCAAAGGGTTTTAAACTGGGCTTAAATTTTTGTCAAGTCCCCCCACCCCGACCCCAAAGATGTGGGATCATATGTAGCATCTTTTATTTGGCCAAAGATTCATGCAAGGAAATACTAGCAAGGAGCTGGGTTTCTGTTATTTGTATACTTGGAAAGACTAGACCAAGACTAATCTTGAGGACTCACGATAGAGGCTAGCTGAGCCTGGGGTAAGAGCAGCAGCCGGATTTGGGGCTGAATAAAGTTGCAGTCCCCTGTCATAGTAAACGGAAAGGTGACAGATTGTCAGCCGCTGAATGTTTATTATGTGATAAATTTGGATAATTTCCTTAGAACTTTTCAATTTTAAGTGGCGTTTTAGTGAAGCATGGATCTATTTCAGACTTCTTGCTGTCAAGCTAGGACCTGAGTTCAGTGTCTGGGACCATGAGGCAGAAGGAGAGAATGACTTCTGCAAGTTATCCTGAGACTGTCACACATGCTGTGGTGCCTGTGTTCTCCTTCCCTCCACCCCACATAGAAATTAATGTAACAAGATGTAGAAATACAGCACAATTCCCTTAAGTGCCTTATCTTGATTCTTCTTCCATCATCTTAGCTAAGCAGTATACACTTGTCAAGAAGATGAAATGATCATTGGTTATAACATTATCAACGAAGCCCAAGTCCTACTGAGATCTTACCAGTTGCACACATTGCTTTCTTTCTAGAATACCTGTTCCCATTCTCATGTGCCGTTTTGTCATTAGACTCAACAGTCTGGACCCGTCTCTCTGTCTTTCCTTGTCTCTCATAACTGTGACACTTCAGAAGTACACTAGTTATGGACTCTGTAGACTGTCCCTCAGTTTCAGCTGTATGGCATTTCTATATGGAAATGCACATTTTATGAGACTACCACAAAAATAGCAATATCAACCTAACCCATAGTTTTGAGTTTGTAAAAAATGTGTATCATTTAATTCTAATATTAATACAAAAAAAAGAGCAGAATTTAGAAAGGTTAAATACTGTGCCTAAGATTGCATTTGTATTGAGGCAACATCTGATTCTTATATTCTCTGTTTTCTCAGTGTCTTCTGTGGTTAGGGTTACCTCGAGCATGTTAGGCACGTGCTTTATCGCTGAGCTATATCTCCAGCTTCTAGATTCACTTTTATCTTCTTTGTTAGAACAAATCTATGAATGCATTTTTGGTGACTCTAAGCTTACTTCTCCATTATCACTAAGGGAGTTGGATTGGTCAGAATCTAGTTTCTTTTCATTGCTGGCTGTGATTGATATGATTTCTGTAATGACCACCTCTGTCATGTGTCTGTTGTGTGACTTGGCTTGACCTGATGGGTTTTGCAGTGTATTTTGATGTAACTTCAAGCCTTAGAGTTGAATTCTACTCAGTGTTAATTGGAAACCAATGTCTTCTGAAAGAATGCTTATTCCTGGGTTTAGTCATCGATAAAGAACATTGATCTCCAAAGAGGAAATTGAACTAGGAAAGCAAGCCGAGGAACTTTAGACAAGAAATTGTTTTAGTTGAGTGTATTATTCCTTTGCATTTAGGCTTGAAGACAGCAAATGACAAGATATAGGCGGATTCCTTCCTAGGAGATAGGAAAGTCTTGGGCTGGCCCTGGAAAGCAAGCCACATCTTAAAAGCCAGATTATCTGTAGCTTGTTCCTTCCTCCTCCCTTTATTTTCTCACCACTCAAGTCCTTAGATCCTTGGTGCTCATCTAAGCAGTGTGATGAGAAAGGGAAGCAGGTCTAGTTCCCTTCATTCCAGAGTGGGGAAGGTAGTACTAAGCCTTTGAGAAGCTGGGTGGGGGTTGGGGGGAGGAGGGCAGAGACTGGCAAGGGATGGAACAACACCGGCTGGTTTGCCAGGGCTAGTGTAACACAGTACCGCTTCACTAGCTGACAGAAATGTTTCCTTGTAGGTCAAGGTGCTGGCTGGCTTGGTTTCTTTCCCCCATGCTTACTGATGACTGTCTTCTCCCCTACCTTCATATAGTCTCCTGATTACTGTACACATCCAGGTTTCCTACTCCCCTGTGATGACCTCATTTTAACTGGTCTTCTTAAAGACAGTCTGCACATCTTCTTGGTGTCTTCTGTTGCTTGTTTTGGTTGTGGTAATGGTTGTTCCTGGTGCTGGGATGGAATCCAGGGTCTTGAGTATGGTGCAGCAGGTGCTCTACTGCTGTGTTCAGCACCAGCTGAAAGGAATTTTGAGAGATACAAATGGTATTATATAATTAGTTAATGTTAATTTTTTAATGCATGATGATATCATCGTGTTACACTCCTTATCTTTTGGAAATATCTTTTAGAAATCTGCTTGTAGACCCAGATTTGTAGTCCAAAACTTGGGAAGCTGAGACAGAAGGAGCAGCTATTCTAGGCCAGCCTCGGCTACATAGTGTGTCTGAGGCCAGGGTGGGCTATAATAAGGTCCTGTATTTAAAAAAGAAAAAGCACTTGTGAAAGAAGCCCAGTGAGTAAAGGCACTTGCTGCCAGTGCCCGACGAGCATGGCATTCAGAAAGAAGCAGCTCCTTCGGCTTGTCCTCCGACCTCCACACGCATGCTGCGGTATGAGTGTACCTACACACAAACATCTAACTGTAAAAAAATTAGAAAAATAACAAAGCAACAACCAAACAAATGAACAAAAATGGAGTCTTGAATTCCTTTGCAATGATCCTTTGTAGGAAGTTAGGACTTGGGGGTGGTCGGAGGGCATGGGTGAAAGATTATCTCCTTACTGTTTGATTGTGTTTGATGGTGTGAATGAGCACAGGAGGCTTTATTATATTATGTCTCATAACTGGTCTTGTTCAAAATGTCTAATATTATGAAGATTAATCACTTCATGGTGGTGAATGCCTGTGATCTCACAGCTCAAGAGGGAGAAGCAGGAGGGTCACTGTAAGTCTGAGGCTAGACTGGTCTTACATCATGCATTTTGGGCTAGCCAGAACTATATAAAGTAGACACAGTCACTAAAAGACAAAGAAGGGCTGGTGAGATGGCTCTTATTGTGAAAGCATAATGACCTGTGTTCAATCCCCAGAGCCCATGGAAAAATGGAAGGAAAGAGAACTCCATAAACTTGTCCTCTGACCTCCACACACACTTTGTGGCACAGGCCACACATATCACACATATAAGATGACAATAATTTTTAAAGTCCCCTCAGAAAAATAAAAATAAAAAGGCAGTTGGCTGGTGTGGCTCCTGTATTCCCAGCACTTGGGAGGGTGAGGCAGGAGTATTTCGCAAGTGTGAGGGTAGCACGAGCTATAGAGTGTGTCTTAGTTTGCTTCTTTATTGCTGTGATAAACACCATGCCCCTAAACAGCTTGGGGAGGAAAGGGTTTACTTGGCTTACACTTCCTCATCACTATCCATCATTCAGGAACTCAAGGCAGGAACTTGTAGCAGAATCTTAAAAGTTCTTATTAATAAAATCAAACCTGAGGCGAGTTATTGGGGTCCATGCTGGTAGATCAGAGAGACAGAACAAGCCACAGCTATCTCACCTTGCCAATTCCTCAGCTGGTCCTGTTTCCTCAGACTGGAAGCTTCTGTGTCCTCATCCCAATGGCTCTCAGCTGAACTGCTGCTGGAAAGCCTGAAGCTTAACCAGCCACATGCTTAACCAGCCAAATGCCTCTAGTTTCTGGTCCTCACGCCTTATATATCTTTTTGCTTTCTACCACCACTCCCTGGGATTAAAGGCTGGCTTTCTGGGATTAAAGGCGTGTCACCATGCTTGGCTATTTCCAATGTGGCCTTGAACTCACAGAGATCCAGGGGGATTTCTATCTCTGGAATGCTAGGATTAAAGGTGTGAGTGCCACCATTTTCTAGTCTTTGTATCTAGTGGCTGTCTGTTCTCTGACCCCAGATAAATTTATTAGAGTACACAATATTTTGGGGAACACAATACCACCACAGGAACTCAAGGCAGAACCTAGAGGCAGGAATTGAAGCAGAGGCCATGAAGGAATGCTGCTTACTGGCTTGCTCTCCATGGTTTGCTCAGCTTACCATTTTTTCCTTAAAGCTTTATTCTTTATTTTATGTGCATGCATATTTTGTCTCCATATAACGTAAGAGTGCACCATATGCTTTCAGGTGCCTGAAGAGGGTGTCGGATTCCCCTGGAACTTGAGTTAAAGGTGGCTATAAGCCACGATGTAGATGGTTGACAACTAAATCCCAGTCCTTTTCAAGAGCAACAAATACCCTTAACCACTAAGCCATCTCTCCAGATCCCTCACCTCCACCTGCTTTCTTATACTGTCCAGGACAACCTACCTACTCAAGGGAGGTACAGCTCACAGTGGGCTGGGCACCCCTGTATCAATCCTTAATCAAGAAAATACCCTACAGACTTGTCTGCAGGCCAATCTGACGGGAACATTTTTTCAATTGAGTGTCCTTCCCAGATGACTTGAGCTTTTGTCAAGTTGACAAAACAAAATAAAACAAAACCCTAGCCAGCATAGGGTGAGACATTATACAAACCCACCACAGATTTGGTATTATGGCCTATGTTCTGTATCTTATAGTTTATATGCATACAAAGTCTATTAAGTGGTATATCCTGATTCAGGAGATGAACACTGTGACTGAATTTCAGAGTAGCACATATGTTGGAGCTAATATTCTTTTTACTTTATTGTAGTTGAGGCTTCTTGTCATAATGGAGATGAAACAATTGAGACCATTGAGGCTGCTGAGGCACTCCTCAATATGGATTCTCCTGGCCCTATACTGGATGAAAAACGAATAAGTGAGTGCTAACGATTGCTTGTATCTGTATACATTGCAAAGCTATTCTTGCCATCTCCATTAGATAATAAATGTCAAGAGAACAGAAGGGCTTTTTTTCTTTTGTGGGTCCCAAGCACATTGCTATGTGATACCTTGTTAGAATGTTCTGTTTAACAGATTTAAAATTTGATGAATAATTTTTAGAATAAAAAGTAATTTGTCCTTTATGAAGTACTAGATTATGCAAAATCTTATCTTTTTCCTCCCAACATATTTTTATTAATTATTTGGGAATTCATACAATGCACCCCGATCACACTTGCAATTTTTTTTATTAAGAAAAGTTTTTTCATTCATTTTACACAGTAATTAAAGATCCCCCTCTTCCCTCTTCCCATCCCCCCAAGCCTTCCCTCCTCAACCCAACTTCTACTCCCCTCCCCAAGAAGGCAAGCCCTCCCATGGGGAGGCACATCCAGTAGAGGCACGAATCAGAATCCACCCCTGGTGCATGGGGGGGCTTTTGGCAGCCCACTATCTATGCTGGGACACCTTGTGCAGCCTTGAGGCAGGGGGAAGGGCTTGGCCTTGTTTTTTTTTTTTTTTTTTTTAAGCTTTATGTGCATCAGTGTTTTGCCTGCAAGTATGCATGTGCACTGCATGTGTGTAGTGCCAACAGAGGCCAGAAGAGTGTGTTGAATCTCTTGGAACTGGAGCTATAGAGGGTTGTGAGTCATGATGTAGGTGCTAGTAACTGACCCTGGTCTTCTAAAAGAGCACCAAGTGCTCTTAACTGCTGAGCCATCTTTTCAGCCTCTCATTGGTTTTGAACCCAGACTAGTACAATATAGTCATGTCTGTAGGTAATTGTGTTATACAGGCAAAACCTATTGAAATTTTTCCTACCCATTTGTTGCATAAAATTCATTGCCAGCTTATTAACCTTTTAAAAAAATGTATTTCTCCTTTGACACTTTCTGACAAGGGGGAACCAAAACTTAAAAGCATAGTTACTAAGTCACTTGAAGATATTTATTGAATGTTTGTGATGTGCACAGCAGTATGTTAGGCAATGGCATGATATAAAAAAATGGCTATTATTCCTTTCTCCAGTCTTACAGTTTAATTTTGAATTCATTCATGTGTGTAAGTAACTATAAACTCCAAAAACAAAGAAGTGATAGCATAGTGCTCTGGAGGCAGTGGGTCCTCTAGCTTTATGGAGAGAATGTTTTAACCAAATGACAGTTACACTTCATTAGACAGAGGAGGCAGAAATGGGCATTCATGTTAGAAGGAATAGATTCAACCACCAGCACCAACTTGTACAGTATTTTCTTCCAAGGAAAAATGTTTTTGTATGTGTGGCTAAGGTGTTAGGCTTCATGATGAGTGGGGAGTGAGGTTGGAAAAGTAGGTTTGTGTGGTGGTATTCTAATTGTACTGAAATGTGATTTTGATTGTATGTTAATAAATAAAGTTGCCCGGGGGTCAGAGCTATTAGAGCCATAGACAGAGTGTAGCGGTGGTGGCACACGCCTTTAATCCCATAGATCTCTGTGTGTTCAGGGATACAGCCAGCATTGGAGACATATGCCTTTAAGACCTAGGGGGCTGTACATTCAGACAGTGACGAGGCAGTCACATGTTTGGGTTTACAACCAGGGTTTACAACCAATGAGAAGGCAGAATGACTATGGAACTGACTGACACACAAGGAAATAATCTCTTTCAGGAAGCTGGGACAGCAGGAGGAAGGGTGAGATTTTAGCTCTGAGCTCTGACCTCTCGGCTTTCTCTTTTACATTGTTTCTGTGTTTCTTATTTAATAAGACTGTTGGATACATCAACAGGTTTGGTTTAGATTGTGGAAACTCTGAGAGACATGCTGTGGAGTGTGCGTGGTTTGTTTTGTTTTTCCTGAGTAAATTTATAGGGAGATACCTTTTGCTATGATTTGTCCTTCTTGTTTTTAGAGAATAAAGCATTTGTATAGAGGTCTAATGTGGTGAGATAGGAATTGAGTTTCAGGAGGTAGATATGGGAGGGGGAGGTAAGATAGACAGGTGTAGGAATCCCAGCCTAGGCTGCTTGATTTAGGGCAAAGAAAATAAAAGGCAGAGAGTTTATAGAAACAAGAAATGATTTGGTTTATAATACATACCTGATTAAAGTCTATTTCATTTCCAGTAGATAATAATATATTTAGTTCCTCTGAAGATGACATTGTTGCTCCAATCACCCATGTGTCCGTCACATTAGATGGGATTCCTGAAGTGATGGAAAATCAGCAAGTGCAAGAAATAAATGTAGACTCCCCAGGAGCCTCATCCCCAGAACAACCTAAAAGAAAGAAAGGTGAGTGTCTACCTTACGTAGGTCACCAGTCAGTATTGATGGAGAATCCAAATATACTTGTTTCTTTTTGGTTTTTCGAGATAGGGTTTCTTTGTGTAGTTTTGGTGCCTGTTCTGGATCTAGAGACCAGGCTGGCCTCGAACTCACAGACATCCACCTGGCTCTGCCTCCTGAGTGCTGGGATTAAAGGCGTGCGCCACCACTGCCCGGCCCAAATACACTTTTTTAATAGAGGGTGTTTCTATACCAGTTAAGATATGTAAGAAAAAATGAGAACACAAAACAAATCGAGGTATTTCTTCATATTAGTCACTAAAAATCTTAGGTACTTAATAGTTGATCTTTCTCACCCAAAGGAGATTTTCAGCTCTTTGTCTTTTGTTGCATTTATTTATCTTCAAATATGTATGCTTGTGTGTGTGTGTATTCTCTCTCTCTCTCTCTCTCTCTCTCTCTCTCTCTCTCTCTCTCTCTCTCTCTCTCTCTCTCTCTCTCTCTCTCTCTCTCGTGCATGTTAATACTCACAGGAGCCAGAGCTGGTTGTGAGCTGTCACGTGGGTGCTGGGAAGAGAATCTCAGTCCTCTATAAGCAGCCAGTGCTCTTAACAGCTGAGCCCTCTCTCCAGCCCTCTGTTTTGAGAAATGCTCTCAAGTGTCCTGGGCTGGCTTTGAACTCCCAGGTAGCCAAGAATGACCCAGATCCTCCTTCCAAGTGCAAGGATCACAGGTGTGTATCACCACTCCTCATGTCCTAGGGCAGTGGTTCCCAACCTTCCTAAGGTTGTGACCTTTTAATGCAATTTCTCATGTTGTGGTGATCCCAAACCATAAAATTATTTTCACTGCTACTTCAGAACTATACTTTTGCTGTTGTTATGAATCATAATATAAATATCTGATATGCAGGATATGTGGTATGCAACCCCTGTGAAAGGGTCTTGACCCCCAGGTTGAGAACTGCTGCCCTAGGGCATAGTTTGAAAACCTCCAGTCTATCAAAGATTCCATTGCAGGGTGCCAACGGGAAAACACGGCAGAAAGTTGGGATTCTGCAGGCAACTGAAGACAAATGTTAGACTATGTTAAAGGAGAATCTTGCACTTTTCACAAATGGAGAGCGCCTTAGTTAGTTTTAATTGTCCACTTGACACAGCCTAAAGTCACCCGAGGGGAAAGCCTGCATTCAAGAATTTCCTAGATCAGATTTGTCTTTGGGCATGTCTGTGGGTCTTGATTGCTAATTGTTGTTGGAGACAAGGCAACCAACTACGGGCCATACCATCCCTATGAAAGGTGATCTTGGCTGTTTCAGAAAGCTAAGTAAGCATGAACCTAAGCCAGTGAACAGGATTTCCCTACCATTCCTGCTTAAGTTCCTGCCCTGAGCTTTTCCTACCCTGTCTTACAAAAAGAACTCCCTGCCCCCCCCCACTCCCCCACAAAAGAGGCATGCCCAGTCACTCTGGCCTGGAATTCACAGAGAGCCACCTGCCTTTGACTCTACCTTCCGAGTGCTGGAATTAAAGTGTGTGCTACCACACACAGCTGTAGGGCTAATTTTTTTTGAGCTCCAAGATGGTTGGTGTTAAGAATATTCTTAAAAAAATGTAAGGGAAAGCGCTAGTGTGGTGATCTCAGAGAAAACCACAGCATTTGAAATTGGACCTCATTTTCTTTTTACAGGTGAGACAAAGAGTGACTTCTGGTTTCTTTCCCTTCCCCACCCTCATCCCTCGTGTGCTGGGGATCAAACTTGGGGGCTTGTGCACGTTAGACGAGGACTCTGATGTTGAACTGTGTCTCTCTAGTCCTGAAGTATAATTTCATATATAAGTAATTATTTGTGATTTACCCTACTTAATGCTCAATTTTTACTGAAGTTATTTTTCTTTTAGATAGCATTTTGAGATAACAGTTTGTTTGATCTATGTATAAAAGTTTGGAACTTGAAATTTTTGATAAATGACAGGATAGTGAAACTGCCCATTTTCATTCAGTTTTGAGGGCAAATATTTATACAGAGCTATTCTGATTTCAGGAAGAAAAACAAAACCACCACGACCAGATTCCCCAGCCACTACACCAAATATATCGGTGAAAAAGAAAAATAAAGATGGGAAGGGTAAGTACTAAGATTTCTTTATCTACAGGTCCAGTACCCTCTCCTTTCTTCCCATCTTCCCTGCACTCCTTTCCTGCTCCTTGTTACACACACAACTAAAACCAAAAAGTGTGTGTGTGTGTGATACACATGTACCAAATGACTACCTTGGGTGTGTAAAACCTTGTGGTCCAGGCTGCTCTGCTGTTGAACTCCCTAGTAGCTGAGGTTGATCTTGAACTGCTGATCTTTTCCCAACTCCTAAGTGCTGGGATTACAGATGCTGCACCACCGTAACCCCAAACTCAGCTCATCACTTTTCTTGTTAGAGCCAAATAGAACATACTCTTGCCCGGCGCTTACAAGATACTGTCGGTGGATCTCTGTGAGTTGAGGCCAGCCTGGGCTACCAAGTGAGTTCCATTCCAGGAAAGGCGCAAAGCTACACAGAGAAACCCTGTCTCGAAAAACCAAAAAAAAAAAGGTTGGGGATTTAGCTCAGTGGTAGAGCGCTTGCTAGGCCGTGGGTTCAGTCCTCAGCTGTGAAAAAAGAAAAAGATACTGTCATCACTGGGCGGTGGTGGCACATACCTTTAATCCCAGCACTCAGGAGGCACAGCCAGGCAGATCTCTGTGAGTTCGAGGCCAGCCTGGTCTACTGAGCAAGATCCAGGAAAGGCACAAAGCTACACAGAGAAACCCTGTCTTGGAAAAACCAAAAAAAAAAAAAAAAAAAAAGAGAGAGAGAGAGAGAGATACTGTCATCAATTTCTGTAAAGAGACTGGTAACAAAATTGCCTATGAAATTCATTTCAGTTTTTTTTTCATTTGTCTATCAAAATAATCCATTAATGCATTCAGCAATGTTTTACAGCAACTCAGCTCGTCTAGAGTTTCAGTTTGAAGATCCTTACTATGGTGTGTTTGGACATCTAGTGTTTTTGCAACTCTTGCTCAAATTGAAGAATACTATCATGGTTGATTTGCTGGTTCTGATATAAAGAGGACTATTTAAAGCTTTTTTTATTTTAGTATACTTTTGATGTTTTCACTATGTGATTGTTTTTAAAGAGCAGACAGAAATGATCTCAGTGTTTCCCCTAGGTCATCATGAATCTAATTGACAAGATTACCATTCATACATCACATATGTATGAACTTAGTAAGGTCTCTACTAGATCCTATGACTCTATTCACCAATATTGAGGGATTGCATCAGCTAATTGAATGATGTGATATTTCTTTGCGGGTAAAGACAGACCTTGTAAGACTTCTAGTCCTTTGGTTGATTGGTTTGTGCTTTTAAAGGAAAATGTGTTCCTTTAAAGTAAAATGATTTTGTTTCAGGAAACACAATTTACCTTTGGGAGTTTTTACTGGCTCTGCTTCAGGACAAAGCTACCTGTCCTAAATACATCAAATGGACACAACGAGAAAAAGGCATTTTTAAACTGGTGGATTCTAAAGCAGTGTCTAGATTGTGGGGGAAGCACAAAAACAAACCTGACATGAACTATGAGACCATGGGAAGAGCACTCAGGTATGTGAGGGTTTTGTTATGTTGAATATGTCACTCCTAGATATTGAAAAACAGGTAACTTTTTAAAAATTAAGGGCTGTGATTGTGTTTATACTGTTTGTTTTGTAGTGCTGGGAATGAACCCAGTGCTTTGTGTATTCTAGACAAGCACTCTACTACTGAGCTCCATTCCCAGCCCATGAATTATATTTATGGAAGGAACCACGGTACTTACAGAAACCAGCATACATTTAAAGTTAAATCTTACTTCAACTGGGGAAAATACTGTTCTCATACAAATACTCATGCAAAATAGCAGAGTCTAGTCTGAAAGTCAGGAATCCAGATTCTGAAACTTTTGAGCAACAATAAGAGGATTAAGCAATTTGGATTTGAGGGCATTTCCAAGTTTGGATGTTCAACTGGTAAGATCTATGCAAATATTTAAAAATAATTCAAAACCAACTCTAAAACCTTGAAACACTGTTGGTCCCATGCATTTCAGAAAGTAGATACCCAACTTATGTTTTACTTATAAAGAGATCTGAAAATTTATAAAATGTTAATCTCAGATATCTGTTATTATAGTAGAATAATGAATACTTCAATATTGATATTAGATAAAAGAAATTTGAGCACATTTTTGTTTTGTTTTTCTATGACTGTATCATTAATTATTCTACATTGTTTGAGAAAGACTTGAATTAGAAATGATTAGAGGATATATAGTTTGTCATCTTAACTTAGAACTTCCTTTTTCTTTTCTTTTTGAGACAGGGTTCACTGTGTAAACCATGCTGGCCTTGAACTCACAGAGACCCACCTGTCTCTACCTTGAGAATGCTGGATCAAAGGTGTACACCACCACACCTTGCTTACTACTACTTCATCTTTTATTAGCTTAAATTGTTTAGCAGCTGCTGCTTCTCCTCCTCCTGCTCCTGCTCCCCTTCCCCTGTTTCCCCCTTCCCCTTATCATTCTTCTAAGCAGAGTCAGAAGGCGGCACTGGATCCCTTGAAATTGGGGTTATAGACATTATGTGGGTGCTGGGTCTTCTTCAAGAACAATAAGTGCTCTTAACTGCTGAGCCATCTCTCCAGCCCCAAGGAAAGGTTTTAATAACCCACATTTGAGGGCAGAGAGAGGGAGAGAGCTGCTTAGGGAAAGGACATTATATACAAAAGACATAGGTGTGTGTTTACAAGAATCACTTAGGTTCTTGATTTTATTAAAACCTCTGACATCTGAATCACCAAATTTTGCACAATTGAGTTAAATTTAAATTTAAATTGCATGAATGCTGCTAGTAAGGTAGGGAAGGGGAGACAATGTCTTGAAGTGTGTAGTAAAGTTGGTTATCCCAGAAAATTAGCAACATGGAACAAGAAGGAAGAAAAGTTGTAGCTGGAGAGTTTTCTCTCCGGGTCCCGCTGATCCCCCGCAGTCCGACAGCCCACTTATAAAATAAACCCACAGACGCTTATACTATTTACAAACTGTATGGCCGTGGCAGGCTTCTTGCTAACTGTTCTTATATCTTAAATTAACCCATTTCTATAAATCTATACCTTGCCATGTAGTGTGTGGCTTACCGGCATCTTTACATGCAGCTTCCTCAGCCTTCCGCTTCCCAGAATTCTCCTCTGTCCTTGTCCTGCCTACTTCCTGCCTGGCCACTGGCCAGTTAGTGTTTTATTTATACAGAACGATATCCACAGCAAGAAGTGAAGCTCCAGTCATTCTCCACAGTTCCCTATTCAGAATTCATCTTAGATTTGGCTGTTAATAAGGACTTGCATGTGTGTATATAGTTGTTTGTGTGGTGGAGGTCAGAGGTTTGGGTGTCTTCTTTGATTACTCTCCATGTTATATTATGGTACCAGGTCTCTTGTTGAACCTAGAGCTCATTGATTTGAGCTAGGCTGCCTGGTTAGAGAGATCTGCCCATCTCTCTGCCCACTCAGCACAGGGGCTATGTGCCACTGAGCCCTGCCCTTGCATGGGTGCTGAGGATGGAGTTCAGGATTTTATGTAAGCAGGCACTTTACTAAGTGATCTTTTCAGTCCCTCATAAGGATTTAATCTTTGTATGAGTTTGTACATATTTTATATAAATGCCCTTCCTTTACAGATTTCCTCACTTTCTGCCTGGTGTGGTGAGGCACACCTTTCATCCCAGCACTCGGGAGGCAGAGGCAGGCAGATCTCTGTGAGTTCACGGCCAGCCTGGTCTACAGAGTGAGTTACAGGATAGTCAGGGCTATGTAAAGAGACCCTGTCTCAAAAACAAAACAAAACAAAATAATAAAGCACAGTAACAACAAATTTCTTTATTTTTTAACTTTAGCCCTAAAATTTTATGATTAGGAAAAAATGATTTTGTTGACTATGATTTTAATTTATATTTGATTCAATAAGATTGATGAAATTGTCTGCTTCGACTAGGTACTATTACCAAAGAGGTATTCTTGCAAAAGTGGAAGGTCAGCGCTTGGTGTATCAGTTTAAAGAAATGCCAAAAGATCTCATATACATAGATGATGAGGATCCAAGTTCCAGCATAGAGTCTTCGGATTTCTCCTTTTCTCCGACAACCACATCAAGTCGGAATCAAGCAAACCGATCAAGAGTGTCTTCAAGTCCAGGAATAAAAGGAGGGGCCGCTACAATTCTGAAACCAGGGAATTCTAAAGCTACCAAACCCAAAGACCCTATGGAAGCTGGACAGCCATCAGAGGTTGTGAGGACAGTGCAGTCCTCCCAGGCTCCCTATCCTACCCAGCTCTTCCGGACTATTCATGTGGTACAGCCAGTACAAGCGGTTCCAGAAGGAGAGGCAACCATAACCAGCACCATGCAGGAAGAAACAGCAAATTCTTCTGTTCAGAGTATTAGGTGAGGAACCAGTGAGCGGTGCACATCACTGTGTGATGTTCTGAGCAGAGGCATTGTTTGTTAAGTGGGTCAGGATTCAGAAGGTAGAATTCTTCGTCAATAGATTGTTTCAGGAGCAAAATTATATCAGGTCTCTGATTCTATTAGCAGTTGTGTTTTTGTTTATTTTTAATTATGTTGTTTGTGTCCCTGTGTGGGTTTTTGTGTACCTGACTGCAGATGCCTGTGGAGGCTTGTAGTAGGTCCCTTGGAGCTGGAGTTGTAGACAGTTGTGAGTTGCCCGATGTGGGTGTTGGGAATTTTATTCCAACAAGAGCAGTACATGCTCCTAACCACTAAATTATCTTTTAGACCTTGTTTGTTTTTGAGATGACTCTCATGTAGCCCAGGATATCCTTCAACTCTTGCTATTTGACCTTCCTGATTCCCTCTCTCCCAAGTCTGTGTTTGCTGTTACTTTACCGATTTGTTTAGCATAATAGACCACAGTCTACAAAAACCTAGCATAAATTGTCATAACTGAGACATTTAGGATGCACTCACTACCAAGAATAAGTGGTATCACTTGGGAAGACCTGTTTTAGAATACATCTGAAGCCCAAGTGTGACGGTCAGGAGTCGGTTTCTCTCCTTCAGGTGTTAATGTGCCAGATGTTGCAAAGTCT
The DNA here is from genome assembly GCF_049852395.1 of Peromyscus maniculatus bairdii. NCBI lineage: Eukaryota > Metazoa > Chordata > Mammalia > Rodentia > Cricetidae > Peromyscus > Peromyscus maniculatus. The sequence goes on from NC_134860.1 coordinate 77,717,737, forward strand.
TCTAGTCCGGTTTAATCAAATCAGACTTGAAAAAGGTGCTGAACATCCAATTGACCAAGAAAATCCTATCTCTAGATTGGTCTTCTGGAAAAATTTAGGACTGATTTCATTTGATTTTAGAATAAGGCAAGAGATAATGGTCCAAAATTAAATGGTAATTTATAGTTCTTGTAGTTTGTCTTAGTTAGGGTTAACTACTGCTGTGATGAAACACCATGACCGAAAGCAAGTTGGGGAGGAAAGGGTTTATGTAAACCACAGGAATTGTCATCAACATCTCAGGTTTTCCTTTAAATCAGTTTATAATGTATGCACTCATACGTTTTAGTTTTGATTTGGACCTCATGATAGTTCAATGACCAACAAAGTAAATTCCTGGTAAAGTGTTTCAGAATTGTCCCTGGTATACTTTGAAGTCCATTTTCTTTAATATTTATCCAGGCACTAATAGTTTGTCTTAAGGTCTTTAAAATTATCCTCTAAAAATGCCTAAAGCTGTAGGTTTACTTTAAAAGCAAGGTAACATGGTAGGAAGAATGTCTGCCAAACCTTTCAGCCCACCAGCCTTGCCAGGTATTAAATGTGCAAATCAATTGACTATTGGGAATATTTCCTCATCTATAAAATGAGGACACAGTACTCCAAAGGACATGAGTACATGTGGTTGTGACATTAAATGACACTTCTTGACACCTGAGTCCATTTTCAACACAAGCTAAATGTCACATAATAATAAGCCTCAGAAATTCTGATGAATCATAAATCAGCAATATGATAGCTCTTAGTTACAAGCAGCTTAGGAGTTTTAAAAAGTAGTTAACTTGAAGGTAAAACTGATATAACATAATTGGATACAACTGATGATTTAATTATAAAGAAAAAATGTTTGGAAATTCTTGTGGCCGCAGGAACTTCATGGTAGCTTATTATTTATTATTTGACATGGTATCTTGTGCCCAAGGATGGTCTCAAATTTGATATATTGATATATATATATGGCCTTGAACTTTTGGTCTCCCTGCCTCCTCCTGAGCATTGAGATTGTAGGAGTCTGCCGCCTTGCCCAGTTTTGGTTTGGTTTTGAGACAAAGATGTGATACGTAGCTAAGGCAGGGTATACTATCCTCTTGCCTCAGCTTCCCATGTGTTGTGATTTCAAGCCTGCATTATTTTAATCTCCAAATGCTTTTTGTTTGTTTGGTTTTTGTTTCTTCAAGACAGGGTCTCTCCAGGTAGCCTTTGTTGTTCTGGAACTAGCTCTGTAGACTAGGTTGGCCTCAAACTCACAGAGATCCACCTGCCTCTGCCTCCCGAGTGCTGGAATTAAAGGTGTGTGTCACCAATGCCTGGCTCCAAATGTTTTTTTAAGTGAAAATTGCTCTAGAATTTGTTCAAATGAGTCACTATGTTTATTTTGTAGGTATTATATAAGTTTCCCTGAGAGATAGCAATCTTATTTTAAAAAAAGCCCATTTTTAAAACCATTGCACAAAAGCATTGAAGACCTAGAGATAGCTTTAATTAGTAATATGCAATATTTCCCAGTACACTGTGCCATGCTGTAGAAGAAGGTAAAGGCATGGGTGCAGGACACACTGAAGAACTAATCATGTAATCATATTCATGGGACAGGGCAATGGGTGGAAAGCATACACATTCATGTCAAAAAGTTAAAAATGAAAATTAAAATAGTAAGTATTCATCTTTAGCTGAGGTTATTCAGGACTTAAGAAGTAGTGTGTATTGTAATGGTTATGCACATAGGTTCTGAAGTCAGACTTGTTTACCTTAAGGAATCTGTCTACCTCTGCAACAAAGTACCTACATGTAAAATGAAGATCATAGCATTTACAGGGTGGCAAGATTATACACACACACACACACACACACACACACACACACACTTTTGTGATAACTAGATGGCAAATGCTATTTTATCTATAAATTTATGTAAACGCTTGGTATGGGAAGGTCTGTGACTTTATTTTGAAAAGTGGTATCTGCTTGGGTATAGTGGTGTTGCTGGTGGTCATGTCTGGACCAGGTGTGTCCAGATTCTTGGTGTCTTAGCCAAAGAATTGAAAACACACACAGAGATGGCAAAGTAGCAAGAAGTTTTGCTGAAGGAGAAAGTCCATGAAATGCTGCAAGGGAGCAGTGGATTACTTGAGCTGGAGTGCCCCAGAACCATAGCTCATGTTTAGGGCTTCTTTTGGGTTCCAGGAAGAGGAGTTGGTTTCTAAGGGTTCTGTTTTGATTGATTGTCTAAGCCTTTGATTATTGTGCATGCTATGATACATTTTATTCTAATCATATGAGTGTCCCTTGTGTATAGACATAAGAAGGTAAGTAGGGAAAAGTTGATTGGGAGGATACAGTTGGCCTTACTGCAGATTTACCCAAAATGAGTTGAGATCAGACTAGGGACCCTGTTGCTCATGTCTGGATATATTCTGAGACACACTGGAATGGAAACTGACAACAAAATAGGAGTCACTAAGGGTTGCCAAGAGAGGGACAACTTATTCCATTCTTTGAAATGAGGTATATGTGTGGCCTGATGCAGGTGGGGTCCCCAGGCTGCTAAGCTATCCCTGTGCTTGCCTGCTTCAGTGGTGCACAGCTTACAGTCTCATCACTCAGGAGCTTGAGGCAGGAGGATCATAGTTTTGGGCCATCTTGTGCTATATTATAGTAAGACCCTATCTGCAAACAGACAAAAAGAAATCTAGGGGTCAGTGGAATGGCTCAGCAGGTAAAGGCATTTGCATCAGTGACCTCTGGGACCCGTATGGTGGAAAGAGAGAACCGATGGATCCAAGTGGTCTTCTGATATCTACAAGTGTGCCTTGTGGCATGTATGCAATCATAGACAAATACTCCTACACACACGACCTGTAAGTATATATTTTTAAAAACATTTGGCCAGGTCAGGTAGCTACTCAAACTGATTTCCCCAAAGATACTCTGGTTCAGGTGAGAAGAATAGGAGAGGCACAGTAGGTTTTGGAAAACCCTGCGTCCTAAGGTTTTTTTTCAACTCACTTAGTTTGCCTAATACTACCACACCTTTATTATGAGTCATATCCCTCCCACCTATTAAATCTATATTACTTAACTCTTGTCTCTTCTAGTTCTACCCTTCTAGAGAGCTGTTAAAGCTGGGCATGGTGGTACATGCCTGTACTCAATATTCAAGAGAATCACTCTAAGTTTGAAGCCAGCCTGATCAACATAGCAGGTTCTAGGCTAGCCAGAGCTACATAGCAAGACTTTGTTTCCAAAATGAAAAAAAAAAAAAAAAAAGAAAAGAAAAGAAAAAACTGTTACTCTCCTCCCATAGACTGATGTTCATGATGTGACTTGGGTACCAATCTGAACAGGAGATTTACTCTTCCACATGAATGCTGGAGTCATCCTGTGCCTTCTTCCCACTTCTTCTGAACTTCTAAGTTGCACTTGGTCTTTGTCTTATCTTTTCATGTGACTGCTTATCTTTGCATATGTGACCAGTCACATATAACTAGCACAATAAAATTTATATTTAATAACTTCCTAGGTGATATTTAGTACTGAGCCATTTGAAGTGTAACTTTCACAAAATAACTTGACCAAATTCAGAGAGAACAGTTGAACTCAAGATACAGTTTTCAACTGACTTATAATAACAGTAACCATAACTATAAACTTTAAGTTGTGTGTGGTAGTATATGCCTGTAATCCCAGCACTTGGGTGGTAGAGGCAGGACCTGGAGAGAATGACTAACCTAGGCTATAAGAGACTTAAGTCTCAAACAAACAAACAAAAACCTGTAATATTTATAAGTGCAAACTTTTAAAATTATATTGAGTCATCACATCATTTATGAACTTTTTTATTTAATAATAAGGGCATCTCATTATTACTGCTAGTTCTATAAATTGGATTTTACATTAATATTTTTTCTGTTAAATTGTAGTTTTATGTTGGGTGGGGTGGCATATGTCTATTATCCTGTGTACTGGTGGGTGGGGTCAGGGCTAGTCTGGGCATCATAGAAAGACCCTAAATTGAAAAAATTACTGTGAAAATTACTTTGGCCTCTAAAATTGCTAAAATATATGTGTATTTTATTTTGCCAAAGCTTGGCTTTAACTTTGCTCTTTGTTGACCTAGAACTTTTAGAAGTTACAGTCATGATTTGTATGATGTAGATCTGATACCAATTATGAGCTATGAAAATTCTAGTAACTGTTAAAAAAAATAGATGTTCTGTTAAGATAGGATTTTGTTTTAAAGTTAATTGAGCGTTTTTTCTCTTATGTTAAAAAAACAGATTGAACACAATTATGTGAAGTTTGATGTTTGTTAGGAGTGAGCATGGTGAATCAACAGACCTTTAAAATTCATGCCTTTCTTTAGAGTGGCCTATGCATACATGCCTTGCTTAGTGTGTTGATGCCTTACCCAGTTGTGTTAACGTGGCAGTATTCACAGATTTTTCATTTGAGACAGGGTCTTTCTATAGAGCCCTGGGTGACCTCGAACTGCCTCTGCCTTCTGAGTGTGGTGATTACAGGGGTGTGCTGCTGCCACACCCAGCCTGTATAATGTTTAAAACAAGGTTTGGCATGATGTTAATCAATTATGCTGTGATAAAAAATAGGGGAAGTAGCAATGCGAATACGTTTAAGAATGACTTGTGAAGAAGTATTGAAGTTTTAAAAGGTGTACCATGTGCTAATTGTCTCACTTCTGTTTGGTGATCTCAATAGGACGATACAGGCTTCAACCCAGGTTCCAGTAGTCGTGTCTCCTGGCAACCAGCAGTTGCATACAGTAACACTCCAGACAGTGCCACTCACCACGGTTATAGCCAGCACAGACCCATCGTCAGGTGCCGGGTCCCAGAAATTTATTTTACAAGCCATTCCATCATCACAGCCCATGACTGTACTGAAAGAAAACGTCGTGCTACAGTCACAGAAGCCAGGCTCTCCTCCTTCCATTGTCTTTAGCCCTACCCATGTACAACAGGTCCTCACAAGCAGTGTTCAGTCCATTTGCAACGGAGCTGTCAGTATGGATTCATCTCCGTCCTTCAGTGCTGCTACACCTGTGGTGACCTTTTCTCCAAGTTCCCAGCTGGTTGCACACCCACCTGGCACTGTGATCACTTCTGTCATCAAAGCTCAGGAAACAAAAACTCTCAAACAAGAGGCAGAGGAAAACTTTGAAGAGCATTTAAATGAAGACACTGAACAGCAGCCACAGCCCTATGTGATGGTGGTGTCCAGTTCAAACGGGTTTCCCTCTCAGGTAGCCCTCAAACAGAACGAACTGCTAGAGCCCAACTCTTTTTAATTAGCACACCAAAGGAATTATGGGTGGTTATTTTTTAATTGAACTCTGTTTTTGGTTGTCTTAAAATAACCTGATTTTTTTCCTACGAAAAATCCACAGAAGTCCATAATTTTATAATTGTGAAACATAGTTACTTTTGCCTTTTCTAGAGGAGAAGGAAAACCCAAGTGTTCCTCTTCTCTGTATGTTTCAGAACTCAGTTGTGAAGGAGCAGGAATTTTATATTATGAAGAAATTCTTCTTGAGATTTTTTTTTCAGTTGCTATATCATAAGTGTTTTTAAAGTTTCTTTTCTAACTTTACACTGTATTAGCTTCCTGAATTGTTTGTAAATACTACTTAAATGTAAGTCAACAGGAAATTTATATAGGAAGTATTTTCATTCCACTTGTATAATTTAAGTCTTGACTCAGATGCAAGAAACTTATTTTATACTGTTAAAATTATTATGATGTCACTTAGCTTGACTTTAGTTGGCTGCACTGTTTAAATAACATTATAAATCGTAGTGTAAGCCCAGTGTGTTGGCACATGTAATCCCAGCACTTGGGAGGTGGACAAAGGGCAATCAGGAGTTCAAGGCCAGCCTTAGATACGTAGTGAGTTTAAAGCCAGCCTGGGCTACATGAAACCTTAAAAAGAAAAATCCAAAAGGAAGCAACAACAAAATGGAGTGTGCCCATGGTAATGTCTGAAGCTGAGTGTCAGAGATGTGATAGTATAACAGCGGCGGCCCATGAGTGGCACCCCCACTAGCTGGGTGTGTGACCCTGGGCAGGCTGCTTCATCTGCTAGAGCCTTTGCCCTTCTGGTAAAAAGGGGGGATGCACTGGACTAGACAAAAAGGCTCTCCAAGTTCCTGTCTTATCATGAATTTTATGATTTTAATATCTGTACTTTAAAATTATTCAGAATATTACCAGATTATTTTCTAATGCAAATATAGGTAGAAAGAATACTGTATAAAAATATTTTCCTCACAAAATGATTCTTATCAGCAAGATCTAAGTTCTTTGTTCATTAGTCCTTAGACCAGCAGGCACTGTGACTTATTAGAAACTTAAGTGCTGAGTGCTAAATGGCAGGCTGCTGTTCTGAGAGTCAGGGCTTCAAAGGGCCAAGAAAGCAACCTGAGTCCTGAGCTAATGTAGTGGAGTCAGTTGTTGTAAAAGCATAATTTTATAATAACTATAAAAAGCAATGCTTTTTATTTCGATAAATTTTTTACTGTGGGTGAAGGGGGAAGGAAATTGCATACAAAGATAACATATATCCAAGTTTCTGAAGTAGTCTTAGATTACTTTTTCAACTGTAAATAATGTACATTTAATGTCACAAGAAATTGTTTTCTGCAAATTTTCTAGTATAGAAATTTTTGTAGAAGAGAAATCATTATGTTTAGAGGGCTAATATTGTATGTTTTCATATTATGAAATGAATTTGTATTTAAACAAAAGTTTAAATTTTGGAATCCTCTAAGCATTTTTGTATCTTTTTTTTTTTTTTTTTTTTTTTTTTTTTTTTTTTTTTTTGGTTTTTCGAGACAGGGTTTCTCTGTGTAGCTTTGCGCCTTTCCTGGAGCTCACTTGGTAGCCCAGGCTGGCCTCGAACTCACAGAGATCCGCCTGCCTCTGCCTCCCGAGTGCTGGGATTAAAGGCGTGCGCCACCAACGCCCGGCGCATTTTTGTATCTTTAATTGTTTATTATTAAATCATGTAAAAGTTCTCAATATTTCTGTTTTCAAGCAAGTGTTTCTTGTCTTTGTTTCTTTTGCTTTGGACACAAGGCCTCCTTGGACCACACTGTGCTGCCCTGGAACTAGTGATCATCCTGCCTCCGACTCCTGAGTGCAGGCACATGCCACCTTACCTGTCACGTGTTCTCACACTGTGCGCACGTCTATGCGCATGCCTGAGCAGGAGCACAGAGGGGAGAGCAGCTTTGGGGGAGTTGGTTCTTTTCTTCCACCATGGGCTTCTGGGTTGAATCCAGGCCTGCAGTGTTTTTACCCACTGAGCCAGCACACTGGCCCTGGTAAATGTTTCTTAAAAGAATGCACACACACACACACACACACACACACTCATACACAGTTACTAGTATGTACAGTGGTACCAGATGACCCGATGTTTCTTGAGACTCCAGGTCAAAGTTGCAGGAGGCTATCTTTCCTTCAGCTATGCCATAGGACAGTTTCTAGACATCACACAATAGAATACCAGTGATGGAGTCCATTAATATTAAGGTGGCAGAGGAGCAGTTGAGCAAGAGAATGTGCTGATAACAAATCTATTCCAAATAATGGCAATCATCCATTAGGTTATGACCTCTGTTTCATGACCTAGGCACCTCTTTTGCTGTTTAGGTTTTGTCAATTTGACAAAAAACTAGAGTCACCTGGGAAGAAGGACCCTCACCAGAGACAATGCCTCTATCAGCTTGATTGGTGTGGGAGGGCTCAGCCCTCTGTGGGTGGTGCCACTCCTAGGCAGGTGGTCCTGGGATGTACACAGCACCAGTTGGTGATGCAAGACTTGTTAGATCTTTTATAAGGGTTTTCACATAGTAGGTGTGATGGTCCAAAAACCTGTAATCCCAGTGCTGTGGGGACAGAGAGGCAGGAAGATCAGCAATTAAGGGTCCTCCTCAGCTGTATGGTGAGTCTGAGGCCACCTTGTGTTAAATGAGACCCTGTCTTTAGAAAGCCAAAGAAAAAAATTTCTTGTGTGTGAGGCTGGGGCTCTAAGTATACCTTAGAAAATGGTTGGCTGCACGTGCAGGAGGGTCCCCAGATACACTGTACTACTGCTCCCAGCTTTTACATGGGTTCCGAGGATCTGAATTCAGGTCACCAGGCTTACATGGCAAGCAGTTATTTTCACTGAACCATCTCATCAGCCCTGAAACAAGGGTTTGTTACTAGAAACTTGGTCAATTAATTGCTAAACTTGGAAAAAGAAAAATTCAGGAAAACAATCTCTAATATGGTATACCCCTACTCTCTCAGGGGGTAACTTACTAATTTTCACACATCAGCACCCATTTGTGTGTGTGCTGGTCTTGGGGAGCAAACTCAGTTTTCCAGGCTTGTGTAACACATGCTTTTACGTGCTAAGCCACCTCACCAGACTCTAACCTAAATCTTTTAAATTGGGTTAGTAGAGTTTTTCACTGCATAGAAAGACAGCAGTTGATCTGTGCTACTATAACAAATATACTTAAGATTGGGTCATTTATTAGGTACAGTTTTTAGAGTCTAGAAAATTCTAAATGAGTGTGCTGGCAGGTCTGGCACTTCTGTTTCCAAGAAGATGCCTTGAATTTTGAACAGAACAATAAAATTGCCATTGAATTTAAGGGGAAATGATCTTTTCAGTGTCACTGGATTAGTTCGTATCTGTATGGAGGAGAAAATGTTTTGACTTTTCCCCTATGTCATACTTTCATAAAAGTTGTCAAAGTATATGGCCTGACTTAAATGTGGAGAGTGAACGAGCTAACAGAAAATATTTCCATAGCCTTTGAATAGGCAGTCTTACATACGACACAAAAGAACTAATTATAAATTGTTAACATTAAACTTGTTTCAGATAGTAAGAGAATGAGATGACAACTGGCACAAGGTATCTGCAACAAATGTATCCGAGAAATAATTCACATTCAACCATACAGACAACTGTAAACTGAAGAAAACCAACATTTGCTTTAAAGATGTTTACGCAAAAGACAATTCTCATCTTTACACATCTGCTCTTCTATAGTTTAGTGTCTGCTGGGCACACATAAACTTAGAACAACTTCCAACCAAAACATCCAAACTGAAACCCTCTACCTTCCCTTACAATCTGCTCAGCTTCAGTTTTTCAGTTCAACTGTATCTTTTCACCAATTAACTCCATCCAGAAACCTGCACCTCTTTCAGTTTAGCGGCCAGCTGGCGGCTGTTCTGCCTCAGTCTTTCACATCTTCTTCTCCATTCTGACAACAGTGGATTCAGGTTCCTTTCTTTGACCTATTATCTATCAACACTTTTCTTTTCCCCTCACAACATCCATTCACAATACAGATGGGATATGCCTACAGTTTGCAAATTTGTAACACTTTAATAACTAATTATTCCATATCTCTATCTCTTGATGACCTGGCACATCCTTAATCCGTGTGCCCTTCTGTTTCTCCAATTTGAATATGGGCTCACGTTTCCTTGTATTTTCAAACGACTCCCCACCCCCCAGTGACTTATTGTTTCCAGCTGCATGGGGTGAGTGGTGGGTGGGGTTTTGTGTTTTGCTTTTTTTTTTTTTTTTTTTTTTTTTTTACACAAAGTGGAATTGCCCAGGATAGACTGCCCAGAAGGCAAGCATGGCAAGATAAAAGTTTGGCTTTTTTCAGCTAGAACTCAGAAAAGTGGGCGTTTAACAGTGAAGATAATGTAAGCAAAAGCTTGAACAGTGACTTCTTTTTGTTCATTGACTCTCGTATCTCCACACTGAGGTCTTACATCAGGTTTAAGGAAGCCATCGACCACCTCTTCATTTTGTAAATAAAATGACTCCCGGAGCATATTAACAGCTCTTGAATCAAGTTTGATCTGTAGTGTGGGTGCGGCGGATACTTGAATTCTGTTAACTTGCTCTGCGGAGCCTCCAACTCCCACGCCTTCCCGTTGCCCATTCCCACTCGGTCTCCAAGAACTCGCAGGAAGCTTCCCGGCTCTAAGGACGGCGAGAGTGGGAGGGGAGGGAGGCCTGGCCGGGTTCGTTAGAGCACCGGGCACCGCTAAGACACTCGAGGCCAACTTCCATCCACTCGGTGCCTTCAAAACCGGCTTTTCTTGGTTTGGGAGGCCGAGCAGGAAGGAAGCCCGGGGTGTGGAGAGCCGGGATCTGGCGGCGCCTCCGGAAAACCCCCATGCTCCGCGCCGGCAGAGCGACTTCCGGCGAGCCAGCCCGTCGGAGTTCCCCGGCTCCACCGCCGTGCGAACTCACGCGCCGCGCCGGGCTCTGCAGCCGGAAAAGACCTGGCAGCCGCCGATGACGTCATGCACAGCTCGGCCGCCCGCCCGCCCGCCCGCGGTAGCCATGATGAAAACCCGAGAAAACGGAGCTTAGCGTGGCACGCCGTAACAGACCCGCGGACTCTCCCGACGGACCCCAGGGCCTTACAGCGGGGCTTTGAGACCCTACGACAGGTCCCGCGGGCCGTGGGGGGAACCCCACGGGCGGACGGGCGGGCGGGCGGCGGGCGGCGGGGCGGAGGCCTCGTGGCCACGCCCCCGGGGCGGGGACTTGGGGCGCGTCACCGGTAGGGGCGGGGCCGGAGAGAGTTCCCTCCTCTTTCCCAGCGGGCCCCGCGCCCACCTGCCCGCCCTTGGCTTCCTTTTCCGCGGCCGCATGCTGCGCGGCTGCTGATTGGCTACCGGGGACGGAAGCTCTGTTTGGTGTTTCTTCAGAAGTTTCCCCCTCCTGGGCGGCGGCAGAGCTGGTAACCAAGGTAGGAAACGCTCGGGCCGAAGCTTTAGTGGCTCTTAGGGATGGCGGCAGCTGCAGCAGGACCTGCAACGTCCCAGCGGTGCGTGTTTTTCTCCACCTTTGCTGTTTGTCTTACTGTTCTTTTCCTTGGTTCGTGAGCCCTGCTGAAGTCGTTGTTTTCCTGGCAGGTTTTTCCAGAGCTTCTCAGATGCTCTGATCGACGAAGACCCCCAGGCGGCGTTAGAGGTGAGTGAGCTCATTTCTGCTCCGTTCGCCCTGGGACTGTTGGCTTCCTACAGACCCCGCGTCTTCCCAGCGTTACCTTCGTGGGACCAAAGCTACGGTTTTCAGCGTGTCCCAGTCCGAATATTAAGATCCCGCGACCCGTTTCTTTGTCCCCTAGTGACCCATTTGCCACAGATCTTGCCCTTCCACTCCTCAGACTTAGGCACCCCACAGCTCCTGGTAGGGGCACCTCCCTCCGATTTATTCCTTGGACTCATAGTTGCCATCTGTGGTTGGCCTGAAACGACTTATTTTAATGGCGTTTATGATCAAGGAAAAGGCGAAAATAACGGCTTAATGTACCATTTTTTTAGCTTGATAGTTGTGGTTGCCCTTATTATATGCCAGGTGCTGTTAAATGCCCTTAGTTGACTAAGTTTACTAAAGAACATTTTCCCTCTTGTGCCTGAAACTTTACAGACGACTGTGCTTGTCCTTCACACAGTTGTTTATAAAAACGCGTTTATATTTCTAGGCTGGCCTCAAACTTTGGGTCCCGTGAGTGCTTGGGATGCACCACTAATCCCTGCCTAAGTTTTTAATATTGTATGAATTGCCTTTGGGCTATTTCAGGTGAAGTCTAGGACAAACTATCTTTGTATGGATGTTGCTTAGGAGCACTGGCTGGACTGGAGAGAATCATTAGCACATACCAAGTATGGTAGGTGGCCCAGGCCCTGTAAACCCAGTAGTCAGGAGGTGAATGCATGAGGGTCAGAAATTCAAGGTCATCCTCAGCGAGCGACCTAGTGAGTTGAGGCTAACCTTGGATTTGTGAAACCCTGCCTGACACTTCAGAGAATCACGCTGGAAGAAGGAAACATTTTTTTATAACCTGAGCATTAGAGAAACCACTTTTCAAGAGGCTAGCAGACTAGTAGAGCTACAATGTTGCTTGAATGTTTCAAGCTTGGTTTCGAATTGTTAGGTCCACCGAGAGATCATCAGGTCAAACAGATAGTTACATTCCCTAACAGGGGAGTAGCAAACTGGGTGGTGGTGGTGCATGCCTTTGATCCCAGCATTTGGGAGGGAGAGGCAGGAAAGAGAGGTGTCTGTGAGTTCAAGGCCAGCCTAGGGTGTGAGTTCCAGTACAATCAGGGCTATGCAGAGAAAACCTGTCTGGAAAAACAAAACCAAACAAAGAAAGCAAAGCATTAGTGACTTTGAGATTACAACTGGAAGCAAATTTTTTTTTTCCCAAAGGAAATAAAGGCAAAATGGAGGATATAGGGAGTACTGAGAAAGGAGGAAATGAATAATTATTGAATGTTTATTGAGAGCTGGGTACAGATCTAGGCTGCCCCCAAAGCCCTAGGAACATTGGCAGATGCTGCTCCTTCCAATGTATTTCATATAATACTCTATAACCCCAGTGGCTACCACGCATTCTGGACTTAATATATTCATTTTTTTTTCTGTTTGAATGAAAATGAGAGCAGTAAAGAAATCAAAATAGCTGCTCTGTGGGTGAAAAGGGAAAAAGTTTATTCCAAACTGCCGAGGCAAAGCGGCGGGGGGAGATATCTCCTGGTTATATGGGAATGGGTACTTGGGAGGAAAGGAGCCTGTGAGCTGGGTTGGGGCTTGTGCCTAGGGAGTGAGGGAGCCTAGACATGCTAATAGGCACCACAGTTGTATGTTAATGGAAGAGCCATGTGTCCCTTTTGCCAGAGATGAGAATGACTCCTTTTAGCAAGTAGGAACTATCTTCAAGCCTCTGAGGGAATGCTAGCTTTTGTCTAAATGCCAGACTGTGGGGAAAGGAATTTCTTGGGGGACCTGACACTGTTTCTGGTCAATTTTTGTTTTACTGTATTAATGATAGGGTAGCCAGAATGACAGTTTTAAAATATAAGTTGGATCATGTCACCTTTCTACTAAAACTTTCCATGACCTTCCATGATCACACTGAAGGTCCAAACTCCTTATAATGGCCTGCAGGGTCCCTGGTGAGGTGGCCATCTTGGAGCTTCTTTTTTCTCTATAGAGCTACATTGTTGCAAGTGCTTCTATGCATTGTTGCAAGTATATTTTCCCCAAATATACTTGACCTATATTTCCTTTTACTTGGGAACACTTATTTCTTTAGATTTCACCTGAAGTGAACGCTGCTCCAAGGAACTAGCTTTTCTGTGTAAATCTAAATCAGCCATGAAAGCAGTCGAAAGACAGCAGGAGTTTGTGTATCTTGATTATTTCTGTGTTCTCAGTGTAACACTTGGTCCTTAGGATGGGCAAGCTCTCTTGCATGGTTCTTGCAACACTTGCTGATGGCATTAGCTACATTTTATCCAGTAGGGAGTTGAAGTAAAGAGTCAAAAGGTTAACTTGCTCAAAGCCAAAAAGCTTGGAAGCAACAGGTATCTGGTTTCGAGGGATCAAGGTCATCTACCGGAAGGGGGGGGGCAGGGACTGGAGATATGTGATATACCAACTAGTCGCTGAGTTGGAAGTAGCTCTGTTGAGAACACAGCTGAGATTGATAAACATGTAGTGGTAATCAGTTCTGATGTTTTTCTCTCCAGCAGTGCTAAATGGTTTTAAATGGATTGATGTTCTTGTTTCTGTGCTTAGAACTTAGCTAGGTGACTGGGGAAAGAGGAGGGACCAGATTGAGACCTACACAGAGGTTCTTTGAACCTTAAGTAGCATTTTAAAAGGGCTTAAAATTTTAAAATCTTGAAAATTTACTAAGAGCTAGTCTTAATTAAAAAAATTTTTTTGGGGGGGGCGCCTTGCTGGGGTTTGAACCTAGGTCCTCATGCATGGTAAATGCGTGTTCTAACTAAGCCTCCTCTTACAGCCCGTTTAAAAAGTCTTATTTGTTTATTGAGGCAGGGTTTCGAATATCCCAAACTAGCTTCAACTTGTATGTAGCTGAGGATGACCTTGAACTTCTGACTCCCATACATCCTGGAATTACAGGCCTGTATCACCTTTTCCAGTTTTATGTTGTGTTAGGAATCAAAATCAGGGCTTCATGTATGCTAGGCAAGCAGTCTACCAACTGAGCTACAGCCTCAACCCATCCAAAATTTTAATTTTAATGTCTTACATCCCCCCTCCCCATTATTGTGCTGGTTAGTGGGATACTTCTCACTGTGGTTTTTGCTTGCTTGTTTCTTTTTCTTTGTGGTTATGGGATTAATGCTATTCAAGTGCTCTACCACTGAACCCACATAACTCAACTTTAGGCAAGTGTATTTTTGGACATGCTTACAATATTTTTGCTTAGGTCTGCACTAATTAATAGCCTTTTGCTGCTCTGATTCAAGTGTTGGCACTGAAGACATTGCCTCTTCAGGTGCTTCTCTTCACTACCATGCTTCTCTAAATTTTTCAAAGACAGTAGTGCACGAAAAGCATGCCATAAGATAGATATAGTTAAGACCACAGATCATTATCTTAACTTGTTTCAGACTTTATTGTAATTTGTTTATTCAAAAAAACAGGTTTTATCCACTTGTAAATTTGTCATTCTTTTAAACTGTGTGTGTGTGTGTGTGTGTGTGTGTGTGTATGTGTGTTTTAACTTTAGAGAAGTGTGTTTTAATACAGAGAAGCCCAGGTTGACCTGAACTCATTATGTAGTTAAGGATGATTTTGAACTAAAGATCCTCCTGCCTCTGCTTTTCTAGTGTTGGGATGATAGTCTTACAGTCATATACCACCATGCCTATTTTTATGTAATGTTGGGGATTAAAAGAGGCTTCTGTCATAGAGACTCACAATCTGCAGAGAGTGGGAGACTCGAGCATTCAGTCCTAAGTGAGATACCTTTATTCCTCCTTTCTGAAAGGCTCAGGATAGGGATCTAAAGGAAAAGGATGCCAAAAGATAGGCCAGAGGTGATGACTCCAGGGAAACCGTGCCTTCCGGACACAGCACGTAAGAACTCAGACTGAAGCAGCATGCACAAGACATACAGGGTCTAAGAGGGGACAAAAAGGAGCAAAAGGGTTTTGTATTCAGTAGAGAAGCACTCTGCCTACTGAGCCACATTTATAGAAAAAAAAGTCGATATTAAAAATATTTTTCCTTCAACCTGCTGTCTGGTTTATGTCTTATATGTTTTAAAAATACTTTGTGAATTTGATCTTGACATCAATATGATCTGTAATAACTTTTTTGGTCATAGTATTCCTCCCCAACCCCTCTGTTGGCATTTTGAGACAAGATCTCTATGTAAGCTCTGGCTGTCTTGGAATTCTCTATATAGAGCAGGCTTGGTGTGGAGCTCAGAGATACCTACCTCTGCCTCTGTACCAGGATTAAAGGCGTGTGCCACTATACCCAGCTCATTTACTACTTTCAAAATTGTTTTAAAAATTAGGTACAAGATTTTCTTTCTTTCTTTCTCGCTCTCTTTCTTTCTTTTGGTTTTTCAAGACAGGGTTAATAGTCCTGGCTGTCCTGGACTCACTTTGTAGACCAGGCTGGCCTCCAACTCACTGAGCTCCACCTGCCTCTGCCTCCCAAGTGCTGAGATTAAAGACGTGCACCATCACTGCCCAGCACAAGCTTTCCTTAACTTAGGGATTTCAAAAAATACAGGTGAGATGGTGAGAGAAGCTTGGAGTACAGTGAGCTGGGAGGCGCCTTCTGTTTTGTGTCAGTTCTATTCTGGGACTTGACAGGCCTGGATTTGAATCTAGTCTCTGGTACAGTTTTGTCACTAAGGAAGTAAGAGAATGAATTTTCTGTGTCCCTCTGGAAAGAGAACACTCTAGTTCAGTGGTTCTCAGCCTTCCCAATGATGGGACCCTTTAATATAGTTCCTCATGTTGTGGTGACCCCCAAGCATAAAATCTTTTTTGTTGCTACTTCATAACTGTAGTTTTGCTGTTGTTATGAATTTTGATGTAGATACCTGCTTTCCGATGGTCTTAGCTGACTCTTGTGAAAGAGTCATTTGACCCCCCAGGGGGTTGCGACCCACAGGTTGAGAACTGCTGTCCTAGTCAGATGAAGCAATAGATTTGAGGGGCGCCTAGTCAATTATTGTGGTTGGACATGAGCTGAGGGAAGAGCAATACAGTGCTAGAGATATGGGGATGTAGGGAGTCCTGTCAAGAAGAACTTTTTAGAAGGACCTAGAGTTTTGCTTGGCATCAGTTGGAAAGCTTTGTGCAGAGACACAGTAAAGGGTTTGATGTTACTGGTTGGATTAGATACTTTTCAGTACTTTTGAAGTCGTTGAATATAGGTATATTTTGGTGGTTTTCTTGTTGTTTAATTTTTTTTTCAGACAAGGTCTCATGTAAACCAAGCTGGTCTGGAACTTGCTGTGTAGCTGAGGAGGACTTTGAACTCCCAATTGTGCCTCTGCCTCATCAGTGCTGGGACAACAGGCATATGCCACCACATCCAGTTTTGTAGGTGCCAAGGGTTGAATCCCAAGACTTCGTGTTTGCTGAACAGCACTCTACCAATCAGGCTATCACCCATCCTGGTTTTAGGTCTATTTTGATTCCTGGTATACATTGGTTTGGGGAATCAGTAGATTTGAAAAAAAAAAAAGTCACCGGTGAGTGGCTATTTAAATACATCTTTTATAAAAACTAGTGTGTGGGTGCATTGAGCAGAGAATCAGTCTTTTTGTCTGCACTTGGCATTGGCCTTGTTGCCATGTGATGTTTTCTTGCATTGTTAATGGTCCAACTACTGTGTGACTACTGTGACTACCCAGGGCAGTGAAGATTTTCATCTCTCTAATGCTAACTCTTAATCAGTTATCATGGGATTTTATCTGGGCTTTGAGCAGAATGTTGTAATCTATTTTGGTTTTCTGGAATTGATAGGGAAGGCCAGTCGTATGTATATTTAACTCATTCTGTTAACTTCCATGAACTCTAAATTTAACTTCTAAGGGTTTTTTTGTTTGTTGTTTTGTTTTGTTTTTAATTTTCTCTGTTTCCGCCGAGCGCGTGTGTGTGTGTGTGTGTGTGTGTGTGTGTGTGTGTGTGTGTGTAAGGGTGAGATTTTAGCTCTGAGCTCTGACCTCTCGGCTTTCTCTTTTGCATTGTTTCTGTGTTTCTTATTTAATAAGACGGTTGGTTACATCTATATATGTGTGTGTGTGTGTGTGTGTGTGTGTGTGTGTGTGTGTGTGTGTGTGTGTAAGGGTGAGATTTTAGCTCTGAGCTCTGACCTCTCGGCTTTCTCTTTTGCATTGTTTCTGTGTTTCTTATTTAATAAGACGGTTGGTTACATCTATATATGTGTGTGTGTGTGTGTGTGTGTGTGTGTGTGTGTGTGTGTGTGTGTGTAAGGGTGAGATTTTAGCTCTGAGCTCTGACCTCTCGGCTTTCTCTTTTGCATTGTTTCTGTGTTTCTTATTTAATAAGACGGTTGGTTACATCTATATATGTGTGTGTGTGTGTGTGTGTGTGTGTGTGTGTGTGTGTGTGTGTGTGTAAGGGTGAGATTTTAGCTCTGAGCTCTGACCTCTCGGCTTTCTCTTTTGCATTGTTTCTGTGTTTCTTATTTAATAAGACGGTTGGTTACATCTATATATGTGTGTGTGTGTGTGTGTGTGTGTGTGTGTAAGGGTGAGATTTTAGCTCTGAGCTCTGACCTCTCGGCTTTCTCTTTTGCATTGTTTCTGTGTTTCTTATTTAATAAGACGGTTGGTTACATCTATATGTGTGTGTGTGTGTGTGTGTGTGTGTGTTTGTGTTTTCCTGAGACAGGGTTTCTCTGTGTAACATCCCTCGCTGTCCTGGAACTCACTCTGTAGACCAGGCTAGCCTCAGACTCACAGAGATCCACCTGCCTCTGCCTCTCCAGTCCTGAGATTAAAGGTGTGTGCCACCACCGCCTTGCTTTGTTTTCTTTTTTTTTAAGTTGGATAGCTTTACATTTTCTAGGCACCTCAAATTCTACATGGTATTTGGGCTTTCTTCAAATGAGGAGGAATTCTGAACTGGTCTATTTATATCAGCTGAGCTTTTGGAATAAATGAGATGATAATAATTGCCGTTTATTGAGATCTTAATGTGGGAAATAGTGATCCTTTTACAGTGACAAGCTCTAAGTTTGTTTCCTTCTTATTTTTCTCTAACTAGCTTGTGTTCACGGGTTATTTGATTTTAAGTTATGCTTCAGTTACAATCTGATGACTTTACACATTATTTACTGACCTTCCACGTGTTTGTATTTGTAGGAGCTGACTAAGGCTTTGGAACAGAATCCAGATGATGCACAGTATTACTGTCAGAGAGCTTATTGTCACATTCTTCTTGGGAGATATCGTGGTAATGTTTCTTACAAACTATTTTGTCATTTTGTAGTTTACTTACAAATTTGTCCAAGTTGGAATGTTGGAATGGAGTCTCTGTGGATGTGTCACTGTGTGCCTGTGCTCACATTTGCGTATGTGTGTGGAAGCCAGAGGATAACCTTGGGTGCACTCAGGAATGCTGTCCATCTCTTTGAAGACAGGATGTTTCATTGGCCTGGAGCTCACCAATTAGGCTAGACTGCTAGCCAGTGAGCCTCCAAGGATTATAAGTGACCACACCTGGAGTTCTTATGTGGGGTGCTGCTGGGGATTGAACTTAGGTCTTTGTGTTTGCAAATAAAGGCTTTCCTTGCTGAGCCATCTCCTCAGCACCATCTTTGAGGATTTTTAAGATGATTTTTCATGGGAGAAACCTGCTGAGTAACATTGATTTAACAGTTATGCATATCTTTTCTTCAGTGGGCAGAGGATTTATAGAGATGTCATTCATTGTGAGTGTATTCACTGGTGTATACTACTTCATTTATTAACACACTATTTATTCCTTGTGTTAGTAATTTTTAATAAAAATGTATTTCTGAGTTGTGTCACTTTAATATATTGAGTGTGTGTGTTAGTGGGGCAAGCATTCAGTGCCTTGAGTTACGTAAATGTTGTTAATGAGAAAGAGAGATGAGCTTTGGAACACAGCTTCATTTACTGATGACAGATGAGCTTTAAGGAAAAAAGCTAAAGGGGGCTGGAAAGAAGCCTCAGCAGTTAAAATCTCTTTACAACTGTTGGTAACTCCAGCTCCAGTGGCCCTGATACTCTCTTCTGGACTCCCTGGGTTCTGCACTCTAGTGGACAGACAGGCATACACACAATTTCATAATACATTTTTTTTTTAAAGAAGGAAGCTAAATATTAGACCACAAGGAAGATATGAAAGTAATACATAGCTGAAAGTTTTCCTGTGTCCCACTCAGTCCTCAGCCACTCAGACCCAAGTAAACACACAGAGGTTTATATTATTTTTAAACTATGGCCATGGCAGGCTTCTCGCTAGCTAGTGAGATCTTAAAGTAACCCATTTCTATAAATCCATACTTTGCCACATGACTTGTGGCTTACCAGTATCTTACATCTTGCTTCTCCTGGTGGTGGCTAGCAGTGTCTCCTCTTCTCTGTCTTTCTCCTCCCACTCTAGTTAGAATGTCCCACCTAACCTTATTCTGCCTCACCATTGGCCAAACAGCTTTATTTATCAACCAGTCAGAGCAACACATATTCACAGCATACAGAACGACATCATCCTACTTACATCTTATCTTAAGATTAGTTTCTCCTTATTTAAAACTATTCGTCTTTCACCAATTGAAGAGGTTAAAAGTGAAATACTGATATATTTGTTTTACATTATTTATTTTATGTGTGTCTGTGTATGCCAGCTTGTATATGCCAAAGTACACATTGAGGGCAGAGGACAACTTGGAGTCCATTCTCATTCTGCCATGTGAGTTCTTGGCACTGAATTTAGATTGTCAAGTTTGATGACAAGTATTCTTTCTGCTGAACCATTGTGCTGGCCCTGATTCACGTTTTTGTACAGTATATGCTGGATCTGTAAATATCTGACTAAATAACCTTACCTTTTTATATATAGATGGTATTGCTGATGTAAAGAAGTCTCTTGAACTCAATCCAAATAATCCTACTGCTTTCCTGAGGAAAGGGTATGTAATTAACGCATGGGTTTGGACTATAGCTAGTAGGTGTGGATTTGTTGAGTCAATTTGTTATAAGCTATTTATATATGTTGTAACCATACAACACTAACTTATGTAACTATGTTAACTGAAGAATGAGATAATGTATGGTTTTAAAGTAATGATGACTAAAGTAACTGCAAAGTGTGACTGGAACTGATGGATGTTCTCTGTCAGCAAAGCTAGATGCCACATGGAGTAATAAACAAAAACTTGTCTGTTTTGTTTGTATGTAAGCAGTGCTTATTTTCATAAGCATGACTTAGTTAACTGAGAAACTAATTCTTTTATATAATTGTTTTGAAATTGATATATTTGTACAATTAAAATCAGATTCTTCAACTGAGTATTAAAACTGAGTTTTATGACCATTGCACTAGATATTATAGTATCTAAAATAATCCTTCTGGCTTATTAGCATACACTTGAAATTCTCTTTCAGCATATGAAAGTAAAAACTGTCTTTATTTAGAAAGAAGGCTATTTTGCATGATTCATGTGTGTGTATTAATTTGTCTTTAATGTTCTCATACAGGATGTGTGAATACCATGAAAAAGACTATGCTTCTGCTTTAGACACTTTTGCAGAAGGACAGAAATTAGATAGTAAGTATCAGAATTACATTTTCAGAAATGAATATCCTTTTTGGATCTTAAAAACCATATCTAAATTTTGTTTAGATTTTGTTAAAATCTTATTGTCCCAGAAACTCAATACCCTTTTTCTTTTAACATTATTTCATGTTGATTTTAGAATTTGAATTCACTTAAAGTTTGATTAAATTGACCTTTCTTTAGCATTTCAATCACAGGTAAACTTTGCCATTAGCAACTAAAATTAGGGTCTGGCCAGTGGTTGGCCATTAAAGTGCGTGGTGTGCAAGCAAGAGGATTGGAGTTTGGGTCCTTAGCACCTTTGTGAGTGCCAGATGGGATGGCGGCTTGTCCGAGTTTCAGCCTGAGGAGGCTGGGGCAGAGGGTTCCAGGAGCAAATTGGCTATCCAGACTAGCCAAATAGCGGCCCCTGTGATTGAGAGGACTTGCTTCAGAGAATAGGAGGAAGAGCAATAGAGAAAGGTTGATGACATCAGTTCAGACCTCCAAACATGCACATGCATGCCAGAACATGTTATACACACTTACATGAAAAGAAAGGGGAAGGAAGGGAAGAAGCCAAAAACTGTGTGTAAACTCTCAATGTGCTGTAGTTGGTTGATATTTTTACTCTTTGGGGGCCTGCCTCCCTGTTCCCAAATAAATAGCCGTGGAGACTTATTATTACTTATGAATGCCCAGCCTTAGCTTGGCTTATTTCTAGGCAGTTTTTCTTAAATTATTCCATCTACCTTTTGCCTCTGGGCTTTAACTTTATCCTACATACCTTTCTTTACTCTTACTTCCTGGCTTGCTCTGTGGCTGGGTCAATGCTCCTGATGTCCTCCTCTTTTTCTTCCTTCTCCTTCCCTCTTTTTGTCCTTCTATTTATCAGCCCTACCTGTCCTTCCTCCTGCCTTGCTGTTGGCCAGTCAGCTCTTTATTAGACCAATCAGATCTTTTAGATAGATGAAGTAATGATGCATAAATCTAATTAATCTTATCAATAAAAAAATCAGGACTCATATCAGGGTAAAAACCTGAAAGATCAGAGGATCAGGGGAGCAGCCATAGTTGCTTCCTACCTTTCCAGTTCCTCTGACCAAAAAGACCTAGATCCTCCCTCCGCCCCACATTATTGCTTCCTGTCTCCGCTCTGTCCAGACCTCTATGGTTAACTAGTGGCTAGCTCTGCCCTCTGACTCCAAGCCAGCTTTGTCAGAACACAAACAAAATATCACATTTCCCTCTTTTTGTCTAAATAAAAAGCAAAGGTTTTAACTAACATAGAAAAACTATGCAATAAGTATAACTATATACAAATATGTATAGGCAGTAATTACATTAACAATGTCTATCTAGTCCATAGCATTTGACAAATTCTGAGAAAATAGTACATTTATCTATCCTGTTTTGGTGAATCCAAAGTGTTGTACCTAATTCACTTTCTATCCTAGCTTGCATTACCAACCCAAACTATCTTTTTATGTCTCTCAACCTTATTCATGTTAAACCTCTTTGTGAGTTTCTTTTTGAATTTTGTAACAAGGAAAACTAACTGTCTAGTCTTAAACTTCATTAGAAACATGAGAAGGATATAATATTATCTGAGTAAACAGGAAGTGCAGAGCAAACAACTTTCAAAACTAAGAATGACAGAAACAGCTGGCCTGGATAGTCACCCAAGGTTCCTCTGTAATGTTGGGGCATCCATCTTCAGCCTGCAGGCCTAGGAATATCTGACAGACATTTGTGAAGCAGAGTTTTTGAGGGACTTTCTTACCTTGTCTTGGCAAGGTTTGGCAGTCACTTTCTTTCATGCCCTGCTTGTCCAATTTGGACAGCATGCTGTCAGCAGTTGAAGCAAGGACACTTTCTTGCCCAGTGGCTAACTTTTGCCATACAGAAAATAAACTCCATATGGAATTTCTTCGATGCCCATCATCTTCTCTGAAGTTGACTTGTGCTGCCAGGAGCAGCCATGTCTCATTGTCATAAACAAAAAGAACCTTATGCTGTTAAAACATCTTAAACGCCTTATTCTGTAGGTCTCTGAAGTGTTTGAAGACCACCTGTCTGTCTAAAATATATCTGTTTGACCTTGAAAACATACCTAACGTGACTACGAGTTTGATTGTCATAGGTGACTAACCACTAACCTGCATTTCTTTGTTATCCTAAATAGTTTGTAATAACAACTTTCAAGGACTAGAAATTTACATTATATTGTTAAATGAGCTGTATAGGTATAAAACCTTGAATAAGAGTAGAAATGTATGTACAGTATGTTCTAACTAAAATAACCTTTTTGTCTAAATAAAAATGAAAGATTTTAACTTTAACATAATAAAACTATATACAATGAAAACAGTTATCAGGGAAGAATTATTTACAATATTCAGTCCATTTGTATTTCACATATTCTGAGAAAATACTCCATTATCTATTCTTTCTTAGTGAATCCAAAGTTTATAACTAACTTACTTTCTATCATAACTAAGGAAAACTGCAATTATTGCTATCTAGTCTTCCTCCATCAAAGGCCCCAGAAGGATATAGTATCACCTGAGTAAACAGGAAGTTCATTGCAAGCAACTTCCAAAAATAAGAAATGACAGAGAGATCTGGCTGCCTGGACAGTCACCCAAAGTTCCTCTGCATAGTTGGGCCATTCATCTTCAGCCTACAGGCCTAGAATATCTGGCAGACT
This sequence comes from Peromyscus maniculatus bairdii, assembly GCF_049852395.1. Taxonomy (NCBI): domain Eukaryota; kingdom Metazoa; phylum Chordata; class Mammalia; order Rodentia; family Cricetidae; genus Peromyscus; species Peromyscus maniculatus. Next base: position 77,741,136 of record NC_134860.1, read on the forward strand.
TTTCTTCAGTGAACCTTTCCTCTTTGTCCTGCAGAATGTCTGGAAGACTCTTCTGTGAAGCAGGAACCCTGAAGGACCATCTTGCCTTGTTTTGGCCAAGTTCAGTCACTTCCCTGTGGTCCTACATGTTCAGTTTATAAAACATATGTCAAGCAGTCAAGGCAAAAGCAGTGTCTTACCCAAATGCCTAATCTTGCCATACAGAAAGCAAACTCCTATGGAGTTTCTTTGATGCCCATCATTCTTTTATGAAGTAAATTGGTGCTGCCAGGAGCAGATGTGTATCATTGTCATGAAAAACCTTAGGTTATTAAACATTTTAAACACTATATTCTGTAGTTCTTTGAAGTGTTTGAAAATCATCTGTCTAAAATATACCTTTTTACCTTGAAAACATACCTAATGTTGACTATAAGTTTGACTATTATAGATTAACTTCTCATCTCATTTCTTAATTATACGTTGCATTTTTAAATGAGCTGCATAAGCACAAACGAGATTAGCAACATATATAATACAGTATAACAAAAATAACCTTAAATTTGTATCAATGTAACAATCCATGCCAATGTAACATATCAGAGATTAGTAGTTGTCTTTTTATCCTATATTCTTATAGCTCCTTAAATGATAACAAACATCCATGACCCACCAAATAACCAAAAGCCTCCCACAACCCAACTCTTGGGAATGTGGATGTTGTTTTCTCTAGACCGCTTCCTGTTTTCTGTGGGTGAAACACCTTTAGAGGTCCCTGAGATGATCTGAGATAATGGCCAAGTCCTGGGGAGACCAGCTATAGCCTTTGTTGATAGATATCACCACCAAGTTTCAGGAGGTCTCCCTTGATCAAACCTGATCCATATTAACCTGGAACGAAGCAAAACTGCTTCTCCAAGTAATGCATCTTTTAAGTTCCATTTTACAAATACATTTTTTGACTTCCATTTTAAACTATAGGTCTGTTTATTTCATCATTTCCTCTTTCAGTCTCATGTCTCTTAGCAGCTGTTGTTGCTTATCAGCATTCAAAAAAAATTCAGAATCAACACAATATTATGTAGGATGTAGATTCCCCGTGTGTTTCCCATCTTACGTGACTTTTTTCTTTTATATTACTTTCACTGTCTCTTTAAAGACTTTATTATTTTTTAAACTATTTATTTCTTCCTATGACTGTATATACTATATTCTTTCTTTCTTACACCTGTATACATTGTAAAACACACTGGAACCTGTTTAGAGGTTTTTTTCTGTCTGGATCTCTTTTACTGCATACCTCTAGTCTTTTTTGACCATCTGAGTAAATTTTAAACTGCTAAGCTGCATTTGGGTCCTCCAGATGCTCTATCAGCGGGCTCCGCTGCTTTTGGGGTCATGAGAGCCAAGCCTAAAGCTTGAGGCCTGGTCAGAGGTGCGGGACCAAGAACTGCCTTCAGCCCCCCAGCTATGGAATGCCGGTGCTCTGCACTATGGCAGGTGTTTTTTTACTTAGGTTTTTTGTTTCTATTTAGCATGAAAAAGGCTGTGTAAGTGCTCTGCTGTAGGGCACTTCTCTTTAAAGGAGCTGTGTCTTTTTTTTTTTCCTTCAAGTGTTCTCAGGCCCTGTGGAAATTTGAGAGCCTCACGTTGGTGTGCCAAAATGTAGTTTTTGTGTGTTTGTTTTGTTATTTACTCTTTTAGCTTTTTAGTCTTTGGGGGGCCCACCACCCAGCTACCAAATAAATCACACAGAGGCTTATTCTTTCTTATGAAGGCCTGTCCTTAGCTTGGCTTGTTTCTTGCAGCTTTTCTTAAATTATCCCATCTACCTTTTGCCTCTGGGCTTTTATCTTTCTCTATTTCTGTAAATCTTTTCTTTCCTTCTTACTTCATAGCTTGCTCTATGGCTGGCCCCTATGGTCCTCTCTCCTTTTCTCACTCCTCAATCCTTTCCTCCCAGATTCCTCCTCCTATTTATTCTCTCTGCCTGAAAGCCTCACCTATCCTTTCTCCTGCCTTACTATTGGCCATTCAGCTCTTTATTAGACAAATCGGGTTTTTTAGACAGGCTCAGTAACACAGCTTCACAGAGTTAAACAAATGCAACATAAAAGAATGCAACACATCTTTGCATTATTAAACAAATGTTCCACAGTATAAACAAATGTAACACATCTTAAAATAATATCCACAGTAATGTGCTTTCTTTGCTGTTTAATCTAGCTGCCCTCCTGGCATGTGCATGAATATTTGTTGAGTGCATGTATTGACCAGTAATTAATCTCAGGTAGCATCCTTAGGAACTGTCTTTGTCTTTTGAGATGGGACCGAGCCTTGCTCTGTTAGGCTAGCCTGCCTGGCCAATGAGCTCCACTGCTGTATTCCGAGCTCACACCATCACACCTGGCTTTGTACATGAGTGCTGGAGGTCACATTTGAAGTCCTTCTTGTTTGGCAAGTAGTCTCGCCCAGAGCCTGGCTGTGTTTTCTTCTACTGGAAAAGTGAAAATTTTATTTGATTTCTTGTTCAGAAGTGAGTTAATGGGGCTGGAGATGGCTCAGGTTAAGAGCACTGGCTGCTCTTCCAGGGGATCCAACATACACAGTTGCCTGTATCCTCAGTTCCAGGAAATCCCACACCCTCTTCTGGCCTGTGAGGCCACCAGACACAGCTAGGGTGTACAGACATATATCCATACATGTACACAGAGCACTCACACATAAAGTAATAAAATTTAAAAAACTGAATGTCCATTCTAAGTTAGATTGCTAAAAGAGGAGGTTCGACAGCAGAGTCTTTGTATGGACAAGTGAAGGGTTAAGTCTGAGAACCTTGTGAGATACAGGTTCTTCCTGTTTATGGAAGTGTCATGTAACCTAGACTGATGTTGAGCTTATTATGGAGCTGAGGATGACCTTGACCTTGTGACCTTCCAGCCATTACCTCTGGAGTGCTAGCATTACTGACAGGCACCACTGTACCCAGTTTATGTAGTTCTGGGGATCAAATCCAGGGCTTCCTGCAGGCACACAGCTATATTCTCAGGCACAAATAGTTTTGAGAGTATTATGCATCTTCAAATTGCCATGATTTTGAGAAGTATTGTAAAGGGACATTTCCTGTCTTGGCTTCCTGGTCCCAGGTCAGAGGCTAAATATGAATTATAAATGCTCGATGGATAGCTCAGGCTTGTTACTAGCTAACACTTACACTTAAGTTAACCCATATTTCTATTTATGCGTTGCCACATGGCTCATGGCTAGTTACTTTCACGGTCTTTATGCACTTCATTTTTTTCTACACATTCTGCTTGCTTGGTGGCTGGCTGGCTGGCTGGTGTCCCTTCTGACTCAGCCCTCCTTCTTCCCATTATTCTCTGTTTGGTTTTCCTGCCTAACTTCCTCCCCAACTACCAACCTGTCAGCTTTTTATTAACCAATGAGAGTGATACATATTAATAGTGGAGAAAAGGATTGTTCCACAGCAAGTGTGTATGAACCAGGATCTAGTTAAATGGAGAAAGTGAGTGCTGGAAAGCTACCAAAAGGTAGATTTTATAAGTAATCTTATAGAAAATTATAGGCGACTTCATTATCTAAATTGTATTAATTAATTTCTTTCCTGTGGTTGAATGTTACTGCAGTTCTTTAAAACAGAAGTTCTTAAGTGGAAACAGTTTTACTTCAGGAGGACTTTTGTCAGTGTCTGAAGAGATTGTGGAAGGGGGCTAATGAAGATCTTTGAGTAGCATCTTCTAGTGCACATGATTGTTCCCATGAGAAGTATCTGGTCCAAAATGTCAGTAATGATGAAATTGACAAGCCTCGCTCCTAAAGTGCTACATGTTTTAAAACTTTACTTTGTAGTGCTTTATCATTGCTCTTGTACATAATTTCTCAGAAGAAAGGACTTTAGGCTCCAGTATGCAAATAGAAGCAATAACTTAGGAAGGTAGATATTCGGGGAACAGTATTACTTCAATTTGTTTTCCGTAGTTTGGGCACACAAATTCTATAGCTGTTGATTTACTCTTTGCAAATCTAAAGAATCTAGTTTTCTAACTTCTGTGATGTGAGGCATTCTGTATTCTGTATCCTTTGCTTTGTACCTTCTTCTGCCTTGTATGGTGAGAGGCTTTTACTGGTTGTGTGAATAATAGATTATTTAAGACTAGTGTTTGAATATAACAGTTCCCCAGAAGAAAGAATATAGTGCATGTGTGCCTAACTAACATTTTGATAAGACATGACTAGTTTAATTCCTCTTATAAATCAGGCAGTTTTGAAATGTTGTATGACTGGGCAGTGGCAGCACATGCCTTTAATCTCAGTACTTGGGAGGCAGAGGCAGGTGGATTTTTGTGAGTTCAAGGCCAGCCTGGTCTACAGCGCTAGATCTAGGACAGCCAGGGCTACACAGAAACCTTGTTTTGATCACTTAATATTTAGCACCGTTTACTAGGCATAGTAACTATTTAGATATTGTTCTAGATCTTCAGAGGTCAATAATTTGTTGATTTCATTTACATTTGTGCTCTCTAAATATGTAGTTTACTATGTATGTTCAGTTTCTTGGATATCGTGTAACTTGGAGATGTGACTGTTTCATAAAGTATTGAAGACAGACAAAATCACAGAGGAAATGGAAATAGTTGGTAGCTGCATTGTAGAGCAAGATGAAGGGATGAGAACTCATTGGGAATCTCATCCAAGCTTCCTTTGCCTTATGAGAGAGAGAGAGTTCCTTTAAGATGGGGACAGATGCAGGAAATGTAGATTATAATCATCCGAGAAACTAGTGAGACTGACTGGGGTTAAAACTGGTTGAACAGAATAGTTTTCTAAGATGCACAGCTCAGTGGTAAACCCATGGTTGCATTAGAGCTTTAGCACTATGCTTGCTGTGCTCTCTCTTTGGGCAGGCAGTATCTATTTTATTAATAGACTGCTCAGTTCCCAGTGCCTACACTATTTCAGGCATAGTAGGCTGCTCGTAATATTTGTTGAATGAATCTGTTACATTGTTCACATGAGGAATTTTACAGTCAAGTTTTTTTTTTTTTTTTTTCATTCCAGGTGCAGATGCAAACTTTGCAATCTGGATTAAAAGGTGCCAGGAGACTCAGAATAGTAAGTATATTGTTTAGGTTTCCACAGTCTTTTGTTTTTTAATCTTTCTTGGTTCTGGGGATCAAACCCATGGCCTTGTACATGCTGGGCAAGTCATGCTCTACCATTAAGTTACACCCCAGCCCCAATAATAGACTGCTTCTGAATGACCCTCATTTTTAGTCTTTCTTACGTCAGAAGGAAAATTTAATGGTTTTGTTTTGCCAAAAGTATTATGTTATTACCAGTAAAAGGTAATCACGGAATCTAAAGTTAAACTCCTAGATGCAAAATAAAACAATTTGCTTCAATAGAAACAATTTGCTTCATTTGAAATATATAAAGAATTAGCTTTCTTGATGTGTTTGTAGAAATCATGTCTGTAGCCTTGCCTACAAACATACTGTTATCTGAAAATGCTTCCTTTTTTATGTTTTATAGGATCAGAATCTGAAGTGGTAAGTCCATTCACCCCTCATGTTTATTTAGTCATGTTAAACTTAATGAATCAAATATATTTAAGCCAGGGTTTGGGATGAGCTCTTATAAATATTAAACAATTCCATTTAAGTATTAGTTACCTGAAATAATTCATTTTGTTGAAATAAAAACTACAAGTTTTAATCATGTAAAGTACTGGGTTGTCTTAATGAAGTTAGTCTCTGTTCCTTGCCAATGTCTACAACTTAGTAGGTTAAATAGTTGTCATCATATAGGGCTTTTTTTTGTTTTTGTTTTTTTTACACCGTAGGCATAAAGTACATTGGCAATGTTTTTATTTGTCTGGTTCATTCTTAATACTTGTTAATGATTTGGACATGAGAATCTTAAATTACAGTGCCAAGGCTGCTGAGCTGACTCAGTAGTTAAAAGCACTCGCTGCTCTTCCTAGCACTCAGGTTCAGTTCCCAGTGTCTACATCAAGTAGTTCACAACCACTTGTAACTCTAGTTTCAGGGAATTTGATGCCCTCTGGCTTTCTAGTACACTTGTTCACATATGATGAACAGACACTTAGGCAGGCACACATACACAGAAATAAAAAATGAACAGATCTTTAAAAAATTACTGTGTAATTGTAAGGAAAAGTAACAATATATGGCAAACTTAATTAAAATTTCTTTTATGTGTATGAGTATTTTGCCTGTGTGTATATCTGTTTACTATATATATGTGTGTGCTATGTGTGGAAATCAGAAGAGGACATCAGATTCCTGGAACTGGAGTTGTCAGGTGGTTGTGAGCTTCCATTGGGTACGAGGAATCGAACCTGGGTCCTCTGGAAGGGCAGTCAGTGCTTTTAACTCTTTCCAAGCCCCATGGTTTTTATCAGTTTAGACTTTCATATAATGCAGTTAAATTATGACATACTGTCTTAAGAGTAGTTGTCACATACATAGTCAAGAAAGAAAATCACAAGGAGTTGGGAAATGTGTGTATAACTCATTTTATGGACAATTACCTTTTTGAGATGCTCATTCGTCTTTTAAGGAAGATTTCCATCTCAAGTTTCCAAAATTACATTGTGACATTGAGAAAACAACTTATTCTGCGAGATTTATTCATGTATGAAGTGTGTCTAACAGAACTAATCTGCTTCAGACAGATATCCTGGGAGCATTAGGCAAGGCATGTGTATAGGTAAAGTTTAGAACAGCTTCCACAATTGAAGCCATGTTCAACCACCTCTGTCCACCTGTGCTTACCGCTTAATCCTAGGTGCCCGGGCAGTAAATGAGGAACTGATTGGAGAGGTCTTGACAGGTGGGCTTCCTAATTCACCTGTTGATAGTTCTTTGTTCAGGCCTTAGGCTAGGTTTGTGTGTGGGGTTTGTGTATGGGCCAGGCTCTTGTAAGTACTGTAAGCTGAGAAAAGCAACTTAAGGGAAGGAGAAAGGTTTATTTTTGACTCAGTGTTACTCATCTGGTTAGGGAGATCAGTCAAAACATAGCTGCTTACATCAGGGGGACCAGGAAGTAGAGAAAAAGGGAGCAGACTGGGTACCCAATGTAGCCTTCAAATGCATTCATCCCCAGTGACTTTCCTCCAGCCAGCCAGGCTTCCTGCAATGGTACCATCCACTACATCTAACCTTTGGGATCTGAGGATACTGTGTATCTAAACTGTTTAGTCTGTGAACAACAGAATGGCATTTGCATAACAAAACTCCATTCGTCCAGTAATAAAGGATACATAGCTTTAGTGTGTTCTGTCCGGCTGTTGTTTGGTCTGTTGGTCTGTTGATCTGTCTGTCCATCTATCCATCTATCATCTATCCATCTGTCCATCTATCTTTTAAGAATTTTTAAAAATGTGTCTGAGTGTTTTCCCTAAATGTACGCGTATACACACCACATGTACTCTTGGATTAACAGAAGTGGGCATTGGATCTCCTGGAACTGGAGTTACAGGTGGTTGTGGGCTGTCATGTTGGTACTGCAAACTGAACCTGGGTCTTCTAGAGAGCAGTCAGTGCTTTTTTAACTGCTGAGCCATCTCTTCTGCCCTGAGTTAGTCTACTTTTGTCCTAGTTCCAACCTAAATTGTAATTGTTTCCTGTGTGCAAACTGGAATTCCGAGTTGTCTTCATACCTTTAGAATGGTTTTGCTCACTTTGGTTGCTTCCTTTTTTATTTAGGGACAATGCAGAGGCCACCCATAACTCTGGGTATCATCTTTACCTTTCCGTCACCTTAACTAGTGGACATATAGTGTATCAGTGCTCTATGGATTAGTGAATTCTCATTGCCATGGCTGGGAATGGTGGTTCATCCTTATAATTAAAGCACTTAAGAGGCAGAGGCAGGAGGATCAGGAGTTCAGCCAGCCTAGGCTATGAATGAGACTGCATGAAGAGTCAGTTTATTTCCTCATGGTCGGGTGTGTTGTAGAGATACCTTATATACAGTAAAATGTTTTTCTGAAGCTAACCATTGAGATGGTCCTTTCCGGTTTTTAGAGCAGCATTTGATATCGTAATTAAGCCTGAGGTTATACTGTCTCTTAAAAATGATTTTTCTTTCTTGAGACAGAATCTCATGTACCTGTGCTGGTCTTGAACTTGCTTTGCCACTGAGGATGAGCCTGACCTCCTGCTCCTCTTGTCTCTAGCTCCCAAGTGCTGGGATACAGGGTGTGCTGCTACCACATCAGGCTGAAAATGGTTGTCCAAATGCCAACCGATCAGTTCTGAGTTGCGTATCTTATGACTGGATAGACTACACAAGTCAGTTCTCCCAGTCATACTTGTAGAAAGTCTTGTTGTTGTTGTTATGGCAGCGTCTCAATGTGTAAGGCTGGCCTGGAACTCCAGCTCCTCCTTCCAAGCAGCCTGCCAAGCGTTAAGATTGCACACTGTACCTTTTCCACATTAAAGAACCATAGGCCTAAGTGAATTAATAAGATTTGATTTTTTAATATAGCTGCTAAACTAACGTGTAAAAATCTTTCTCTTTCACCTTGTCCAAATCAGTCTGCATCTCAGAGAACTCAGTCAAAAATCAAGTAAGTGTTTCTTTTTTTTTTTTTTTTTATAAAGCAGTGCCTGGTAATGTGCTTAAAGAGAAGAAAACTCTGGTTTCACAGAAGGCAGAGATGTACTGTGTAATTTTAAATATTTCCTATTTTTAAAAATTGTGTTAGGTCTTTATGAAAAATTACGTTTTAAGGCTGTCTACCAATTAGTATTAACAAATAATTCAAATAGCTCTCATCTCTAAACTTGCTTTGCTTGGTTCCATATTATGTTGCCTTTCTGTGTATTAAGGAGAGCTGCTTCCAGTTAAGTTGATACTGTTAAACATGTAAAGAAGCAGTAGGCTACACAGAATTGAAATTGCCATGCTGCTGGTGGTGGGGTATGTATGTGTGTGTGTGTGTGTGTGTGTGTGTGTGTGTGTGTGTGTGTGTGTGTGTGTGTGTGCGTGCGCGCGCGCGTATGCATGCACATGCATGATAGTGGTGCTGAGGATTGAACCAGCAAAAGCCTCATGCATGCTAGACAAGTGCCATGTAGGTGAGTTGTTGTTCACAGTATGAGAGGCAGGACAAGTATAAAAGGTCCTTGTCCTGCCTCTTATATTTGGATCAGTTTTTCATAGGAATGTTCTACATGAGTTCAGAGTTAGTACTGCAGTCACAGTAATGAATAGCAAGGCTTTGACTTTGGCTTAGTCAGTAAAGTGCTTACTCTGCAAGCTTGAGCACCTGTGTTTGGATCCCCATCACCCACATAAAAACAAAACAACAAACAAACAAAAAGACTGGTCATGGCAGCACACATCTGTAAGCCAAGTGCTGGGTAGATGGAGACAAGTGGATCCCTGGAGCTCACTGGCCAGCCAGCTTGCCTAGCCATTTAGTGAACTCTAGGTTCAGTGATAAACCCATTTCAAAAAATAAGGTAGCAAACAGTTGAGGAAGACACCCAACCACTGGCCAACACACACATACAAACATACACTCAGCCACATGCATACATGCACACAACATACACAACAAATTATCCACTAGCCATGTAAACAACTTGAGTTCTTTATCATTACTTTTTTTTTTACATCCCAGCTGCATTTCCCCCCTCCCTCCTCTCCTCCCAGCCCCTCTCCCACTGCCCCTCTGCTCCACCCCCCCCCCCCCCCCACCGCCCATCCACTCCTCCTTTTATATTCAGGAAAGGGCAGGCCTCCCATGGATATCAACCAGATGTAGCATATTAAGTTGCAGTAAGACTAGACACCTCCACTCAAGTTAAGGCTGGATGGGGCAACCCAGCATGAGGAAAGGGGTTCCAAAAGCTGGCAAAAGAGTCAGAGACAGCCCCTGCTCCCATGTTAGGAGTTCCACAAGAGGACTAAGCTACACAACTGTAACATATATGCAGAGGGCCTAGGTCAGTCCCATGTAGGCTCCCTGGATGTTGGTTCAGTCTCTGTGAGTCCTGGTTAAAGAACTTGTGTTCTTAAGACATAACAGAAACACCTGATGGTTTGCTGTAGAACTGTGCACTATCACTGAGTTGTGGAGGTGTTTGCTGAGACTATTGAAGTGCGTTTCTTTAATCAACATGCTTTTATTGTAATCTAAGTAGCTGAGGTGGCAGTTCAAAACAGTTTATCAGTATACTGTGAAGCAGGCACTTCCCTTGTTTTAGACGTATAATCATGCAGGATAAACAGCTTTGCCCTCCCTCCTCTGGGAGATTATAGTCTATTCTAGTTTGGAAGTGACAACACCTACATTTTCAGAGCTTTTGTTGTGGGAGGACATGTAAAATATGACTCTTTAGACACAGTGGTCTTTCCTCAAAACTTAAGTGAAAGAGAACGGTGTATAATTTGCTGGCACTGTGGGGGATCTATGTAATTTATGCTCAGTTGTGTCTCCTCTTTGTATCTGCTCCCTTCTTTGGGTGAACAGAGCTTAGAGTATTGACCCAGGTTGACCTGTGTCCCTTGTCTCAATGCTGCTGATTGATTCAGAAGCTGATCACTTCATTTTTCTGAGCTAGCATTCTCAGTCTGTTTTTAAAATGGTAGTGTTAGGTGGAAATGAGAGAACTGGTAACTGTTCACGTTTCCTCTCCTGTATTAGCTTAAGCACAGCAGTATTAGGAAATGAGAGGGTCTGTACCTGATGGGAAGGTTTGGATCCTCTGCCTCCCGCTCTCTTCTGCCCATGTAGGTGACAGGAATTGAGTTTTCCTCCTTGTTGACAGCTGCTTTGTTACTGTCTTCCTCAAGGTGGAGCTCTTGTTACTTAACAGTCTATTAATTTGACAAACAACTTTAAGAAAAGCAGAAATTATATGACTATATTCCTTTAAATAGGTATGACTGGTATCAAACGGAATCTCAAGTAATCATTACACTTATGATCAAGAATATTCAGAAGAATGATGTAAATGTGGAATTTTCAGAAAAAGAGGTAATGAATCTTTGAACCATCTATTATATAGAGGTTAAATACTATTTATGAGTTTAGTATATTGCAGAATAGTTTATACCAGTTTATTAGATATATTCCATTTTTTTCTTGAGATAATATGGAAAGTAATAAATAAAATGGGAAGCATTCTTTTGAATTATTTTTCTTTGAGACAGGGTTTCTCTAGTTGTCTTGGAACTCACTTTGTAGAACAGGCTGGCCTGGAATTCATGGAGATCCATCTGCCTCTGCCTCCCAAGTGCTGGGATTAGAGGTATGGGCCACCACTGCCCAACTCATTTGAAGTTTTTTAAAATTTGAACTGTGTCACCACGACTGGTCTCAAACCTGCTGTAATCCTCCTGCCTCTGACTCTGGAGTGCCTGTCACTGTGCACTCACTGTGCTTGGAGAACGTGCTATCCTCGGCCAGCCTCCCAGGGTAAAGCAGAACTGGGTCGGCATAGTTAAGATCCATGCTTTGGGTAAACTTTCTGGCATATGCTACTTTTAAAAAGGTTTAGTTTACCACTGCCACCACTCACCCACCCACCCATCCACCACCACAGGCAAAAAAGTTTAGTTGTATGAGATTTATGCATGTCTTAAAATATATTAACTATTCAGTGTATTAACTATTTAACTAAATCAAATGACTATGATTTAATATCTTTTTCTTCCTCATGATAGATACTTCAGAGCAGTAGTGTGGTGGAATTAACATAATTTACACATGAGTAGGCATTTTTAAAACTATATGCGCTATTACTTTGTTCTTGTGTATTGTTTTCTTCATTTGAATGTTAAGGATATGTGATTAGATCTGTAGCTAATACTCTTTTGAAGTACCTAAATCTGACATTCCAGAGATGGTGAAATGGCTAGTGGGTAAAGGCCCCCTTTGCCAAGCCTGACAACCTGAGTTCAGTCCTGGGGTTCCGCATGGTGACAGGAGAGAGCAGACCCCTGAAGCTTGTCATGTGACCTCGACATGATGTGGCAGGTGTAGGAGGATGTGCGTGCACGAGCACATACACTAAAACAAAACACACAAATCTGATTTTCTATCAGTTAAGTGGAACACGTAATCTGCAGCATTGCTGAGATGTGTATTTCTATTAAATACTTAGCCTTTTATGTATATTTACAAGTCTGATGCCCACTTTGTTTTCCTTAGTTGTCTGCTGTGGTGAAACTCCCTTCTGGAGAAGATTACAATTTGAAACTGAGGTTGCTTCACCCTGTAGTGCCGGAGCAGAGCACGTTTAAAGTACTTTCAACAAAGGTAAGCAAGTTGAAAAAATGTAATATAAAAAAGGTAATGTCTGCAAAACAAATACTGGTGGACGTAATCGTTTAGATATAATAGGCTTGTAGCCCCCGCTCCCAATGTGTTAGGGGGCAAACCCAGGGCTTTGTGTAAGCTAGGCAAGTACTCACTCAAAGTCTATATCCTAGGCCTTGTAGCTCCTTTTAAGACACATACCATTAAGTTAAGAGGGATAAGTAAATAAGAACAAAGGGTTTTTTTCCTAAATTTTAAAATTACATTAAAGATTTTTAATTTTGTGTGTGTCTGTGGATCTATGAATGCCATGGTGGGGTGGGTGGAGATCATAGGACAACTTGTGGAAATTCATTCTCCTTTACCATGTGGGTCCAGGGGGTCACACTTAGGTTGCCAGGCTTGGTGGCAGGTGCCTTTACTGGCTGAGTCATCCCACTGGCCCAAGAATGTAGTTTGTTGTTGTTTTACTTAATACAACAATCCACTTAGCTTGTGTGGTTGGTGACGTGCCTGTTAATGTAGATTAATATTCTTAAAGAAAGGTTTCTATTTAATAGACATATTCCTCTGTCAATTTAGTTATTGTGTGTGATGTTCTCCTGAGCATGTGTGTGTGGAGATTGAGGTGAGGTATCTTCTTTTTCAATTGACCTTCACCTTATTTGTAGTAGTAGGGTCTGTGACTGTACCACAGCTCCCTATTTCATTTAGATTGGCAGGCCAGTGAGCCTCTGGAATCCGCCTGTTTCTGCCCGACCAGCTCTGGGATTGAGGCCAATGACACAGTTGCATTGTCTATGGGTGATGGGAATCTAAGCTCGGGTCCTCATGCATGCTGGGCAGACACCTTACAATTTTCTTTTTAAAATCGTGTGTGTGTGTGTGTGTGTGTGTGTGTGTGTGTGTGTGTATCGGGGTACGTGCACATGAGTGCAGGTGCCTAAAAAGGCCAGAGGCATTGGATCCCCTTGGAACTGGAGTTGCAGGTAGTTGTGAGCCACCTAGTGTGGGCGCTAGAAGTATCTGCAAGAATGGTTTTTATTTACTTTTTGCCACTGAGCCATCTCTCCAGTTCTAACCAGCCTCTGATACTCATTTGAACTTCTTAGTGTGGTCTGTTTTGATATACAAATACTCAGTCTCATACAGTTTATAACAAAGTACCACAAGGATGAATCTGCGTTTTTAAATTTTATTAGTTAAGCTGAATTTAGGTTATTTTTTATTAAGATGAAATGATGAATATATTTGAATTATAATTTGTTTATATAGTTTAGATTCCTGTATATTTTAAAAACAAGAATACACAATGGAATTCGTTGTTAGAGTATTTTAAATATTCCAAAGAGGAAGGTAATAGTATAACTTAGTAGAGAATATAAAATTAAAAATAAAAATTACAAGGTATGGTGGCTCATACATGTAATACCAGCATCCAGGAAGCTAGGGTGAGAGGATTGATGTCAGCTTGAGGCAAGCCTGGGCTACAGAGTGATTTTCAGGTCAGCATGGGTTAGAGTGAGACCCTACCTTAAAAAAAAAAGAAAGCAAAGAAAAAAGAAAAATACAGTAAAACGTGTGACTTGTATGACCCAAAATGAAGGGAAAGATTTGTCCTTTAAAACCTGTCTGGCGTGTCAGGAACAAAGCTGGTTAATTATGAGGCAGCTACAAGACAGTGCTCTGTGGGGCGGTACAGGGTGAGAAGAAGGTCAGCCAGTATTTCAGTGGTTGGTCCTATTCACAGAGTTAAATTTGTTTAATAATACACTTTTGAGCAGTCAGTCACAAAACTGGGGAGATATGAGAGAGGCAGGTGAGGAAGTGGTGAGTTTGGCATTGTGTATTTTTTTGTTAATCGGTTTTTAGTGTTTTGGTTTTTAAGTCCGAGGCTGACCTCAAAGTTGTCATCCTCCTGCCTTGGCCTTTAGAAGCTGAAATTCAAATATTGTCCTTTGTTGTTGTGCCCCCCACTCCCACCTTTGCTAGGCATTGAACCGAGGGTCTTGTGAAACCTCACAAATACTCTACTTAGGTGTGTTCCCAGCCCGTGAGATTCTCACTGCATGTCCACTTGAAGTAATTTAAGTAAGAATGATTCTGTGAAGAGATGAATGACTCAAGAACTTGTATTTCACATGTGTGACACATCAGTGCAGTTTGTATTTCTGGTAAACTGAATAATTTTTTAGCATGAATATGCTCACACTATTGCTAAATTTGGTAGTCCTCCCCCTGTATATGTAGTGCTCAGTGATACTTGGGTAATGGAAGAATCTGAATTAGAGTCTGGTTAACCCTGTGGAATTGATGGAGTAAATGGTTTATTCTTAGTTTTACATAGAGAAAGAAAACAAGCTCATGGGCTTAAATGCTTTCCTCAAATTTACACTACAGTAAATAATTGTTCACTAGGTAGCGGTATCACACGCCTATCCCAGCACTCAGAAGGCTGAGGCAGGTGGATCTCTGTTAGTTCGAGGACAGCCTGGTTTACATAGTGAGTTCCAGGACAGCCAGGGCTATGTAGAGAGACCTTGTTTCAAACACACAATAATTGTTTGTATTAGCCCAGGAAATATATTTTAATTCTGAGTGCCAGCTAAGGCTAGTGCTTCTTTACTTAGAGTCTTCTTTGTTCTGAATGGAAGAACTTAAGATTCTAATGCTGTATTCTAAAACAGGGCTTTTAAAACCATTTTGCTTGAGAAAATATTGGGTGACCCTGGGTATATATAGGTATATAAATCAAGCAATAAGTTTTAAAGAAATGTATTTAAAAACAATTCTTTGGTTATACATAGAATCTTGCCATTTATTAAAGATAAAAACAAACTTCAGGTAGGTGTTTTTGTTTGTTTTTGCATGAAGAGTTAAGCTTGGTTGTTACTCGACGCATAGAGCATCTTAGAAATTTTTTGGAGTTTGATGGTTTGGTTTTTGTAATCATCAGTTCTGAGAATGCTGCTTCACATCAATACATACTACAAAATGACTAGTACTTTTAGGGCCCTTTCAGAAAGGGTTGGAAATTCTGTCCTGATCCCAAGCCAAAATTAATTGAATGATTTATTTATTTGTTTGTTTGTTTTTATGAAACTCAAGTTAGCAACTCAAACAGCAATTTAACAATAAAATCCAAAGATAGAGTCTTTTGATACTTACATGCTGTGGGAATGTATTAAAGTCTTTGTTTCCTGTAGTTAAGCTATTTTGCTTTTGTTTTTTAAGATCATAAAATGTATGTGCAGTAAAAAAATTACTGCAGTTTATAACATACACTATATTCTTGAATCTCAGCTGAGGTGTTTCAGGCAGTATTCAGTTGATGTAGCATGTTATGACAGCATGCACAGGGCAGACAGAGTATGCATGTTGTGTGTTCAAAGCCAAGGCTGCAGTGATGCTGTACAATGCAGTGTTGGCCAGGGCTGCCCAAATGCCTTGGGCTTATTACACATTTGGTTTTGAATTAACTTTTGGTTGTTGTGCATTGCTGTTTCCAAAGCTTTTGTGGCTCCTGGATTCAGTTACACAGCTAGATACAGGGTTGAGAGACCTACAGTTAGAAGAAGTTGTGTTTTGATCCTGGAATCAACATGTTATATATCAACAGCATATATAACCATTAGATTACTGTGTTTTATAGAAAATAAATCGAATTATATATCTTCAGGGAAACGAATGGTGACATCTTTGATCATTTCCCTTTTCAAACAGCAGAGGGAGGCAGTGTTATAGACAGCAATGCTAGGAAGATGGTTCAGTGGGTAAAGAGCTTGCCACACAAGTGTGAGGGCCCACATGTAGATTTCTAGAATCTACATCCAATCAGGTGGGTGTGGTGACTGTTTATGATTCTCAGTGTACAGTGGGTAGAGGTAGGGAATCCTCAGAGCAAGCTGGCTTGTCAGACTAGCTAAAATGCTGTGCTCTGGGTTCAGTGAGAGACTCCACCTCCAGATAGAAGGTGGAGAGTGATGGACAAGACACCTGACATCATCTTTTGTGTGTGCGCGTTGCACACTCACACACACACACACTGCATGCAAATATATATAAAATCTAGATAGTAATCTTAAGTGGTTCTGTTAAGTAAGCTGGCATATGTAATACACTAAGCACATAGTGAATGCTAAATAAATGCTACTATTTACCCTCGTAATTCAGATTTTTATTCTAGCTGTGAAACAATACATGCAGTCCATAGGAAATGTGGAGAAGTATACAAAGGCACTGAAAAGGTCATTGATGACATTTTAGCATGTTTCCAAGATCTTTCCAACAGAACATGTACCGTAGTCACTGATGACATTTTAGTGTGCATTCTTCTGAATAACCAACTATTTCTCAGTGTGCATGATGTACACTGGAATGTTGTTGCTCTAAGGCAGTCTTCAAGAAGAGTAATATGAAATAAAGATTTTGGTGGTAAATCATAACATATAACGGGAGGGAAGAACCAAAGATTTGTCTTGTGTATGACATGTTGCCCTGACTCAGTCTTATCACTCAGTAAATATTAAAATTAAGCAGTTAGAAGAGGTGGGGAGAACCAGCTTCCTGTAAATTGTCCTCTGACCTGTGCATGGTTATGCACACCACACCACACACAAAAGAGGCAAAACTAAAATGTAAAGAAGAAGTGATTATTGATTCAGTGTAAGAATAAAGGTAGATTTTTGAGTCTACTCAGGGGGCCTGAGCTACTGCTCCAACACAAAGGGATTTGATACACCAGTTGGTTGCAAAGAACGGAGTAAGAATGCTGGGAAGGCCTGTCCTCAAGACAAAGAACTAGTTGCTAAATGAAACTATGACGCAAAGGTTTGCAAAAGGTTGCCAGGAAACTGCCACAGCTCTTCAGGCTCTGAGAAAGATCTACCACCAGCTTGTAGTGGTTGGTGAGAGGGACCTTACTGCTTCTTAAGAAGGCCGTGTCTGAATGCCGTGATTGCTTAGGAGTAATGCTGGAGGAATTGTCTTTCACTGGGAAGACTTTGCTCCACATCCTCTCCAACATTGACTGTCATTGGTGTTTTTGATCGTAGCCATTCTGACAGGTGTAAGGTGGTATCTCAGAGTCGTTTTGATTTGTATTTCTCTGATGATTAAGGATGTTGAGCATTTCTTTAAATGTCTTTCAGCCATTTGTGATTCTTGTTTTGTGAATTCTCTGTTTAGCTCTTTAGCCCATTTTTTAATTGGACTGTTCAGTATTTTGATACCTAGTTTCTTGAGTTCTTTATATACTGTGGAGATCAATCCTCTGTCAGATGTGGGGTTGGTGAAGATCTTTTCCCATTCTGTTGGCTGTCTTTTTGTCTTACTGACTATGTCTTTTGCCCTGCAGAAGCTTCTCAATTTGAGAGGTCCCATTTATTAATTGTTGTGCTCAGGGTCTGTGCTGTTGGTGTTTTATTTAGGAAATGGTCTCCGGCATTTTCATTTTTAAAAGTATGAATGTAGATGTAATTCTAAACAGTCTTATTAAGTGAGAAACACAGAGCCAAATAAAGGGTTAAAAGCCCAAGAGGTCAGAGCACTAGTGAATAGCCTTTAGTTTACCAGCTGCTGCCGTCCTTCCCCTGAGAAAGAGACCTATTTCCTGTGTGTCTGTCTTTTTATTGACTTTCTGTTCTAAACCCAACCACATGACTTCTTCGTCACTGCCTGTCTATATGGTTGGTACTTGGATTAAAGGCGTGTGTCACCAAGCTGGCTGTGTCCTTGAACACACAGACTCTGCCTGCCATGTGATCGGGATTAAGGGCGTGTGCTACCTCTGCCAGACTTCTGCTAAATGGCTTGCTATTAGCTCTGACCCCCAGGCAACTTTATTTATTAACATACAAATAAAATCACATTTCAGCACAAATAAAATATCACCATAAGTATGTACAAATTAAAGTAAGTGTAAACAGGAATTCATAGAAAATTAGTTGTCCCCACCTTGTCTGAAATAGTTTATTGCATGCATGCTGCTGTCTTAGTGATGGATGAAGTGTAACCTCAGGTTCAGGTCAGCTTGCTTTAGGATGTTGCTAAGAGATCTGGCTTTATAAAGGCCTCTTTGTTCATACCCACAAATGCTCAAGTTACAGTAGCTTTCAGTAAATGTGAGTGCTAGTATGTGCTGTTTTTCAGGTGAAACTAGGAATTGGTACATGTATTTAATGGGAGTTATTAGTTCACCAAGCTAGACTTGTATGCAATCTTTGTGAAGTCAGTAGGCATTTGTTTATGTTTCTTCAGGAAGAGTTGTACAAGGCAGCATTTAGTTTGTCAGGAGTAAGGGATGAGTTCTGAAGCCCAGCCTCGATTAGAGAAAAGAGCAACCAGTACTCGAAACCTCTGTGCCTGTGTTTGGTACCCAGCACCCCTACCTGGCTGCTCACAACTGCCTGGGGACAGGCTTTCTTCTCTTCTGTCCTGCAAGCACTGTACACACGCATGTATTATGCATGCACACACAAAACTAAGAAATAAAAGTAAAATTTTTTTAAATGTATACACCCTAAAGCTATTATTATATATTGTATAAAATGATTTGGAAGCTGTGTGTCTATAATTATCTAAACATAAGTCAATCTGTTTTAGCTTTTGCCTTAATCCCAAGACATTATTTAAAAGCAAAAGCCCTTAAAAAACAGGTCTAAAATCTGAACCTTTTCTTGTCCCAAGCATTTCAACAAATAGACTCTCAACTTGAAATGATTTGTTTAATGAGTGATTATACAGTTGTCAGCATTAGTTGTACTGGTTTTATACAGTGGAGTAAGTTCCTCTGAAGCAAGTGAAACCATGTGTGAATGTAGGGTTGAGAACAGGGTGTCTCAGAGGTGGCATTGCAGACATTTGCTCTGTCTGAATCTATTGCAGGGCTTGTTAGAATTCCCAAGTCTGTATCCCTTTCATTTACCAACCTTGGATCAAATATCAGTTTTTATTGCTATTGTCAAATGTGCCTGGAATGGAAGAATTTGACAATAAGTAAAAGCCAGGCATCTTTTACTAGTGGAATAATTAAGAACACTTTTGTAGAAGAACAATAAAGCATTTAGATTTCAAGACAACCTCCCTCCCCCCAAAAAAAATGATTTGGAGAGAGCAAGCACATGCACACACATGCTCACACATGCACACACATGCTCACACATGCATATGGAGGTCAGAGGATAACCTCAGAAGTCAATTCTGTCCTCCGTGTGGGTTCCATGGACTGTCAGGCTTAACAGCACACATCATTACCCACTGGGCCCTCTCATTGGCCTGAATGTCAAGACTTAATTGTAGCTTATATTATATGTGTGTTGTTTTTTTAAAGGGTAAAATTTGGTTTTTCGAGACAGGGTTTCTCTGTGTAGCTTTGCGCCTTTTCCTGGAACTCACTTGGTAGCCCAGGCTGGCCTCGAACTCACAGAGATCCGCCTGGCTCTGCCTCCCGAGTGCTGGGATTAAAGGCGTGCGCCACCACCGCCCGGCTAAAGGGTAAAATTTTAAGAGTAGAAACAAAATAAATGTTTCATAATTCTTCAGATTTAACTTTGTATAATTTAGGCAAACTGTCAAAGACACTATTAATTCTTATAAAACTTGGATGACTAAAGAAAATTGCATTTTTACTGTTTTATGTATCGTACATTGAGTAATGGATTTTATTTGGTCTTTCTTTCAGATTGAAATTAAAATGAAAAAGCCAGAGGCTGTGAGATGGGAAAAGCTAGAGGGGCAAGGAGATGAGACCACACCAAAACAGTTCATAGCAGGTTTGTATTTTGGTTTTGCTGAGGTTTTAAGTTCATTTTGTAGGTGAAATTAAATAATAATGAGCATTCTCCCTACTTCATTATTTATGAAGAAAAGATACTTTGAATATAGTCAAGTTATTGTTATTTCTGAAGCTTGAACACAGACAACTGTTGGCAAGAGGAGATGGAGTTGTTTACTGTGTCAGTCTGTGAATTGGCAGTTGTTTGGGATCTATCTGCTTAGTGCACGGTAAGGTAGTTTGCATGGCTGAGCATCTCCTCCCTTCCCTATCCTGCCCTTATTCCTTTGTTTCTCCAACTGATTTCTCGTCTATGATTTCCTAGAATTTCAGAACTTCACAGAGTAGGGCATTTGGACTATTTCTGTTACTAATACAGAGATGGCTCAAACCAGTAAAGGAATACCTAGAAGAGGAACAACTAGGGTTGGTTTTATATAGCCCTTTATATGTCGAAGTCCATTTTAAGCATATATAACCAGCAGTCAGGCATCTTTTACTAGTGGAATAATAATTAATCTGGGGGATCCTAAGATTGTGCCTTAGTGTAACTGCCTCATTACTGAATAGGGAGAAATTTCTTTTTGTTATTTAATACTCTGATCTGATGGCTGAAACAAGCCAACAATGTATCTCAGCAGCTATTTTCAGGTTTTTACCTCTTTTATAGTAGAAAACACATTTGCTTGTAACATTTAGGAAGTCAGTTATGAGCAGATCTAGTATGCATGTGTGTGTGTGAATTAATTTCATGTATGTATAGAAGTTGCAAGACTAAAAGTGTTTCTTCACCCAGTAATAGAATTTTAACTAATCTGTAGCAAAACCAGGAGAGAGAGTGACAGGTGATTTCTTGTTGCTGCTTCAAAGACTGTCTCTTGGGACTGATTCCCAGAAGTTTGGGGCTGAGGTTTATATAGTGAACAACTGTATAATACAGTGCTCATATAATAGGCAGCCCAGTATTATTTCTTCCTTTTTATAGGCTAGGATCACCTAGTGGATTTGTGGAGGACTAAAATGCAGGGCTGCAGAGTGTGGGTGTGATTCTGGTAACTTGCTGCTTCCTGTGGGACACATTCACCAACAGTGGAGATGATCTCTGCTCTCACACTTGTCTGGTAAAGAAAGTAGTGAGCAAGAAACTTAGATTACTCTTAGTAGTTCACCTACCATGTCCAATTATTTAAATTGTTCTGAGATTGACTAGTTGTGTGTGTGTGTGTGTGTGTGTGTGTGTGTGTGTGTGTGTGTGTGTGTGTGTAGGGTTTTTCTAAACTGAATCCCTTAGAAATTCAAGATGCTTTCCCTTCTGTCCTGTTGTGTTTTGTGAGGAATTAATATGCTTGTCAGATCCTGTGTACTGCAAGCTGGAAACTGTAGATAAGGGCAAGTCACTTAACCTATCTGGGCCAGCGTTCTTATCTGTAGAGAGAGATTAAAACTTCATTCCCATTCTTCCTGGGAGTTACCATTAGAATTAATTAAATTCGTGTTCCCAGCTCCGTAACCATGTCATACGTGAAAATGTACAAAGACAGCATTTCCAGTAGAGGGAAGTGACATTTAGGATGTTTAAAGCAACACACACATACACACACACACACACACACACACACACACACCCTCTGAATAAAACTGCCAGGTCTTCCTGGGTTTTGTTTTGATGAAGGATGAGTAAATGAAAAGTAGGTTTATTTTTTTTTATTTACTGGTGTAATGAAGGCATAAGAAACAGAATGAATGTTTAGTAGTTTCTCAACTATTTTTAGAAAAGGGATGTAGAAAGACATTACTAGAGAGGGACCATTTATATTAGTGTTACTGGGTTCCAGTAGGACAGGAAACTTGGAAGCAGCCTCCTTCTTCTTTTTTTCCGTCACTGTAAGCTGTACTGTCCCCTACAGTAGCTGCTGGCTATTGACCACTTGAAGTAGGATTAGTCTGCATTGAGATGTAAAATGAATCCCCAGTTTTTAAGATTTATATATAAAAATGGATCATAATGTGTTTTAGTATTTTCCAGTTGACTTCATGTTGAAATAATATTCTTTCTTGCTATGATATATATAGTATCTAGACACTTTTCATTTTCCTTCAGGAAACTAAATAATTCACTTCTGATAATGCAAATTCTGTCCCTTATCACCCTCTTCATTAAGATAAAAAAAAATCTTCAGTGTGTAAATGGGAGAGTTCTTTGTAAATTTTGTGTCGATTTAATGAATTTATTTATTTTACATCCCAGTCCCTTATTCCCACCCCTTCCTGTCCCCACCCCCAATCCACTCCCCCTTCATTTCTGTTGAGGAAAGGTCCGACACTCCCAGAAGTATTAACAAAACATGGCATATCAAGTTGCAGTAAGACTAAGCACTGCCCCATGGATTAAGGCTGGGCAAGGTGACCCAGTATGGGGAGTAGGGTCCCAAAAGCCAGTACAAGAGTCAGGGACAGCCCCTGCTCCCAATGTTAGGAGTGCCACAAGAGGACCAAGCTACACAACTGTCACATATATGTAGTGCCTAGGTCAGTCCAATGTAGGCCCCCTGGTTGTGTTCAGTCTCCGGGAGCCCCTAGGAGCCCAGAGGCTAGCGAAATGGCTTAGCAGGTGAAGGTGCTTGTTGCCGAACCTAACGACACAAGTTAAATTCTAAGGACCACCTCCCTCAAGTAAATAAGTAAATGTAATTTTTAAAAAGATTTATTTTGTATTTTATGTGTATGGGGTTTTGTTACATGTTGGTATGTGTAGCACGTGTGTACCTGGTAGATGTGGAGGTCAGAAGAGTGTATTGTGTCCCCTGGAACTGGAGTTAGGATAGTTGTAAGCTGCCATGTGTGTGCTGGAAACTAAAGCCAGGTCCTTTGCAGTAGCAGCAAGTGCTGTTAACTGCTGAACCATCTCTCCAGTCTCCAATAGATGTAATTTTAAAAATGAAATTAAAGTGTATCTCAGTTTCTTTTAATAACCTAGTACTAAAACTGTTAAATCGTGTATTTGGATTACATTTCTGGCTGTTATTATAGTTTAATTAGATAGTAAACAGAGCTATTCTTAGACCTACTGGGTCATTTTGTTTGTCTGTTTTCCAGTTATTTATGTGTCAAGATCTTCATTTCCTTGGTCTTAGGGCATTCCTTGAGCTGCTGGGCTAATAGTTTTTTTATGCAAGTAGCCTCTATCCAAATAGATACACCAATTCTGTTGTTTTCTATGTTATGTGGATAAGTTTATGTGTTGTTATTTTCAGATAGTATATTAAGATGTGGATTAGTGGATTATTTTTCAGCATTCAGGGGTTACTTAATATTTTCCTTTTTTCCTCCCTCATTTTATGTGCATTGTGTTGTGCCTGAATCATGTCTGTGTAAGGGTGTCTGATCCCCTGGAACTGGAGTTACAGACAGTTGTGAGCTGCCATGTGGTTGCTGGGAATTGAACCTGGGTCCTCTGGAAGAGCAGCCAGTGCTCTTAACTGATGAGCTATCCTTAAAGTCCCATGGAATTACTTACTACTTTCTATTGAAGTAATCTAACGTGTGTGTGTGTGTGTGTGTGTGTGTGTGTGTGTGTGTGTGTGTGTGTGTAGGAGATGGAGCATTAACTAACTCACTATGTGGCAGTTGATTTTATTTTCAGAGCATTTCTACTTTGAAAGATACATGAGTATCGTCACATAGAAAAATTATACTTCCAGTGTTAAAATCTTGAGAGGGGCTGGAGAGAGGGTTCAGTGGTTTAGCATACTGGCTGTTCTCATAGAAGATTCACATCAGGCAGCTCACAGCTCCCTGTAACTCCAGTTCCAGGGCACCTGACACCTTCTGGCTCAGGTACTTGCATTCACAGGGTGCACATCTGTAACACTCAGGTACACACATAAAATAAAAATTTTAAAAATGGTTTAGAGATTGAAAAATGAGGTGTGCTTTTTGGTAGTATCTGGAATTGGTCTAAAAACTTTGCACATGAGAGGCAAGCATTTTGCCATTGCCTCTAATGGAGCATTCTAGAAAGTGTGTATGTATACACTGATATTTTTATAATTATCTGTACTGTCTTTTAAAAAGATTTGTTTTTTTAATCTGATGTGTGTGAGTGTTTTGCTCACAGATATGCCCATGTACATATGTGTGCCCAGTGCCCTAGAGGTCAGAAGTGGGCTTTGCAACTAGAGTTATGAATGGTTTTGAGCTGCCCTGTATGTGCTGGGAGAAGAACCCAGATCCTGTGTAAGAACGAGTACTCTTTTTAAAAATTTATTTCTTTATTTTATGTATATGAGTGCTTTATAGACTTTATGCCAGAAGAGGGCATCAGATCCCAGTGTAGATGATTGTGAGTCACCACACCACGTGGGTGCTGGGAATTGAACTCAGGTCCCCTGGAAGATCATCATCCAGTACTCTTTAAGTGCTGAGCCATCTCTCCTGCCCAGAACAAGTACTCTTAACCATTGAGCCATGCTTTCTGGCCCAATACTGCCTTTTTCGAACTTTTGCTTCTTTTCTAAAAAATAATTATTGGGGAGGGCTGTGAATGCTCTGCATGCATCTGGAGGTCCGAGAACAACAGTCTGGCGTCCATTCTCTGCTATCTTTTCATAGGTTCTGGCAATCGAACTTGGCTTATTAGTCTTGCACAGCTGCTCAGCTATCTCTCAACCACCTTTAGTTTTCTTCTCTTTTCCATCTAATTTTCCTTCTTTCCTATTATTTTCCTTTTTCTTGAGACAGTTCTCACAGTCTGACCTTACCTATAACCATGTAATCCAGTGTGGTGTCTGAATTAGGATCTTACTTCAGCTTCTTTTTTCTTTCTCTTTCTTTTTTTTTTTTAAAGTTGCAGGTTTTTTTCCTTTATTTTCATTTTATGTGTATTGGTGTTTTACTGTGGGTGTCAGGTCCCTTGGAACTGGAATAACAGACAATTGTGAGATGTCACATGGGTGCTGGGAATTGAACCAGGTCCTCTGGAAGAGCAGTCAGTGCTCTTAACCACTGAGCCATCTCTCCAGCCCCTTCCTTCAGTTTCTTGAGTACCTTTACTTTCCATATAAGACATTCTGATGCTTAACCCACTTCCTCTGTGATTAGCATACAGAATGTTTTTAGTTTGATTTTGTATATTATATCAAAAGCATACGCTTTATTGAATTATTTTGCTCAGAGGAAGTCCTACATTTTGCAGTATGCTAACTGATTCAGTTTTTGAAATGTAGATCTAATTATTGATGTACATAGCAAAGAGACACTAACTGCAAACTTGAAATTCAGTGACCTAAACTACTTGCTAAGATGTTTCATGCACTGTGGTCACAGCATTTACATATTTCTTGACATAATCAAATGTGCTGATAAATCACTTCTGTCTTTTTCACTTTGTAGATGTGAAGAACCTGTATCCATCATCATCTCATTATACCAGGAACTGGGATAAGCTGGTTGGTGAGATCAAAGAGGAAGAGAAGAATGAGAAGCTGGAGGGTGACGCAGCTTTAAACAAGTTATTTCAGCAGATCTACTCAGATGGTTCCGATGAAGTGAAACGGGCCATGAACAAATCATTTGTAAGAAAGAATATGAACAGTTTTCAAATATTTTTTAATTATGACAGTGAAGTTTAGACTCTTAAAGCAAGATTAAATAGTGAATTTGAGGCCAAATTGTATGACCTGGATTGCTGGGAGAGTTTTTGTGCAGGCTTTGGCTGAACATTCATTTCTTCTTGCTCCAGACTTAGAGTAGTGGTTGGAGAAGTTCAAAACTTACAGAAGAGATGAGAAATAGAAACAGTGGTTTATTGTAACTCACAAGTGAGTTAGGAGTTGGAAGGCTAAGAAATTCTAAGACTGCAGCCATTAGTAGGCATTTATTTTTAGTTGAATTTGTCCCAGTAGCTCAGTGAGCTTCCGCTGTTTTATCTTGTAGAATCATACTTACATTATTTTCTTCTTTAAAATGAAGGGAAATTTACAGAACCGTATGGGCTAGTAGAAAGTATCTATTATTCAATGACTTACTTTCTCAATTGATTAAGAAAATTCAGGCTCTTGCTAGAGTAGCCTAAATATCACCTGAATCAGGTCTCCAGTTCTGAGGTTTAATTGACAATTCACTGCTATAAAACTGTATAAATTGTTTATTTATTTAGACTTAAAACAGATTTGTGTGTGTTCTTGTTTTGCATATATGCATGTATGTGCCCCCCATACCTGTGAAGGTCAGAGGAGGGGGTTGGATCTGCTGGAATTAGAATTACAGGCAGTTGTCAGCTGTCATGTGGGTGTTGGGAACTGAACTCTTTTGCAGTCCAGGCTGGTCTTAGATTTCCTGCAAGGCCATAGATGGCCTTGAACTCTTGATCTTCCTGCTTCTGTCTCCCAAGTACCCATGTACCACCCTACCAAGCAATTATTTTTCTTAAAGATACAATCATGAATTTTGCCAAGAAAAATATTGTCTACTCAAATCTTCCCAGGCAAGACACTCCCCCTTACTATTGACTTCAAAAGTGTGCTAGAGAGACTAGCTGTATGCCAGGTCAAAGACACATTACAGAATCTGCATCCATATCATACAGAAAATTGATAGTTAAATGAGTAATATACATCCATAAAGTAAGCCATCTGTGTGGCAACATTGACCTTAAATGTGGAGTTTGCTTCTGTCTCTGTAGGAAGACAGAATGGACTGTCCTTTATGGTTGTTCAGTATAATTGTATGAGACCAACATACTAAATAATGAGGAGGAGATTCTAAATCGTACAGTATTCTACCTTTTATACGGAGAGAAGGGAAGATTGTGGTCAGTGAATATGACCAGATTATAAACTAAAGTCACTTCTGTGAGTTTTCTAACTGAGAGTCCTCTTAGGAGTAGCTGATTTTACAGGCTTGTCACATTTAATTTACTCATTTTATATGAAGCCTGCTATGTGCCAGGCCACCATGATTAGGACTACAGTGTAAGTACATTCGTCTGTCTTTGCATGGGCTCCACATTTGTGGGTTCAACTAGCTTGTGATTGGAAAGTATTAGGGGGAAGAGTTTGTATTCAGTACCTATTATACAGACTTTTTCTTGTTATTTCCCAAATACTACATGACAAGCTCCCTGGTAATACCTAGTATTGGATATTATGGGTACTCTAGAGATGATTTGTAGTGTAGTGGAAAAGTATGCCTAAGTTATATGCAAATTCTGTGCCATTTTATATTAGAGACTTGTAGCATCTGCAGATACTGTTGTATGTGATGCCTGAACTCTCTGTAGATATCAAGGGGTATTTATGTTGGTAAAATATAGTCCATGTCTTTGAAGGACTCTCTTCTTTAGTTCTAGTCATCAGTGAGAAGTAGACGTAAGGAGAAACTCTTAAGTAGATGTGATGGTAATCCTAGTACTTGGGGTGCTGAGACAGGAGGGTTGTGAGTTCAAGGTCAGTCTGATCTGTAAGACTGTCTCAAAAACAAACAAGAAAAGGAAAGGAGGCAGTCCTTAAATTGCAAAGGTGCAGTGTGCATTAATGGTAGTTCCGTAGGAGACTGATTGTATGAGAGAACAGCTTGGTAATTAAGAGTCTTAACAAATTTGACTGGTTGAGTCAGGTGTGGTGGCGCACACCTTTAATTCCAGCATTCAGGAAGCAGAGGCAGGTGGATCTCTGAGTTTGAGGCCAGCCTGGTCTACAAAGTGACTTCAGGACAGCTAAGGCTGTTTCACAGAGAAACTCTGTCTCAAAAACTAAAAACAAACAAACAAATAAATAAATAAATAAAAGAAAGTTAGTTGGCTGGCAAGGTGGCTGAATGGGTAGGGTGCTTACTGCCAAATCTGATTACCTGAGTTAAATTCTTGGGTCCTCTGTAGTGGAGGGAGAGATCTGGCTTCCACTAGTTGTCCTCTGGCCTCTAATATGTGCTATGGCATGCCCATGCCTATAAACATATGTACATGCACATACACTAAATGTAATTTAAAAATAAGAGTCAAAGACCACCAAGAGGTGCTGACATTCATGTTTGGAAGATAAATAAAGATCTAAAAGCAGGAAGACAATAGCACCCCATACAAAGGAACTCAAAGAAGTTTTGCAAAAGGCATTGGTTATCTTGAGTTTCCAGTTCAAAGGGTATATAACTTCCTGTGTTTATTAGTAATACAGCCAATTAAAAGATTGTAGATTTCAGGAATTCACATTATACTCTTCTATGATCCATGTCAGTGAATTTTTATAATAAATGCATGGAAGTTCTATTTCTTTTGAAGTGTGAACCTTAGCCTTTAACAGATGCACTCTCTCTCCAGTTCAAGTTTTTAATAAAACTATGTATTGCTTGACACTTGGCCATATTCTGAGAAATCTGTTGGGTAATTTTCATTATTAGGTAACACCATTGAGTGTATTTATACAAATCAGGCATATGCTGTCCTGTTGACCTGTACCCACAGCTTGATAGAACTTCTCGATATTATCAAGAGTTTTAGCAAATAGAAGATGTTTGAGGCTGCTGCAAATGTAACATAGAACATTCTTAGAGTGCGCGCGCCTGCGTGTGTATTCTAAAATTATAATAAAAATCTAGCTTAGTAAATAGTCAAACTAATTGTTGTCAAATATTATGTACTGTATATAATTGTCCTTTCATATGGCTGGCAGCTCAATGAGTTTGAACTAGAGTTGTATGCTGTATTGTGGCTCTTATTAATGGTATCACTAGGCAGCCAGAATTCTTCAGCTGTGTTGTAGTCTTATGACATCACTATTGTAAGAGCAGTTCATTGCTGACCAAAACATTTTTATGAAGTGCATGACTCTATGCACATGTTAGGATTGTTGGTGAGTTGCATGTTCACTGCCTTATAAGTAGACAACCAGTGCATAGGATGTTGGGCTTGTGTACCTCTGTTGTATGTGCCTTAATTAAAAAAAGAAAAATTCAGAGTATACTAGAGTGTGTTTGGCACTAAGGGAGCATTAAATGGGGACCCTTAAAATTCTGTTTAACTGGTGTAGAAAGTTTATTTTGCCTGGCTTTTACTGTTTTCATCAAAAAAAGATTGTCATTTTGAGAGGAAGGAATTTTATTTTCATTTAAGGTGAGTTTTCCACACAATGCCTCTACTAATTAGCAAGTTCATGGTTCTTAGTATGGCACTGTATATGCACATGATGTACCTACCTAATTACCCTAGAGTTGTCTTTTGTCAAGTGTCTGAAATTGTTAACCTCTCTGGCAAGCCTATGATTAAATAACAATGTTGAGTTTCTATTGAGTTATTTTAGTCCCTATGTTTGGGAGAGTATATTTGGTTCATTTTAAGGAAAATGTTGCATTTTGATATATAAGGCAGGAATGAACCTTTTCTTTTTTTCTTTTTTTTTTATTGCAGATGGAGTCTGGTGGTACAGTCTTGAGTACCAACTGGTCTGATGTAGGTAAAAGAAAAGTTGAAATCAACCCTCCTGATGATATGGAATGGAAACAGTACTAAATAAATCAATTTGCTATCACAGTATTGCATTTGTTCACGAGTGCCCATTGTGTGCTTTATCACATTCTTGAATTTTGAACAATATCTTTTTGAAAGATTAAACCCTTTGCCTCTTTGTGCTTTAGAAATGACTTTCCTACAAGTATTCTAAAGAGTGATGATCACATCTTATCACTTCTGTCCATAAGGATTTCACACGTCCTGAAACCAAATGAAATGTCATCTGTTCCTAGCTAGATCAGCTCTGTCTAGTTATGGGAGTAGAGAATCTTTAATCACATCTTGGGTAATGGCCTTATTTTTGATGCAGTGTTCTGTTAATAATTTATTAGACCTGGCAACTTCTTTTGGGCATACATTTTTCAACTTCAGTGTTGTATTTACTTTTAAGAGCTACTTTTGAATGAGTTATAAGACAGTTTTTCTATGAAGGTTGGTTTATTTACCTTTCTCTTAAGTTTTTACTGAGAACATTGAGAAGGTACTACAGAGAATTTCCTCATTTGGTTTTTTATGAGAAGTATTTGCAATTGCACCAAGATTTTGGTTCTGCCTTCCAAATTCCAGAATAAAGCATAGGTTCTGGAGTTTAACAGCCCACAGATTTAGCCGTCTTAAAGGTAATCTGTAGCGGAGGCCAAGAAAGGCGCAGGGCGGCTCAGGTCCTGCTTCTGTCTGTGCCAGGATTGCTCTGGCTTCAGTACTTTGGTGTTTTGCTACTTTGAATGTAAATTCATATGCATGTGTTTAGTATTTTGTGCCTGAAATCTGTAGATTCTTTGGGGATAATAAAAACGAATAGACATCATTAATTTTAGAGTTTATAATATAGCTGAGAGAAGGCTATTTAGGAAAGTTACAAAATGGTTGAATGTTGGACTAAAGAGTTTTCGAACCAAAAAATGTACGTGTATACCACAGTCACCTTGCAGATTGGAGATCATTTTCACAGCCTTTACAGCCTAGTGGTGGGTCTGTGTTCTGTTAGGTGTCACTGACATTTTTGTGTCAAGGCACTCGCTTGTCTCCTCAGAGCTGACGGTGAACTGAGTGAGAAACATGTTGGCAAGCATTTTATTCAGCTGTAAAGGTGTAGGGCTTGGGCTCCTTCCTTATAGCCGTTCGATATGACGTATTAAGAGAGTGATACAGTTGCATTGAGTAGGTTCCAGGTCATTTGTTAATGGCTTGTGGAAGCACGCTGGAGCAGAGGAGAGCTGCCTCTGCATTCCTGAGGCTCCTGCCTCCCCTTCCAATGTGCGGCATGCTGGCTGCTGATATCAGGGGACCACACACCATTCTGGCCTTGTTTTGTCGGTGGTATCACATGCTGGAGTCCTGATCTGTCCTTTTGCCCACATAGAGCCACAGGCTGCAGCCTTGTTCTTGAGGGCCAAAGGGAATGTGAAACCAACTTCTTATTAGAGTCGAGTTCTGATAGTCTCTCCTTTGGGTTGTGTTCTAATGTTAAATTTTCTCAGTGTTGTTGATCCAAAGTGGAAGGGAGCCTGGCTACAGAGACTATTTAATAAGCCAGGATACTACTGCACAAGAATCCAAGTCCAAATCTCTCTCACTTCCCAATTTTCAAGAGTTTAGCCTTTTTTCCCAACAAATTTATTTGTATTTTGTGTGTATGTATGTTTGCATGAATGTTGTATAGTATGTTTATGTGTGAGTGTGCACATCCAGTGCCACAGAGGCCAGAACGGGTGTAAGATCCTCTGGAAATGGAGTTACAGACACTTGTGAGCCTCCATGTGGGTGCTGGGAACCAAACCTGGGGTCTCTGTAAGATTGACAAGTGTCTTAATGCCTGAGCCACCCAGTTTTAAGCCTGTTATGTCTTAATTCCTTTATTAAATAATATCTAGCATCTTAGAAATTATAACTAAATATTTTGTGAATATAAATAAATAAATCATTTTTACCATTCAGCTTTAAGAGCTTTTTATATTTGGTATTATTTTTGCATTTATTTTTAAAGCTGTATTATATAGAAATGCTTTTTCATTAGCTATATTTGCTTCACATTGTTGAAATTCAGGATTTTGTTAGAGTAAATAGACTTCCTAACGTATGACAAAAAGCATTATAAAATGTACCTAAATACATTCAATTTATCTGTCAGAGAAATTTTGAGAAATAGGCCAGACTTACCCCAAAGTGCCCATTCCCGAGTGCTGCTCCTGTTTCCCTGGTCCAGATCCTGGAAGCTATAAGTTTCCACAGAATTCTAAGGAAGAGTCTCTCACTGCTCTCAGTGGGCCTAGTCATTGCTTTGTCTTTTTAGACTTCCCTGTTTATTCCTCACATTTTGCTTCTTTTAGTGTCCTAAATTAGTGTCAAATATACTGTCACCTTGGACTCTAGTCTTCCTCTTCCTTCCAAGAGCTGCTATTGCCACGTCTGATGCACGCTCTCCCCTCCCCCTTTTCTCTCTCAGAGCTTAGTGAATGAAGTGCTATGGTGTTCTGAATTTTCTGATAAGCCTTGGGTTATTTAGAGAGTATCTTTTGCTCTAAATCCTTCTAAAACATACTAGTCTAAAATGATAAACTAGAAAATATATTTGTAGTGAAGCAGTGTGGAACTGAATAAGGGGGAGCAATACACAAATGATTTAGAATGAAAAGATGTTCAAATTTACACATAATTAAAGACAGGCAAGATCAATTGGCAGAAGGCCTAAGTTATACACCCCAGACAATGGCAGAGATGAACAGGTTGGTGCTGGAGGTGGAGCTGAGTGGTAGAGTGTGCTGTTAGTGTAGACGTGGTCTCCCCTCCTCTTCCTCTCCCAGGGAGGATCTTCTTATGGAGAAGGCTAGCCTGGTGTTAACATAGTCCGTCCAAAACTGTCCTTGAACTTGCTGTAACTCCCTTGCCTCAGTCCTCTGAGTACAGGGATTGCAGAGAATCTAGGATTTCCAAGCCAGCCTGGGTTACGTGGCATCTGGCATTGCAGCACAGGTCCTAGAGCTGGAGGCTGCCTGATGGGTCTGCCACATACAGAGACAGCTATGCCGCTGGAACAGTGAGCAGATTCGGAGAATGGGGCCCTACACACACACACACACACACACACACACACACACACACACACACACACACATTCACTCCCAAGTATCGGTACAAAAAGTGTTTGGAATGACATTAAATGTTAACACGTGACAGATGGAATAAAAATTAGAATTTGTACTGCAGTGTAATTTTACTGTGAATACCCTGATGACATAGATGTGAATTAATTTGCATGGTGTATTTTCAGTAAACTCAATCTAGTATTCATCTTATTTCTGCCCTTTCTTCCTTACACATCAAATTACAAGTTATATCACATTATTGTGATCTTTGCTTACCAAAGCAGTTGTTTTGGAATGTAAGTACAGTTACAGCAGAATAAATATGGAGATGAGATTGGATTACAAGGATTTACTGGTTGTGAACAGGGCCTTAAGGATAAATGTGGTATAAGATTTTATATTTAATGGTTTTGTTAAAACCAGATCAGCAGAACACATTTTTATGGGCCATCTGCTAAGACTAAAGGTTGTTTTGGAATCTCTCATTCCCTTAACCATATATTTGCATTCCTGCCTGTCAAGATGAGGAGACGAAAGGGAAACAGATGGAGAATTCCAGAGCTGGAGTGGATCTTAAATACTGTCTGGACCAAACCTTTCGTTTACAGATGTGCCCCACCCCCCAAGTGTGCTCACAGCCTTTTTCTTCATAGCCATTCTTGAATCTTAGCTCACCTAATCGTTTAGTGACATCACAGTTTCTCAAAATATCAGGCAGCCGGAATTATGGCACTGGAAAGGTGCTTCGCATAATATTTAGGATAGAGTTCACCTGGGAAGCTTGGGGGTTTTGTTTCATTTTTTCAATGTAGACTTTGGCTTCTATCCTGAAGGCTTGGATCATTAGGTCTGGGGTTATGTAGTAATCTGTAATTTTAATGATGTTGGTTTTGAAGCAGATGACTTGAGAGGAATTTAGAGCAATTAGTAAAGGAGAAGGTAAACAGCTGAGGTTACACTAGTCACCTCCAGTGCCCCCCAGCCATTTGAGAAAAGTGAGAAGGTACTGCTTTGAAGAACTTGGTTCCTGTTCATTAATAGAAATTAAATGGCGGGGCTTGGGTCTAGAAAGATGGCTTGTGGGGTTCAGAGCACTTACTGCTCGTGAAAAGGACCTAGGTTCAGTTCCCAGCACCCACATGGCAACAAACAAGCACCCATAACTCCTTTTCAGGGAATCACATGCCCTCTTCTGGCCTCCCCAGGCACCAGGCATACACACAGTACACATACATACATGCAAGGAAACACTCATTTACATTAAAACAAATAAGGGATATGGGTTATTGGTAGAGCATTTTCCTAGTGTGTTTGAGGCCTTGGATTCAATTCCCAGTGATAGTGAAGATTTTCTGTTTTATGTTTTTATAAGGTAGAGGCGAGTTGCTCAATGATTATTTTGAACCTTGGGTACCCTGGGATGAAGTCATTGAATCGGTGTCTGGCCATTGCCGTCCTAGTGAAACACTGAGCATAGGGATTTGGGCAAGACACGTGTATCACTACCTTGTGTTTAAACTGAACAGAGAACAACAGAGGACTGAGCCACTGATTCATGATGAGGCACTGCTGCTGTTATTGCCTGTGTGGTATGCATAGGACAGAGTGACTATTTTAAAGTGTGAGCACTGGTTGAACAGGCTGAGCACAGTGTGTAACGGATACCTATGGCGATCCTTTTTGTGGTTGCTTTTTACCGCTTTTGTAGTTTACGTAGTAACAAGGATGCAGGGTTTTTTTTGAGACAGGATCTCAAGGACAGGCTGGCCCGGACTTGTAGCCATCCTCCTGCCTTGGCCTCTCAGTGCTGTGATTATAGACATTGCACCATGCCTGGTTTTTGGAATCTGATTTTAACTGAAAACAAACTGGTTACGTTTAGCCACATTATGCCCTGCTAAGAGAAATTTCATGCTTGACTAGTTGTTCCATGTTTTTTGAGTGTCAGTATGGGTCAAACTCACTATAAAAAGATAGGTAATAGTGTAGGCCAATTAATGATACGGGCTTTTGAAAAGAAAACTCTTGGCTAGTAAATAATCCACAGCATGGAATGCAGAAGATAGGAAGCCACAGTAGTCACATTTCAAAAAAGTAAGGTAATTGCCAGTAGATTTGCACACTTCAAGTTAGTTTAAAAGGTACATGTAGGTATTTCTTCTAGGCTGCCTTGTTGCTTTTAGAAGTTCTGGAGCTATCTACAGAAGAGAACTTGTTTTTGTTTTCTTGAGAGGGTTTCTCTGTGTAGCTTTGGTGCCTGTCCTGGATCTCGCTCTGTAGACCAGGCTGGCCTCGAACTCATAGGGATCCGCCTGGCTCTGCCTCCCAAGTGCTGGGATTAAAGGTGTGCGCCACTCCCCCCACTCCCCCACTCCCCCACCACCCCACTCCCCCGGCTCAGAAGAGATTTTTTTTTTTTTTTTTTTTTTTTGGTTTTTCGAGACAGGGTTTCTCTGTGTAGCTTTGCGCCTTTCCTGGAACTCACTTGGTAGCCCAGGCTGGCCTCGAACTCACAGAGATCCGCCTGGCTCTGCCTCCCGAGTGCTGGGATTAAAGGCGTGCGCCACCACCTCCCAGCTTGAGAATTTTTAAAAAGGGATGTGTGGCAGTTTTCTGGGGTTCCAAACCAGTTGCTAGGAATCATGGGAGAAGAGAATGTTTATAAAGGAGCAATGTCAGCGTAGTGTGGGTATATTATTTCCAGTCCCAGGACCAATTTTTATCTTTCTGTTGGTAACGTACAGTACAATACTAGAGACTGACTCCTATATTTTTATGTAAAAACAAGTAAGATGTGGAAAGCGTTCAGTGACATAAATGTCTTGGAAAAGAGTGTTAACTATTTGCTAAGCTCAGATTATACATGCACAAATCTGTATTTATATATATGCATATGTATATATCCTCACATTAAATATCTAAAAACTGAACTAAATACATTTGAATATAAACAGTTTAAATAAAACCTGTGATGATTCCTCCAGTTAGTTAAAACTAACTCACTTTATAAATTTGATTCTAATATTGGATCTTTTTTTCAAAATGAAATACACTTGTATATTCATGTAGAATATGAGCATGCATATATATATATAAACATCCTTTAAAAGGGGTTCAGCTTTCCTTCATAACCAAAACACAATGCATATAAAGTGGGTTTTTTTGCTAAAGTTAGTGTCATTGCTCAGATTTGCACCTTCACGTTTGTGATTATACTACCAGAACAAGCAATGCATGTAGGTTTTGTCAGTTCCTTCCATCCCCAATAAACCAGTTAGCTTTCAAAGTGTGGTCATTTCTATAAAGTACACACCATTGAACTAATCGATACAGCCAGCTTACACGGAAACAGGCCACTCAAAGCGTTTGTGTTTTGTAAAATGGAGATTGTATTTCGCTGTAATAAAATCTGATGTAAAATAAATGGTTGAGTGGATTGACTAATTTTAGCTTATCTTTTCAATGCTAGAATCATTTTAGGTGGTAGAAGAGATGTAGGGATGAGGTCTGTGAGTTTTTAGACTGGTTGCAATGCAGTCTGGCATACTTGAATGATACAAGTTAATGTGACCATACTGATACATAAGTGAAGCCTTTTCTCTGTGTGCCCATTGACACCTACCATGTCTAAGACTGAATCAGCCTATTGTTCTGTTCTGGGTCACATTAGGACCTTGGAAACCAGTCTACGATGTTCTAAGAGTAATAGTGTACACACCATTACTGAGAAATAAGTGTCTAAAATATTGTGGCATCATTTAATACAAGTGTGAACACAGTGATATGTTTCAGTCAAAATTTAATATAGCAAAAGTCAGCTGTATTTGTAGTTTGGGATTGGCCTGCTTAGAGGCAATAGAGGATTTGTATTCAGTGATGTTTTATAACAATGGTCCCTCATCTGTAAAAGTAAACCATCTATTTCTATTTTTATCTAAAGGTTATACTTTAACCTGGTAGAACGTTTTCTGTTTTCATCTACTTGTGCTTCCATCTGGTAGAATTTTAAAAAGGAAGACAGCTTTCTGTTATGACATGTGCTCCTTGCTAACCTACCCTTTGACCTCTGGAATGCCCTAGGTTCTCAAGAAAGCTACCCAGGTGATTGACCTACCATGAAAACCTAACCAGCCATCTCCTTGCCTAGAATTGTATTGGTTCCCATTTCTGTATCTGTCAAGTTGATATCCTGTAAGGTGTA
This sequence comes from Peromyscus maniculatus bairdii, assembly GCF_049852395.1. NCBI lineage: Eukaryota > Metazoa > Chordata > Mammalia > Rodentia > Cricetidae > Peromyscus > Peromyscus maniculatus. The sequence continues at coordinate 77,777,997 of NC_134860.1, forward strand.
GCTTCTGCCTGTTTTTCCACCTTCACATTTCCTACCGAAGTGCTCCATTTCCAGTTTGTCCCATGGAGCGTCATTCTTCTGCCTTTCCCCAGCACACTCCCTCTGGAACACTCCCTCTCTCATTTCATAGACTAGATCTGGCTTACATGAAGCCCTCCAAGTAGGTGTTCTCCAAGAAGCTCATTGCTTCCATCCTTCTAGGGATGGTATACTGACTGACTAACCTCTTTTGACCTTGTTTCTAGAACTCAGTGCAAATTCCTGGGCTCTGTGGGTGTGCGAGCATGGGTGGAACTATACGGCCCATGTTTTGCTTGGTTAAGAGGAAGGAAAGCAACCACCTTAAAGATTAAGCGTGAAAAATTGAGCTGCAGAAAGTATCTTCTGCCTGAGAACAGCATGACCAGGACATCACGCATGACCAGGACATGTTCTTTTATTCTTCTTTCTCAGGTGCCAATGCAGATTATCCCACTAAGTGGAAGTGTTTGATAGCCAGACTCTACGAGTTCTGTGTCTTACAGGTTTTAATTGACAAATACCAGACATGCAATCATAAGCCTTGTTCAGAAAGAATGCGTGTCAGCATTAAGACCCTTCTGTCACATTAGAATTTTGTTTGGGTAAAAATTTCAGGAAAGTTATTTTTTTCTGTCTCTCTCAAACTATGGGGTTCGAAACTAAAATGTCACAATTATAAAACACTTCCGTATCCTCCTGATCTAATATTGCCATTTCTGAAGACAATGCTTGTTTCCTTCATGTCATAAGGAAGCAGGCTGTTTCTTCCCAGCTGCACCTGCCAGGCAGCTCTCCAAGGCCTGTTCTAGGAGAGTAACTGGCTGGTAATTGGACTGCCTTGGCAGCCTGATCTGTACTACAAAGGTAAAACCATTGTGCTTCTTGCTCTGTGGTTCCTTATTGGAAACACATGGACAGGAGTGTGAAGATGAGTGTCACAGTTATTCCCTGTGAGTCTGATTTACCTTCTTGTGTGTTCTTTAGTCTAATGCTTTCTTCCTGGAAGGTGACTCATTGTAGTGTTGCCCCTTGTTAAGGACTTGTCATGGGAATTATAGGTAATAATTCCACATGAGGTACCAGATTAAAAGTTGTAATGTTTGCTTTTAGGTGAATTCTACTCTATGTTCCCCCTGTTTTGTTTTGTTTTTCCTTTTGTGGGGGATGTGGGTGGGGGCTCGGCACATTTGCAAGACTGGCAATGACAGTGAAGGTTAAGAACATTTCTCTATAAACAGTAGAACCATTGGGATGATTTCAATCATGATTAAAGTATTCAAGTATATGACAGATCTGGGACAAACTTTAAATAACTTTCCATGTTTATTTCAAAAGTAGCTTTTAAAGACTTGCAATAGGCTTTATTGGCAAAGCAAATAGTGAAGGGATAATAATTGTAGACTTAAAGTACCCTTTCAGTATATTTGCACATACAGTTGAGAGATTCTGTTACATTGTTTAGGATAAACATTACTCAGGTTGAATATAAAATACTTTGTGGTTCCTTGGCAAGAACATGCTTTATGCTTCTTTGGTTGTCAACTCTCAGGTTAATTCTTGCTTGACAGTTCCTGATAGATGAAGTGGGTTTTACACCATGCCCAAGATGCGGGCAACCCACCAGCTACACGGCATGACAACTCTGCAGGCTGAACGACATCCTTGATAGTTATAAGGCCATGGATAGTAGCCTCCCAGAGGTTCGCAGATCTTCTGGCAGTGGGTGTAGCTCCGCCTGCATTCTATACAGCAGATTCCTTCATGATCCAGTCTAGGGTCAAATGTCATGCTCTCTCCTTCCTGCTGCTGTGAATTGGAAGACAACTATTTTATTCCCTTTAGTGAGAAGGTTACTGCATGCATAGTATTTTAAAATAAGATCCTGAGAGTTCACTGCTTCAAGAAATCAGAACAATCAGTTGTAAGTTTCCACACTTGTGCCACCACTCAGAATTCTCTCTGACATCAAGAAACCTTTGCCTACTTAGTCTCTCACCAGCAGAAAGTTGTGTGGTATTTTAATGAAGTTCCTGTAAGGAACTAAGGTTACCACTCAGAAGTGACTCACCTTGTTTTAAATAAGAGCACAAAAAGGAAGCATTATGATCAGAAGGAGCATCCTAACTATTAATTTTAAGTCAGTGGACAGGTGTCTCCCGTAGTGATGGTTCCCAGAGCTCTTGGGTATACATTTTAAACTCAACTGATCTGGGGCAGGCTGGATTTCATTTATAGTTCCAGTGCTCCCAGAGCACTGCTGAGTCACTTAATTTATCCTGCCTGTGTATCAGCAACAGAACAGAGATGCTGTCTTCATGGAGAAGAAGAGGCCCTCAGCGTTCCCAAACAAAAGCATATTTATGAAGTAAAATTCCACTGGTGGGAGGGACTTGCCCTCTGCTCAATTTGATATCTGGTTTATCTTTTCAAGGATCTACAGGGCAGGTTTCTGTATGTTTTTAAATACACATTGGATATACTGGCAAGATGCCTTTGTTTTTATTTACTTGGAGGCATTGGTGGGGTTATACAGAGTCTCAAACTAGCCCAGGTTGGCCTTGAACTCAGTATGCTGCCCAGGTTGGCCTTGATCTTGGAGCAGTCTTTGCTTCAACCTCTTGAACGTGGGGTCTATAGTTATAAGCACAGCGGTCATCCAAGTTGTTAGTTTTAAAGTCTGTAATCTCAGCATCGTCCTGGAGGTAGCTGGCTCTGTCCTGTGGGTTGGCTGCTTATTCTTAAGTCTAGTCAATGTGTGGAAAGTTAACATTTTCTTGAAAGTGGGAAAACCTTAAAGGAGCATCAGTACACTTGTTTATTCTGACAGCTGGTAACCTCTCGTCAGGTTTACTTGACTTTCTCCTCGCTAGTACTGCAAAGAGGATTCTGATATGAATTTAAGGCAGATCGAAGGCATCATGACATTTCAGTTGTAAATAGAAGTACTTTTAAAAGGAATGAATGGTTATTACACAACTTCACTGCCATTGTCCGCCTAACAGAATGAGCAATCCCTAGACACTATCTGAGACATCTGTTCAGATACTATCTTCAGAATGCCTCCCTTGCTCCCTCAGACCATTCTCCAGACTGCTTTCCCCCTTATCTCCTGAAATAGGCTCATTTAGAACAGTAAGGAGACAGCAGCCCCCTGATTAATCGCAGCGACTTCTCTGGGGTAGAGGGTGCATAAGCGTTAATGGAGGTGTTTCCTCATAGGGAGGTTCAACGGGGCTTCTTTGGATTCATAAAGTTGGGAGGGATCTCAGCTGTTGCTCTAGGCTTTCTCCTTAGAGGAGCATGTGAAGGACAGGAAAATGTCCTGAGGAAAATGCTTGAAGTATTTTTGCTTAATGCTCAGCATATGATAAAGGAGAAAGTTGATATAATTGGAGTGTTTCAAGGGATGTGGATTACTGGAATCTGTAGCCAGGGTAGACACGTCACATCCCTTCTGTAAAGTGCCTGATAGCTTCAGACCTTGAACAAATTCATCTAGCCCAGCTACCTGGGGAATAAGCTATATTAAATTTTGTTTGCCTATTCAGATTATATTTCTTGTTATTCTTTGAGCTTAGGGAATAAAGTACTATGGAGTTCTGAATTTTCTGATAAGCCTTGGGTTATTTAGAGAATACCTTTTGCTTTAAATCCCTCTAAAATACATTAGTCTAAAATGATAAACTAGAAAATACGTTTGTAATATGTGAAGCAGTGTAGGGCTGAATAAGCTGTGGGGGAGGGGGCAGATAAACAGATGATTTAGTGCAGCGGTTCCCAACCTTCCTAACGCTGTGACCCTTTAATACAGCTCCTCATGTTGTGGTGATCCCCAACTCTAACATTTATTTTGTTGCTACTTTAATTTTGCTACTGTTATGAATTGTAATGTAAATATCTGAGTTTTCCAATGGTTTTGGGGGATCCCCAAAGAGCCGTGACCTACCTTTGAGAACTGCTGATTTAGTGTGTGAAAAGTTGTTCCATCTTACACATAATTAAAGATGGGCAAAATAAGCAGAAGACATAATTTATCCACCTAGGAGAGTGGCAGAGGTTAAAAGGTTTGATGGGACTGGAGGGCAGAGTCACTGGGTTGATACTTCGCAAGCATTAGGCTTGGATTCAGTAGCCCTGACGTGCCATCCCATATGTCAGTTTGGTAGGGCATGGGGCCTTTCATTACCTTTCACAGACACATAGATGGTGTGGTCCTTGGAAAACAGTTTGATAACCTCCAGTAAAATGTACAACCCCTGTCTACTTAGACGCATCCGAATTATGCTTTGGTATTTATGCTGAAGACATACTTCCGTCATAGAGTCTATGCACCAAGATCCGCCTCACCTGGGTCACCTCACTTATGTGCTGCACTGTAGTAGCATTGGCAGTAGCAGATGAGAGGGAGATATTTGATGTATGCCCACCAAAGCCAAATTAACATTAAGTTTCAGCACATGCCTATCTCTATGTTAAAATGCTGCTAACTGGATAGAAGCCATTAACAGAACATGGTACAACCTCAGAGAGACAGAACACTTTCCAAAATACTGTATTCTAATTGGAAAGCAGAATGGAATCTTTGTTCTGAAAAGGTGTGTGTTTTTCTCTGTGTGTACTCCTGCAAATAAACTGGACACAGGGTTGTTAATAAGCTGTTATGGGGTGGAAGGTTTTGGAAACTCAATTTCACTGTACTTTTTTATTCTATTTTTTAAAAATGTATGCTTATACTTTATTTTAAACAAAAATCCAGCTACAGATAAACGCTTCATTTTTTCTCTTCAAATATAGTAATGGTAAATGATAAATATTTCTTAGAATATTTGCAGTTTTAATACGTTAGTGCCTTTCTCACAAACCTCAATTTCCAGCACTTCAGCTCAGTGTATTGTCACCTGTGTGTGAGTCTGTCCCCAGTCTAGGATGCGAGCCCCAAGGGCAGAAGTATCAGTTGACTGTCCGGGAACAGGGCCTGCCTGAGAAAGATCAGGAAACCCACAAATGTGTGCTGAATGGATGAACACAGTGGATATAAGCAGGGGAAGAGAATACTTTCATTCTGTGTGCTACCTCGAGGCACACTCTTGGGAACATTTTAAATGATCAGATTCCTGGTAGGATTTATTTTCATAGATTTTTTTCCTCTGACCAAAAAATAAAAAAAAATATAAAATAAAAAGCATGGGAAATGGCTTTGAATTTGCACCACATAGATGGAGATATATGAAGTCTCACTTAGAAATACACTCTCAGCATCACAGTTAATGCATTTGTCTGGGCACGTCATGAAAACACCGGTACGCACGTGGTAAGGATTGTCGGGATTGAAAGGTTCTGCGTCGTCCTGAACACTAGGCCTGGTTTCATTACTCGGTCTTCTAGGGCCTGGGTTGCCTCGTTGTTCACTGTACGGTCTTCTCGTGGTAGAGGGAGCAGTGTTTCTTACTGCTTCTCTTCTCTGTCTTTGGATCCCTGCAAAATTTCCTGTAAGTTAATTCCTTAACATGAATGAGGCAATTAGATCTGCATTTCAGAGTGACAGCCACAGATGTGAGCCACAGTCTAGCTTCCTGTTTGACTTTATAATGCTGGCTGGTGCAGGCACTGCAAGTCGGTTGACAAACCTCTGTTCTCAGGCCCTTTTTTCTTTTCCTTGCTTCAGTGTAGGAACTGGGCAGACAGAATGCTACTGATTTTTCTGCCTTCTTTGCAGTGAGGAGTGGCCAGGCAAGCTCTTTCTAACTCTCAAGACTTAAAGCAGACTAGGTGAGCGCCGTGCGTAGGAAAGCTTTTACTTTCTTAATGAAAGAGAACAGAAAGTTGTTTCTGTGTGTCCTCCCTAGATGTAAATGTGCTAGCTGGAATTAGGAACTGATAAATAAGCACAAGAGATAAGGTAGCATGCTGCAGAGAGCAAAATGGTAAGCTCAAAGGAGACTTGGTGTCATGGAGTGGACACTGATGCCGCAATCCTTATGTCTTCTGTCTTTGGGTGGTAAATATCTACAACTGCTTATATGTTGAGACCACTGCTGATCAGGTATGCTATAACCTGCAGCCCTGTGTGCTCCTAATCGACTGACCGTATAGATATAAAACTTGACATTTTCCTATGAGACATTGTCTTGGTTAATTCTTTTAAAAAATTCCCATGGTATAGAAGAAAATCAGATGTTTTTATGTATGAGGGCGTCAAGGTACAGACCAAGTGCCCGGCCAAGATCACAGACTGAGTGACATCAAGGACAGGATAGGAACCCTGGCTTCCAGCCCAGCCCTCGGGTTAGCCATCTCATCGTGTATCCTGCAGTGCAGCTGGCAAGTGAGTACCAGAGGTGGGAAGTGCCACAGAGCATTTGCTGTAGAGTCTCCTTGAGCTTGAATCTCTCTGTCTACAATGGAGACAGGAGTATCCCAATCATAGGATAGTGATAGGGCTCAGGGAAACTGAATCTAAGGGTCTTGGTGTATGATAAACACACAAATGTTAGGTAGCCTTTTTTTGTTTTGTTTTTGTTTTTTAAGATTTATTTATTTTGTATACAGTGTTCTGCCTGCATGTATGCCTGCAGGCCAGAAGAGGGCACCAGATCTCATTACAGGTGGTTGTGAGCCACCATGTGGTTGCTGGGAATTGAACTCAGGACCTCTGGAAAAGCAACCAGTGCTCTTAACTGCTGAGCCATCTCTCCAGCCTCGTTAGGTAGCATTCTTATAATTTGTTGTTTATCTCTGAGATGTGCTTTGAAGCTGTAGTTAGATTCCATGAATAGTGTGGATGGAGGAGCTCCAAGGAGACCCGAATCAGCTCACACCTGCTCAGCTAGTTGAAGGACCTAAGGCAAATTAGTCTCTCTTTATCTTAGTGAATTTCTCTGGACCTTGGGAATATGAATAGTTATATCAACAGTTGTTGGTAAAGATTAAATGGGACATTGTTTCTTACTAGGCCTGCCTGTGGCCTCAGGGTCCTTCTCCACCCTCTGCCAGGTATGACATGGCATTACTTGGTGTGGGTTGAGAGTAGGCATCTCCTCCAGACTTAGGAGCAAGATGAGACCTGTGAACACTATGAATCAGTTAGTTATGGGAGAATCAGAAGTCTATACTCTCTATTGCCTGGTAGGGTATCGTTTTGATTGTGGTAGAGCAATCATAGCAATGGACAGGGTCTCATATAACATGGGCTGGCCTCACTCACTGTGTAGCTGAGGATAGCCTTCACCTGACCCTCCCTCCTAGCGTCAGGATTAACAAGCAGTGCCACCAGGCCCAGCTCATTTTAGGGAGTTCCTGTCTTACAGTTCAGGGCATGACGCACATTCACCATCACCACCATCCATCTGTAGAACTGCCTTTTTTTTTTAAGGTTAATTGTTTTTTCTGTTCTAAACAGTGCCCCGCCTAGCCTAATGAGTTAATGCCTGCATTTTCTCCATTTCCTCATTGCTGTCTTCTAGTATTCCATAAAACCTTTCTGAAAACAGCCTATCCCATGTGTGCAAGGAGCGAGGCCTCCCTCTCCACCTGAGCCACCGCTGCACAGTAGTCCTTGGGGGACCAGTGTGTTGACCGCAGTAGAGATGAAGTGTGAGGCCTGCTGGACTTACTTGCCCTTTGTCACCCGGAAGTGGCTCAGAGGCGTGCTCCAGCCTAACCCGAGGGGCCCCTGCACTTATTTCCTCTGGCTTTGGAAGCTGATGCACGAGCCTTGCACTTGAGGGATCTCAGCCTTTACCCACAGCAGCTTTTGGCTGTCCCATAATTCTAGGTGTGAATATAATAAAGCATCGGCAGCGTGACAGCTTCTTAGCCCCCTGATACTATGCTTTAGGAATAAAGAAATGTAAAATTGGAAGGCGCCAACAACGGACATTACGGGGCAGCGTAGGAAGGAGCAGGGGGGTCATAAATAAAAGCCGCAGGTATGCAGAGGTGCTCTGTCTTCTGCCCTGTCTCTCCGCTGTGCCTTCCCTTCCACAGGCAGGTCCACCCCCACTCCCCCACCCTACCTCCTCTTTTATCTCTTGTGCTAGTTACCAAGACTCTGCCAACAACTGTCCCAAGTTACCTTTTTGTCCCAACTCAGGCCAGTGGAGGGGGCTTCTGAGAGCCACAGTGACAGGGAGACTTCCAAACCCTATGAGAGAAACTTAAAACTTTACCTTTTGGATACATGGGCTTAAGCCAGAAAATAGGGAGGTTGCCACAGAGTTCAAGGACTTTAGAACTCAAGAAGCTGTTGTCCTTCACAGGCTGGTCCACGGCCACCCAGATAAGAGAGTTTTCTTCATATTTAACTGGCATGATCTTGCCTTCCTGTAAAAATGAAATGCCTGTGAGCAGAGGATGGTAGAGCATGTTGAGTCTGGCTACTAAAGGATTATTTTGCTTTGTGCAAACTTGGGATAATTCTGTGTGTGCACAGACCATGCATGCACACTTTGAGGCTCCAGTCTCTGGCTCTCATACCCAGCACACCTCCCAACACCCTGCTCCTAGACAGCCCTGATGTGTGAATAGAAGTGTTCTGAGTCGAAGTGAAAATTACTTGATACCAACTTTGAGATTTAGGTTAATCTGATGTTTTCGATCAAAGATGTTTTTGAGGAAAAGCAATTGAACAGACCCTGCAATCCTATAAAAGATAGAGGAACCCTTCATTTGAAGTGAAAATCTTTTGGGGTTTTGTTCTGCAGCTTCCGAACAACAATGGAAGAAGCCAGTGATTGGTTCTTTAATGTCTCCAGTTCAAAGTATTATTTAACATAAACCATTTCTCCGTTCCCCAGCTATAACAAAACATATTTCAGATGTTCCCCACATCAAGCACACCACTGAGATTTCAAAGCTAAGCCCTGGATTTCCTTCTACAGCGAGATGCTGAGGGTGGTTTGATAACCCAGGAGACAAATTTATTTTTGCCAGTTGTTCCTTTCATGTATTTATTGCTTTGCAGTAGGTCGGAGAAATTAAAATGTTTTCCCCTCACTTTAGGTAAAAGCAGCACTTCATTTGTGTCTTCCCCCTCGGGCGCATGGTTGCATTAAGCAACTTAAAGTTATTGGAGGAAGGTAACACTCAGGTAATCCAGTTATTTACCTGAAATTAAATGGCTCCATCCAGGAAATGAATGCTCTCTGAGCACAGCAGCTTTGTATAACTTTAAGTTATACAAAACTGTTGAAGAATTTATGAGAGCAAGTAGCACATAAATCTGACCCATCATCGTTTGACAAAGAGTGTGGAGAGGAGGGCCTGACTGGCATGGTGCGTGTAGATACATCCTGTGAGCAAGAATGTTGTCAGTCTCGGAGCATGTGGGCTACCCGCTCCCCTTCTTTTTCTTTGCAACAGTCATGCTTTTGGTTGGAGGCAGTGGTGTGTCATTGTAAGGAGGAACACTTGCTTCTTCATGCTTCCCAGTGGCCAAAGCCAGGCAGTGACGTCCAGACTGAAATATGTTGCATGGCTGTGAGCGAGAGGCCTACCTCTCCCTATCAAAGGTAAGTCGGGGTTGGTTGGCATGGATCAGTTTTTAAAATTTATTTATTTATTTAGAGAGGGAGAGTGAGTGTAGGCCAGAGGACAACCTTGAATGTTGTTTCTCAGGTACTCCCCCCCCCCCCCCCAGACAGGCTCTTTCACTGCATTGGAGCTCCTTGTAGGCTAGACTAGCTGGTGAAGCATTCCCAGGGATCCTCCTGTTTCTGACCCTCAGTGCCGGGACTCCGTGAATGTGCTACACACTGTGAGTTCTGGGGACTGAACACAGGTCCTCCTGTTTGTCCTCAGGAACTGTAATTACTGAGCAGGCTCCCTCATCCCTAAGTTCTGGGGAAGAACTGGGGAGGATGGCTGCAGCATCAGCACCTTTAGCGGTGGAAGGGGAGATGGTAATAATAAAGTCACAGAGATGCTGCCACTGAGCCAGTGCCCGCAGATGCTGGCCTCAGATCCCCACCTGCCGAGGGGACTCTAACTGGAGTCACCTGCTGCTGACACTATGACTGATTTACCCAACTGTGCTTTCTGAATTGGGTTTTATCCATCAGAGGATCTACCATGATCCTCTGTAAATAACAAAAACACAAGACAAGCTACTGGGGCTAACAGGCAAGTGCAAAGATTAAAATACAAAACTATCTGCCATAGTTAAGTAATTATTTTCAAATACTGTTATCTGAAATTGAGGGCACCTGAAATGTTTGACTAGAAGACTTTCAGAAGTATAGTCATAGCTGGGCATGGTGGCTCACACCTTTAATCCCAGCACTCGGGAGGCAGAGGCAGGCAGATGGCTGAGTTCAAGGCCAACCTGATCTATATAGTGAGTTCCAGGACAACCAGGGCTATGGAATGAGACCCTGTCTAAAAATAAAGGAAAAAAGAAAGAAAAAGGTATAATCATATGCTGGTCTGTCATTTATTCATTATAACCTACAATTTAGAACTAAAGTCAAAACAAGAATCTTGTAACAATTAATTGCATTTCTGAGAAGATTATTACACACAGGACACAAAGTTCACCAAACTGTTAACATTAGTTACTTTTAGATTATGCAGTTGTGATATTCATCTCTATACTTTCATGCATTTATCATGAGAAAAAAAATCATTAAAGCCAATGAGATGGCTCAGTGGGTAAAGGCACTTGCTACCAAGCCTGACGACCTGAGTTCAATCCCCAGGACCCACCACGTAGTGGAAGGACAGAACCAACTTCCACAGGTTATCCTGTGACCTCTTCTGCACAAGACTGCACACACACACAGAGACAAATAAAAATGTAAAGTTACATGCTACGAAGTTATGATCAGAGCTGGGTGATTTACAGCTGCAGGAGTTGCTTCTCGGGGAAGGGAAGAGAGACTGAGTTCATACCCACATGTGAGAAAAGCAGGAGTGGAGTGGCAGAACTCCACAGTAATGTCATGAAGAGAAAGAAGTGCATGGACCACAGCAGAGGAGACCCCACCCCCTCCCAGGCTGCATGCTGACTCATGGCCTCTGTTTCAGCTCACACAGAGAATGCATGGAGCAAGGGGGTCTGACCTCCATCTTACAGCAAGAACCCTGGGGTAACTGGGAGTGGATGAAGGAAGAGGACATCCCGGCTCGCTTTCAGAGCCCACGGATTGGTTTGTGGTTGTGTTTTGTTCTGTTTTGAGACATTGCCTGCTGCTGCTCCCATGGGAACCAACAATTAGGTGGTTTCCAGGCACCTTTGCCTCTATCCACCGTTTCCCTCTGTGGCCCTGAGGGATCTGACGCTCATTCACTTCCCTCTCTGGAATACTGAAGGCTCAGAGAAGATCATAATAAAATTAGCAGTTATGAGTGGCAGGCTTCCCATTCATCTTCTAGAAGATTCGAAGGCCATGGGCACAGTGTGTATGCAGCGGTTTGAAGCTGACAGACCCGCCAGATATGTTTTTATGGCTCCCAAGCCTGTCTTCCTTCCCCAACCCCTGCCACAGCTCGGATGGACACAGTCATGGGTGAGACTACTTTGTAAACCCTAAAAGTATAAGATGGGAAATATTATTATTAAATATGTTTCTAGGACACTATGCAACTCTTTAAGTACATTTAAAAAAATCAGGTTTAGGGCTGGGGTATAGCTTGTGTAGTGATTACCTAGCATGTGTGAGGCCTTACGTTCAATTGCCACAAATACAAAACCAACAAAATACCAGGCTTAAAGGCAAGTCAATGGTAAGAAAGGGAAGAATTATGTCTTTAAAATGTGTAGAGTGTGAGGTCAGCCTGGGCTATGTAGTGAGTTCCACTCTAGCCTAAGCTTTCAAGGCCAACCTGGGTAACTTAGTGACACCCTGTGTTTAAAAAATAATTGTGGGGCTGTAGCTTACTTGCCCTGCTAGCAAGGTCTTTGATTCAATTCCCTTGCTCTAACAACTAAAAACAATCCATGAGGCTTGTGTAGCTTCATTAAGCAGAATTGAACCAAAGGGAAGAACTGTAGGGGAACATCTCAGCCCAGTGCTGGAGGAAATCCACAGGACAGTGTTCCGCCCCAGCTTTCTGGAAGACGCTGGGTGACCAGAATATTTGGGGAAGAATTCCAACATTTCATGGGACTGAGGCTAGAAGGCTTCTTGAAGTCCCGTTAAATAAGATTTCACCATGGACTTTTTTATCTTTATTTTGAACTTTTTTGTTTGTTTGTTTGTTTTTTGAGCCAGGATTTCTCCGTGTAGCCCTGGCTGACCTGGAACTCGCTCTGTAGACCAGGCTGGACTCGAACTCACAGAGATCTGCCTGCCTCTGTCTCCTGAGTGCTGGGATTAAAAGCATGGGCCACCACCACCCTGCTATTTTGAACTTTTAATCACTGGTCTGATAACCATTTAACATCGGATGGATAAGGGCCATCTGAATACCAAGCCCCTAATGAATGCACTTAAACATTTTTATGTTTGTGTGTGTGTGTGTGTGTGTGCAGCCACAGCACACAGGTAGAAGGTGGAAAACAACTTGAAGGAGCTGCTGCTTTGTTCTTTCTGCCACGTGGGCTCTAGGAATCCAACTCAGGTTATCAGGCTTGGCAACAAACGCCTATACTCACTGGGCTGGCCCACCTAAAATACACTTTAAAACACAGCTTCCCTAAACCTTTAAATATGGGGCATCATGTCAGAAAGATCGTTTGGAGCCAGCAGGACAGATAAATTCTTCTGGTAGAGAAAACAAAACAAAACAAAACAACTTAAGTTCTCGTCATGAACCTGTCCAGGAAAAAGGTGGTGTCTTCAGTGTCTACCTGTTGTGTGTGTTGGCACCTACCAGCTCAGAAGAGATGCTTTGCTTGGTCACAATGCCCACCTCAGGGACACGAGCCTTCACCTGTGCCTTGATGTAGCACTTCTCTCCTCCAGCAAAACGGATCCCGGTGATCCCCTAGGAGACAAGAGTTTATTTGTCCATCTACTTATATATTCAACCCATTGAGTGTCTTGTACGTCAGGCATCCCGGGTGTTGGGTATAGGGATAAACATAAGATAAAAAATCCTGGCTCTTATGGAATTTACCAACATTGTCTCCCAAAAAGAAGAAACTGTGAATTCGGGTAGAAATAAGGGTTATAGAAAAAAAAAATAATAAAGCTGACGTAGAGGCTAGTAAAGGCAGGGAGGATGCTTTAGAGAGCACATCCAGGAGGCGTGATGATGAGGGTGATATCTGAGCCCCGTGGCTCAGGTTGGTTATCCCATCTGGGTATCTGGACTCAGATGGACTGCCGCTCTAGCCGCGCAGACTTTGCTGAGCTTGCGGCCGAGGTGAGTTCTGTCTCTGACTTTTTCTAAGCTTCTCTGTGATTTGTTGCTTGGTCCACAGTTCTCAGTTATAAACATCTTGAGATCAGTAAACGATGTGTGTGTGTGTGTGTGTGCATGAGTGTGTGTGTGTGTGTGCACACGCACGCATGCATCTGTCTGTGATCCTACAAAGCCTCTCATAAATGTTAGTCAAATTAATGAATTCCCTTAATTCTGAGCTTTCCCCAGTTACCGAGTCTGAAGTAAACAGAAAAGCTTGATACGGCACCAGCATTAAACCTTACCCCAGCACTTAGGTGTTTTGTTTTGTCCCCTCTGAGATATAAACAGTGTCTCCTCCTGGCTGGGGACCAGCCTTAAGGGACACACCGGCACAAAGCTCCCTCTGACTTTCACCTGAAGAGGACGTGAGAAGGAACTGCACATTCTGTCCCTGGAGTGTTTACTTAGATTCTGCTGACATCATTTCATAATGAATAAATGATCCCAATATTCTTAAAGGTCAGAAATTTTATGCTTCATAATGTGGACTCCACCACATGTCTGAACCCTGATAACCTCCTGGTGTGTTGAGATCAGTGTAGGACAGTGTAGGACATTTATGTGGGACTCAGCTGAACTGGCTGAGTCAATGTTAAGGCATGGGGGAAGAAAAGCATAAACCCAGAGCTGTGGGCTCAGGCTTCTTAAATGGAGAATGAAGCAAACCATAAGTCCTGCTGGAGGAGAATCACAGGAATCTACCTTACTCACATCCGGGACCTGAAACCCACAGAGCCGGCAGGTCACAGAGGAGAGGAGGGAAGATGGGGATCTTCCTGCATGGCCCATCCTTTGCTCACTCACACCATGTAAGCCCTGTCACCTTGTCCCCCTGGTCTGACTACAGCCTCTGCTTTGGGCACCAACATCCCCTGGAGAGATGTTTAAGAACAAAGTCCACAAAACCAGGCTTGGTGATACAGCACTGGGGAGGTGGAGGCAGGAGGGTCAAAAGTTCAAGGTCATCCTTAGTTATATAGTGAGCATGTAGGCCAGACTGAGGTATATGAGATCTAGTCGAAATCAACAAGCAAAACAAACCTAAAAACAGAACCCAGCTGCCGGGCCCTCCCAAAATATTCTTCTTACATTGATAATGTGGCGCTCAGTCTCTTGAGTATCCTTAAACTACCCAGATGTCCCTGATGGACAGACCACTAGAATTGAGGCCCAGCAGTTTAGGGGAAAGGGAACTTGTTCAGAGTATAATTTTTAAGTGACTGTAACAGTCTTTCAGGCCAAGTTTCTCCTGTACCTGGGGCTCATAAACATTTGTTTGTCTCAGAGTCATTGGGACGGAACCCAGAGGGCTGGGTCCCAAGCCCAGGGTGAGGGTTTCTGATGCAGCACACCTTAAGTGTGTATTTCAGCAAGCCCTGGGAGGCTGCCCTGCTGGTTCCACAAGGAATACAGCTTGAGCACCACTGACATCTGCTGTGCTGCTTCCCAAAATGCTACCACTCTGACTCTGAGTGTGAACCTAGGACTTTTAGCTTAAAAAACAAGGGAGGGAGAGAGATCACTGCTTCCCTATGTGGTAAGTTTTCTAGTTCCAGATGTGCATGCTTTCTGAGCATGAGACGCGTTGGGAGGACATCATACATCATTCCAGTACTCCTGGAGAGAGCAGAGTCCACTGCAGACCCACTACACTGAAAGAGGACCTAACACTGAGGTAATTGTGACAGTGTTGACATTGCAGAAGTTGCTGACAGTCCACGGGGTGGGACTAGTGGAGATGAATTCACACTTAACCATCATGTCTAGCTGCAAATCCGCATCAAGTGGCCAGATATATTAAGCGATTAAGCAGATGGAGAAGTACAAGAAAGGCAGGCAAACCTCCTGTGTTAGCAAACAAAGAGGGCCTTAGAAGTCAGTGATAATGAGGAAATTTGCTAACAAAGGCAACTAGTGAAGATTAAAAAAAAATCAACACTTGTTCATCAAAAGAGCCACATGCTATTGTCCCGGGTGCAGCTCCATCTGTGACCCCTAGAGGGCCTCAAGGAGGGAAGGAGTCCTGCCCCCAACAGGCATTTTAGAAATCATTGGAAGAGTCTGATGCAAAGATTGGGGTATTCTGGCCTTTTGGGATCCTCCAGAGCCCTAGAATCCTGAAGAACCAACTGACCTGGGTCCTAGGAAACAAAGCTGTTTGTAGGTATCCACCTGGCACAGAATACCGTTTTCATTTTGCATGTAAACATACAGTGACTGAGCATAGCTCACAGCACAGTGAATTTCCTACAAACAGTTACTGAGAAATGGAAATAAATTAGTTTTTGATTTTTTTTTGAGACAGAATCTCAGGCTTGTCTCAAACTCACAATCCCATTTCAGCTTTTCAAGTGCTGGGGTGTCAGGCATGCACAGCCATGCCCATCAAGAGATTGGTACTGATGCCTACCGTCAGAAGGTTTCGTAGCACTTAATTGCCAAAGCACACTGGTGACCATCTGTATTGCGGGTGTGTGCACTGGCAGTCTTTGAACGACCCATGCACACACTCGACTTTGTTAATGCCAGCTAGTGCAGCAGGCTGAGTGTGCACATAGGAAACCCATATTTCACTATAAATTACCTTCATTTTATTGTTCCTTTACATTACAGTTGAGGGTTATATCGATTTTTGAAATCAATAACCTACCTACCTTCTAGGTAAGGTTATACTGTCTTTTTTCCCCCCCTCTAGCTTTTTAAATCACAAATTTCAAATATCCACATATTAAAAGAATTATTTTCTGAAAACCCAGAATACCCATATGCGCTCACCACTACTGTCTATTTTTAGTTTTCACTCATGGCTCTTGTTACTGGTCTCAGGTCTGAGGAACTTGGCTTTAGCCAACAGCATGGATGCTTGTCAGGCTACAGTCTTTCAGAATACAAATCACGAACTGTATATCAACTCAGTCTTCTTTTGTTTCTGTCTCGGGGAACAAAGTTTAGAGCACTTGGTGTTCAGCCCTTCACCCTCTTAAGGAGTCTCTTCTATGCTGGACTGTGTTAAAACACTGGGGTGGGTCCCGGGTGTCAGTTTACGGTTCAGAGCCTTGCATGATATAACCCCACCTGCCTCTCCATCAATCTCCATTCCCATCCTTGAGCTGACCACACTGGGATCGGACTGTGAATCCTTTTGTGGTATCCTTTCCAGCCCTCCCCGTGAAAGTTCAAGCCATTCTTCAAAAGGGTTGGGGCTATAGCTCAGTGGTAGAGTGCCAGTCTAGCACAAGAAAGAAAGGCCCTTGGTCCAGCTCCCAGCACAAATCATTCCTCGGGACATTATTCAATTATTGTGTCATCGCCTGGGCTAGGCCTGTGCAAAGCCACTAATCGGCAGCGATGCCTTTGTGTGTGGAGCACACTCTACCCATAGCTCATTATGGCACATTTCTGGGCATGTGTCTTTCTCTTAGACTGGACCAGAAGGTCCTTGAAGGATAAATGTCAGTCATCTTCCATCCCTTGTGCCTAGCACCATCCCCACATATGGTGAGCCTTAATCAACACTTCCCGTATTTGACTGATGGTCTAAAATGGGGGCAAAAGTAATAGCAGATGACCACAGAGGCTGATTCATGTCTTTTCAAAAGTCCAGGCTTGTTGAAACCCATAACAGGTACTATCCATCAAAAAAATGTTCCACTCACCAGTTCTGACTCAGAGAAATGTAGGAGCTATCAAAGAGAATTGATCAGTTTATAAAATATTTGTGGCCCTGTTGGTCTATGAGAACAAAACACAATCAATACCATTATTAGAAAGAACCAAAGGATTATAAAACAGATATATAGGTTTGGGATTAAAATATTTTCAGAGGATATTCTTGATACATGAACCTCTCAAGAGTGAGGGGCCTTTTGTAATTCATCCTCAACTTTTTTTTTTGCATATTTTGACAGTGTGGCACATCATAGGTATTCAATTTTGCTCTGGATTGAATGATGTGTGTGGAGGAGCCACATTTTATTAGTTTATATTGAGTGGTAGAGAGAAAAAATGTTTTGCCCTGTCCTGGATTTTGCAGTAAAAGCATTTAATAGGTCCAGAGAAATTATACTTGTGCACAGACCAGAGCTGTTCTCAATGTGGTGACCGAACAGAGTGCAGCTGGGCACACTCAGAGCTGCAGAGCCTGTCCCCAGGGCAGGGCCCCCTCTGAACACAGCCAGAACTCGTCAGCATCAATGCTCAGCCTCTCTGAGCACTAATGCCAACATCTGCTGGGAATTCAAAAGGACTTGTGAAGCATGTTTTGGCTCCCGCAAGAGGAGTGTTTTTGCGTAAATGAGAAGCTTCTCTTCATTTTTTTCATCAATCAGAGGAAGATGGGTTGATGAGATGTTTGTAGACCCATAAACTATCAGAAGAGACATTATTTTCAAGAGCCCTCCTTCATTATGAAGTTTCACCTACTTCGTCTGCAGATTTAGCAGAAGAACCTAAATACTGATGCTTCTTCCTCATCACAGAACATAAGAGAAGAAGATTTTTGTCAGCCAACTGGAAATTTAGCCAGAGTGACACTTCTGTTACTGTTAGCAGATGCACGCTGAAGCGTCAACGAACAATCTAATGTCTCAGGTTGCCTGTAAATTAAATTTTGGTCAAAACAAAAAGAGGGCTGAAATGTTTTTGTTGTAATAGGCCATGCCAGAAAACCTGGCCTGTAATAGGGAATCCACCCATGCCTGTTTTCTGGATTAAATGGGAAATTAGAAAAATATGGAAGTAAAACCTACTGTTGTTGGGAAACTACTCCGTCATTAAAATGTCTTTATTCTCTAGAAGTCCAAAGTTTTGTCCTTGATGTCCTGAATGTTATTTGAGCATTTTCTATGTCAAGTTATAGAAAAATCACTTGGAATGACATAGCTCTCATGAGCCTTTCTTGAAGACTTTGTGCAAGTCCAAGAAGAGCTTGTTTTTGTCAATGACATATTTTTTCCATTAAAAAAAAGCCTTATTTTGATTTCTAAGTCCATGTATCTTTTATTTTCTAGAAATAAATTCATTTATTTAAGGACATGAACTGGATTAGGGTGTTTTGTCTTGCTTGTTTGTTTCATTTTTAAAAATCTTTTTTCTTGCTTGGAGATGGGAATCTCATGTTGCCAGGCTGCTTCAAACTCCTGGGCTAAGTGACCCCCCAGTATCATCCTCCCTAACAGCTGGGTCTACTGGACCCAAAGAGGTTTGGCCATTGTGTATACTCGCCCATGTTTCTTCCTTTTGAGAACATGGAAGCCAAAGCAAGACCCTTTCTCAAGGAGCACAAGTTACAAAGAGCGGGTGGGTGGCATCCGAGCTGCTGTAACGAACAGTAACCACTGGTACACATGAGAGATGCCGCCTCTCCTCAGACTGGAACAGCCGGGGCTTGCCAGTGAAACTCTCTACGTGCGTGAAATATACTTACATTCTGGAAATCATTAACTTCAATCGCTTCCTCGGCTCCGCTTCCCATTTTAAAGGTCTCCAAGTTGTTTCCAGCATCTATTTCCATGGACCCATCTTGTAATTTCCCATTGATACTCATGGTGTAATGAACATTGTAAATCTAGAAGTGAACACAAGAGTGGGTGATGCTTGCTTTCTTCCGGCAATTTGGGGCTTCTCTGCAGACCTGTGAGATGTGAGGCGGGGTTCATCTTTTTCACAGACGCATGGTAACACCATGAACAGTAATACATTTGTATTTGAGGACTTCATCCATACACCAGTCACTTAATACAGTGATTTCGTGTGTGTGTGTGTGTGTGTGTGTGTGTGTGTGTGTGTGTGTGTGTGTGTGTGTAAGCCAGATCTTAATGTCAGGTGTCTTCCTTAATCACAAACCACCTCTTTTAAAGACACAGTGTCTCACTGAACCTGGAGCTGACCAATTCAACTATACTGGCTGGCCAGCAAGCCTGTTTTGGCCCCCTTAGTGATAGGATTACTATGTGGGTTCTGGAAGATCAGATTCAGTTCCTCAAGTATGCATGGCAAGAACTTTACAAAATGAGCCATCTCCCCAGCCTGATTTATTTTAAAATGCTTTTTAAGTAAAATCTTTGGTAGTATTTGATAGCTATTTAAACAGCTCCAAGACTTGAATCTTGGCTACTGAATGGATGCTCCAGGTACCATGTCTGGACCAATTACATTAAAGCCTGTGTAGTTGGGCGCTGAGCAACAGTATTTGGTTTTCTAAAGTCTAATTCTGCTTGCACCTGGACTGAGATCCACCTATGGAGAGATTTTTTTTTCAGCCGAAACAGTGGCATCTTTGAAGATTGATTTTTTTTTTAAAGTTTATTGGTCAAGATTAGATGTGGGGAATGGCATATGGTAAAGATTTCAGACAGGACTGGGGTATGATTTACACACAACAACACTCAGGAGGCAGAAGCAGGCAGATCTCTGTGAGTTCAAAGCCAGCCTGGTATACATATTAAACTCCAGGATATCCAGGGCTACAAAGACTACCTCTGAAAAAAAAATTTCTATCACTAAATTAGATGATCCAAAGGGCTTTCTTGGTTTAGACAACTTTATCATTGCAATAGCTTAAAAATAACCAACAGCCCAGCATGCTCCTCTCCTGCTAGACCTTTCTTTCTATGTGTGGTGGGCTGGAGGCTGGGTTTCTCTTCTTTCTTTCTTTAGGACTTTAGCGATCTGTCTTCATTAACCGTCCATCATCTGGCTGTCATCTGTCTAACATACCAAGTGTTTGTGTGCTCATGCACATATACATATGTGTAAGTCTTCAAAGCAGAAAGGCCAAGAACTGAAGAAAGGACTGAAGAAAGACCATTCCTACCTCATGCCGGGTCAGCCAGTCTGAACTGTAAATAGCTGCAATTCTGGTCAAGTCTGATTTTTCTCCTGCATTATGAAGAATGACTACTACATGGATAAACACTAGAAAATGCAGTTGTTGTTACTGGATCATCACTTGGAGAAAACTCATTATCACTAGCCTCACAGACCACTATTTTATCATCAGAGAGGCAGAGATGGATTGGCCACTCCCACTCCTTCTGGGCAGCCATCTTCATTTGGTAAGAGAAAAAAAATACCAGCACCACCTTGACGTGACCATCTCTCATCCCCGCCCTACTTGCCTCCTTTCAGGAACTCAGAAACCTGCAGCTCCCTACACTGCTCTGACCATGGAGGCTACGTGTAGGATTCAGAATTAGCAGAGATGGAACAGGGCCCAGCAGCCTGCTTTACCTTCTCTCCTAGAAGCAGCCCAGTTAGGGAAGCCTGGGTTTTGGGTTTTTTTATTTTGTTTTATTTTATTTTTATTTTTTATTTTTTTTGCCGAACCAGGCCTTTTCTGCAAGCCAGCTGAGAAAGCAGGCACTGCTCTGCCCTGGGTGCTCAGAGCAGCCTTTGTACACAGGGTTAGCTCTGGCTGTCACAGGAGCCTGGCCTGTGAGTTCTTACTGCCAGTGTCCTCCACTCTGGCAGCAACAAACCAAAGCAGTGCGACATCTAAGAACTTAACCATTGAGAAATCCTTGTTAGTTGGTTCCTCGTCATCCCTCCTCCTTCCCTCCCTTCCCCCTTCTCCTTCCCTCCTCTCTCCCCCCTCCTCCAAGTCTCAGTATGTAGCCCAAGTTGGCCTTGAGCTTGTCATATTATGTAGCCAGTCTGGCTTTGATCCTTGCAGCTCTGATTTCACTTCCCACCGCTTCCACCGACTCCCTCAGCAAAGGCTCCCTAGCCTCAGCTTGCATCCTCTGGATTCAGAACTGGTCTATCTTGCGTGCTCGCCTGTCCTGGTGGCTGCAGGAGAAGCCTGTGCCCTCTTGAAGGGATGGGGGCAGAAGTGGGGGAGGGTGGAAGGCAGTCTGCAGTTTCCAAAGTTCTGGGCCCCCTGAGCTGGGCAGGAAGCTGAGCTGCTGGAGCGGCAATTACATTATCTGCTCTAAGCCCAGGGAGCTGTTGGCACCTAAGGCTATTTCTCGCCAAGTACAATGCAGTTTATTATTTGCCAAAATTCTGCTCAATATGGTGCCTTTTACAGCCAAGGATATTTGCTAATGAGTTTTTAATAAGGCCTCGGTTCTATAAGATTAATTACATAATGTTTGGGAAAATGTCTAGAAAAATTAATCTAAGAAAAAGGCCCCAAGCAATGGTCTCCTCCCCTCCTCCCTAAATGGGAGTTGTAGAGTTGTCAGTTCTCGGGCGCTGATGGGAATTTCCCATATTTCAATGCCTTGTTCCATTTGCAACAACGTGGATGAAAAATGGCCTCAATATTTGAGCTCAGTCAGTGATCCCCTCATTATTAGTACCCCGTGCTTGGTAGCCCTCCAGCTAAATTTGAGTAGACCTGTCCTTGGGGATTGAGTCATGTGAGATGGGGGCCGGGGGGGGGGGGGGAGTGAACGTCACAGCTTGTTCTCCTTTGGAAACTGAGAGCAGAGGCAGTAGTCTCCTAGTCTCGCCTCGCCAGAGAAGGGGGAGTCCATCAGCTTGATGACTGTGTCTGCTTAGGGGAGACTTACCTTTTTGACTGTGCTGTGCTTGGGCGAGTTAGAATTATATCCAGGGAAAGTAGACCCATGCATAGCACAGGCACGTGCCAAATGTACTCTACTCCGAATTTTGTGATTTGTTTTCCAGACTTAAATAATATGGAACAGTATCAGACATTTTTTTTTTCCAGATTTAAAAAAAAGAACTGCCATGATTTTTCTTCATTCTCCTGTCTGTGTAGGAAATAGCAATAACTTTGATTGTTGGCAATAAAATGTGATTCACTATTCCTCTATATTCTTAGAATTTAATACTGATCTTTGAACCAGACAAGCAAACATCTTGCCGTAAAATGAAAGGTGTGGGGAAAGGGAGTCCGCTTCTTCAGTGCGGTAGCTCATCCTCTCTAAGAAGCTTGTCAGCAAGCCATGCTTGCCTTAAATACTTAAATGCCAAATGGCAATGCTTTTGTGAATTTCATGGCCAAAATATTTACCAAAAACCTTAAAAAGCAAAGCTATTTTTGTCTCTAAATGACTTCCATTATCGAGGTTTTGTTATCTAAAAGAGAGTATTTACATTCTAACACCATCAATTTTCCCAAAGGGTGACAATCTCAACCCTGCTACCAATGGGGATGTAGACGTTGAAATCATTTTCATGTTCAGATTCTCTGCTTTCATATGTGAGCATCTGGCCCAGTGTCTATATTTAAAATACAAATACATTAAGGCACTTTTCAAATCCACACAAAATACAGCGCAATTCTGATCTTACAAATTGATGCTTGTAAATTTGATATAGTCTCTAACACAGACTCAGTGCTAAATGGCATGCTTATCTACATTAGGCATTTGAGTTAAAAATACAAATTATGCAGTGACTGCCGAAGATGTGATGTGTAAAATGGTTGAATTGCTTTCAGCACCATTTTCTCTAAGTACTGGGATTCGTTCATGCTTTGAATTTCGTGGTGGGAGAGGAGAAAAAGCAGTAGTCACTGATCCTGGGAGGACAGTGATTAAGAAAGAGCCCTTTGTGTGCACCCTGGAGATGGAATTCTTTTCCATTAGTTGAAATAGGCTTAGACCCGGCGCGGCAATGGTCACCGAGATAAAATGCCCCCTTTTACATAGGTGGACACAGTCAGGTATTTAGAGAACACACTGGAGCTCTGCCCAGTGCAGACAGAGCAGTTTTTATGCTCCGGGAGAGAGTCCATCCAGCTTTAAAATAAACGAGGAGATAAAAGTGGGATGGTAGTTAGGGAGACGTTTGCCATTAAATCACAGGTGACCAGACTGAGTCTTAAAAGAGATTTGTCACCTCTAAGGAAGTCAGACTTTCTGTTTTAATAAAGAGAAGGAGGTAGGAACGAATAGGTCACCAACACAGAAACCTTAAAGGATAAAGATTTACCCCTAGCTGTGGGTCGGAATATTCTCTCTTCCCTTTTGTCCTTTTTAAATTTATAGTTTTTCTTAGCTGGGACAGGCCTTAAGGATCATTTGCTTTTTTTTGTTGTTGTTTTTTGTTTTTTTGTTTTTGTTTTTAGGATGAGAAGTTCAGAGAGGCCACGTGCCCTGCCCACTGACTCACAACTGCCTGGTGGCTGCGTTAGGCCTAGGTGGCAGAGAATGGCTTTCCCCGAAGTGTCCAGGACATCCTCGAACATTCTCCATTCCGGCTTTCGTCCTAGAAACCCTGAACTTGCCTACACTGTGGCCAGTACCCTCGTGGGGTTGGATCCACGAAGGCGGGCGGGGTGGGGGCATCCCAAGAGGACCAAGGGGAAGGAGTAAGTGGTGTCCACTGGCAGACCAGCGCTCTGGCTCCACCCAGGGGGACCGGCCACCCCACGCACCTGGCGGCCCTTGCACCCCAGCTGTGGTTGGATAGCCCTGCGAGCCACTCTTTGGACTTACGTGATTGTCATTCCCCTTCCAGAAGTAGAAGGCCCCGATGGCGCCGAAGAGCAGCAATACCGCGCCGGAAATGAGGACCACGGCTCCGACCTTGAGCAGACGCGCAGGGCTGGAGGGTTTCAGGGTCACGGTGGCATATGCCTGCAGAGCAGGAGAGGGACGGGTCGCCGCCGCCGCTGCGCCACACACACTCCCGGTCCCTGCACCGTTTCCCCGGGGCTCCTCGAGGGCTGGAGTGGGAGGCCTTGGCCCCGGCACACAGATGCCGCCGTCTCCTGAGGGTCCCTTGTCCTTAGGTGTGGAAATAACAGCACTCTTCCCCGGGAAGGGCCGCCAGCCCTGCAGACCTTCACCCTTTGCTGTCACAAGAGGTTCCCTCCACACCTGTGGTGGATCCTGCGCACCCTGCCACTCCACCCCCACACTGGGTACCCTCATTTGATGCCCTCACCCACCACACATTCGATGGCACAAATCCCTCACACCAGAATGGATCTGGCACCCACACGCAGCCTGGGTCCCTGCGTGTGGCCTGACTCCACACCAGGACCGGGGACCCAGGGGTTACTCACCGGAGGACTGCAAAACTCAATGTCATCAGGTCCTACCATGGTGATCGGAAGTTTGTCCGAGTTCTCTGCCATGGTTGAAGATGGTGAAGAAGGACACCTAGAGGCTCTGCCCCTCTGTCCCAACGACGAATGTCCCCTGCACACCAAGCAGCAGGAGCGCAGCAGCAGCAGCAGCAGCAGCAGCAGCAGCGTCCTGCTCTGGCCAGCCCTTCTGTCCCCACCCCTTCTACCACTGCACCTCTCCCCTCCCTTCTCCCTCCACCCTGGAGCAGCCTCCTCAGCTTGTCCTGCCTTCTCAGAAGTGACCTCTCCTCTCTCTCCAGGCCAAAGCCCCCCAAGTACTGTCCAGATGGGTCTGAGTGTGTAAGGGTGGGTGCATTCTTTACAGCAGGGATGTCGAGTCTTGGAAACCCCCCCTCCCCCAAATACTAGCTTGTTGGGGCAATGAGCCGTCCCTTGGGTGATTTCTTAGAGCATCAGAGGGCTTTGCCGTGACGCTGGCTGGAGGTTCTTTCTTTCTTTCTTTCTTTCTTTCTTTCTTTCTTTCTTTCTTTCTTTCTTTCTTTCTTTCTTTCTTTCTTTCTTTCTTTCTTTTTTGGTGTGTGTGTGTGTGTTTAATTTTACTTATTTTATTTTACAATACCATTCAATTCTACACATCAGCCACGGGTTCCCCTATTCTCCCCACCCCCACCCCCTCGCCTTACCCCCAGCCCACCCCCCATTCCCACCTCCTCCAGGGCAAATCCTCTCCCGAGGACTGCGATCAACCTGGTAGACTCAGTCCAGGCAGGTCCAGTCCCTTCCTCCCAGCCTGAGCCAAGTGTCCCTGCATAAGCTCCAGGTTTCAAACAGACAACTGATGCAATGAGCACAGGACTTGGTCCCACTGCCTAGTTGCCTCCCAAATTGATCAAGCCAATTGACTGTCTCACCTATTCAGAGGGCCTGATCCAGCTGGAGGCCCCTCAGCCTTTGGTTCATAGTTCATGTGTTTCCATTCATTTGGCTATTTTTTTTCAATAATTGAGTAAAACTGAAATTTATTATAAGCCACAGTTGTCCTAGGGACCTCCATACTATATATTATATATAGCCTGGAGGTTATTTCTTGAGGGTGCTGATGGAAGGGGATTGAGAGGAGAGCAGGATGGTCCAGAAGATAGGGACGTGGCTTAAGTGCCCACGTTAGGACACCTTTCCCCTGGGGCGGGGGCGGGGCCTTTGCTGGACTCTCCTGAAACCAGAGTGTGGGGCAGAGTCTTGGAGATGGCCTTGGATTCTCCAGGGGAGGGTCTTAGGTTGCAGCAACAGCAAAACCCGAGCTGAAGGGGCCTGCAGCAGAGGAAATGGGGAGCCTGGAATGAAAATGCCTACAGTTAAGTCAAAACAACAATTAAAAGACATGGAGGCCAACTTCTCCCAAACACTAATGGGATGCGTCGAAAGGAACAGCCATCATGTGTGTACGGATCACACACATATGCATAGCACCGTTAGGTGAACAGGGAAGATATTTCACCTTTTGTTGTTGTTGTTGACGACAGTCACTTGTAGCTCAGGATGACTTAGAACTCCATATGCAGCTGAAGGTGACCTTACATTTTGAATTCTCCCGCCACCATCTCTGGAGTGCTGGGATCACAGGCACTGGCCAGTGCTCCTCCGTTTGTGATGGGCGTGCTTTCCACAGAGGCACATCCCCAGCCCCGCCACCCCACTTTTTCCTCCTCCATTTTGAGGAATGTATCTTCCGCTGTGGTACCTCATTTGCAGCTAGGGTTCCTCGATTCACACTGGGGGTTTTTAGCCATTTCCGAGTTCTCTGCTGAGGAGTGACCGAGGGCTGGTGCCCGGGAGAAGATGAAGTTTTCCGAGCAGGAATGTGCAAGACTGCAGCAGGAGAGTGTTTAAGGATCAAGAAAGGCACGCTTCTGTGGAGATGCCGATGTGGGGCTGCCAGGGAAGAGAAGAGCGGGAGAGATGGCCATTAGCAGAGCTGGCGGTGGAGCTGAGGCTGGGAGGCTGGGGAGGCTGGGAGGCTGGGGAGGCTGGGGAGGCTGGGGAGGCTGGGGGAGCTGGGGGGGCTGGGGGAGCTGGGGGGGCTTGGGGGCTGGGGGGGCTGGGGAGGCCTGGGGGGACAGTCTCAGACCCAGCAGGACACCAAGAGAGGCAGAAGCCCAGTGCGGAGAGAATTGGGAGGGGCAAGTTTTTAGATGGTTAAGTTTGATGTGCGGCAAGAAGAGTCAAGCAACCAGCCTGGGACACTTGGTCTGCACACCCCCAGATGTGTGAACACCCTTCTGTGCACACCCCCAGATGTGTAACCCCCTTCTCTGCACACCCCAGATGTGTGAACATTCTTCTCTGCACACCCCAGATGTGTGACCCCCTTCTCTGCACACCCCAGATGTGTGAACACCCTCCTCTGCACACCCCCAGATGTGTGAACACCCTCCTCTGCACACCCCCAGATGTGTGAACACCCTTCTCTGCACACCCCAGATGTGTGTAACCCCCTTCTCTGCACACCCAGATGTGTGTAACCCCCTTCTCTGCACACCCCAGATGTGTGAACCCCCTTCTCTGCACACCCCCAGATGTGTGTAACCCCCTTCTCTGTACACCCCCAGATGTGTGTAACCCCCTTCTCTGCACACCCCAGATGTGTGTAACCCCCCTCTCTGCACACCCCCAGATGCGTGAACCCCCTTCTCTGCATACCCCAGATGTGTGAACACCCTTCCTGCACACCCCAGATGTATGAACACCCTTCTCTGCACACCCCCAGATGTGTGTAACCCCCTTCTCTGCACACCCCAGATGTGTGAACACCATTCTCTGCACACCCCCAGATGTGTGTAACCCCCTTCTCTGCATACCCCAGATGTGTGAACACCCTTCTCTGCACACCCCCAGATGTGTGAACACCCTTCTCTGCACACCCCAGATGTGTGTAACACCCTTCTCTGCACACTCCGCTAATGGTGCCAGGGAAGTGCCCAGTGTGATCCCGCTGGGCTTCTCCTGGCCTCTGCTGAGCAAGGGTGAGCAGATGGCTTTTCCCAAGGACACTGTCCCAGGAATTTTAGGGAAACCAAAGAGATGCACCAGAGCAGTGGAGGGGAGGCTTGGTACAGAAGTGCACATAGTGAATATAGAGGTTATTCACACGATGGACTGGCAGAGTCGGACGCTGAAAAGCATGAGGGCCAAGAAGGGCTTTGGGTGTTTGCCATCAGGAGGCAGGGGAAAACAGCAGTAGAAGAGTGCCTTTGTTTTATTGGGCATGTTACGTGGATTACAAAAGGTTAAGTAGCGACTAAAAATATGTGCAACTAATCTCATAGACAAGGAATGCATTTTTCTAATATAGGCTGGCCCTATATTAGATCCTTAAAAGACCATCTCCAACCAGGCAAAAGACAGGAGCAGATGATTTACAGAGGGAGAAACACAGAAGGCTGAGAAATAAGAAGAGTGCTTGAGTACATCCATAAAAACAAACGCAGATTGAAAGTGTGCTTTTAGTGTTAGCCATATGGGATTAGAGTGCAGGGCTGACCTGGGGGTGGGCAACCTATCAGGGGGCTCGTCCGTGAAGAAAACTGCGTCTCGCTCTCCCCCAGCAGAGACTAACTGCCTGCAGCTTTTAAACTGGAGGTAAGGCCTTGTGAGCCCTTCCCGCCATGGTGGGAGGTTGACTTGTGTAGTCTTGGGCAGGCAACCTTCTGGAAAGTTCAGGGGAATCACCCCTGTCATGTTCAGAAGGTGCCATTTCACAGCAGGCCTCCCCAGCCTTTGGATCCTACAGCCTTTCCACCTCTTCTCCCACAAGGCTCTCTCAGCACTGGATACAGGACGTACTATAGATGTCCTTTTGGGGGACGTGCTCCCCACAATCGCTTTTTCTCCATACTGTGGCTCATTGTGGGAAATAGCCACCGGCTGCTACAAAAAGGCGCCTCTTTGATGAGGGCTGAGAGCTGCAGTAGTCTACAGATAAGGGTAAGCGTTTAGAAGACAGTTGGATTTATCGTCAGTTTAGCAAAATGGAACCAAGGATCCATGACCTCTCTAGCCACAGGTTCTGGGATACATAAACGCATACATACATATAAAATTACAGAGGAAGAGGACATGAGTTTTGGAGAGGGATGTGGGGGTACAGGAGGAGTTTTCAGGGGAAGGAGAGGGTGAATCCAATAAAACTACGTGTGAAATTAAAAAAGATTTTAAAATTATACTTTTCACCTAACACAAACAGCCATTAAAAAAAAATCTCTTTCATAGTATGAGGGGAAACAAGGCGCTCCCGTGTCTTGCTGTGGGTAGATGAGACGGTAAGGTTTCTGTGGAGAGCAATTTGATTTGAAAATGGAAAATGCAGTTTCATTCTGTGGCTCTTTTTCTGCAGAAGTGCTCACAAGGGTGGGAGAGCAGATGTGTGTAAGGATGCTCACGGCAGCGTGTGTGTTAGAACAAAGGGCAGAGAGATCCTTAATGTCCAGAAAGGGGAACTGGCGACGTCTTCGCAGTGGGATCTTGGCGGCCATTTGGAAGAGCGAGGCAGCTTTGGCTATCCTGACACAGGACAGCCTCTAAATACTTTCAGTGGAAAAAAAAATAAAACAAAAACAAAAAAACAACCAACGGTAGAAAATGTGTACGGATGCCTCCATTTGTCTAAAAATTCCAATCAGTATATGTGCATGTGGTCTATGGAGACTAAGGAAGGAGCTGGGCATGGGGAGATCGTGGGGTCAGGGAGACTGGTGAAAGGACAATGGTTCACTGTACATCTCTTGCAATGTTTTAAGTTCCGAACTGGAGGGAGGCAGGTGTTAACTGTTTGAGAAATGGGTGAATGAAATCGTAACAGGGAGTGGGTGGGAGGAGATGAAGGCTGAAAGTGGAGCCATTCTTTGGAGAACTTCAGCGTAGAGGGTGAGAAGAAAAAACGTCAGGAGCACAGACGAAGGGGTTGGAGGGCAAAGCAAGAGCAGTTCCGTCATCTTCGGCTACCCACTGAATCCAAGGCTAGCCTGGGCTATAATTAGACTCTGTTAAAAAAAAGATGGGAGGAGAGAATAGACCCACAGCGAGCGAGCGAGAAGGGGGACTTAGAGGAGAGAGGGATTGGAGGGAGCCAGTGATGAGCAGACGCATTGGAGACACATTGACATTGAGGAGAGAGTGAGGATTGGGTGGAGAATGCAGGAACTTGCTACATTCGTAGAGCCTGAGCTCATGCTCACAGAGAGCAGCTGGCAGGGGCCGGGGGAGAAGGGTGGGGGTTGCAGGGTGCCCTCTCTGAGTACATTCTGTTAACATGGCATTTGTTTGGCCACCTAAAGGCCAAGCATGAATTTGTAGACTATGATTCAGGAATAACAGTAGAGAAAACAACACAGAAGCCAGACTGGGGGCTCGTGGAGAACTGGGTCAGATAATTACCTGCTCCACACACTTACCCTCTCTGCCACCTGGCTAGTGGACCCAGCACGAGCTCCCTGTTAGAATCCAGCTTCGCCTTCAGCTTGGGTGCTGTGATCGGAATGGGGCCATGCCACTGGCGATGGCGTGTGGCTCCTGATTGCAAAAATAACTTATCAAAGATCAGAAAAGACGCTCACTGAGAAGTTATTCACAAAAGCAGGAGGCCATTGCACATGTGCTAAACAGTGTGTCACAACGTGTCGTGGACTCCGAGATTGGGTACTACGGAGTCTGCACTGGATGAGGGAAACAAGCTGCCACTCAGGAAGAAGAATGGATGCTGAGAACTGGTGGGGACGGGAACACGTTCTAAGACTATGAGGTTGCTGAAGGGTTTGATCGTTGAATGGAAAGCTGGCTTGCAGAGAGTGGAAAGAAGGACAGCCAGTATGGAAAGAAGGACAGCGAGCAATGAAGTTGAAGAGAGAGGAGTGACCTCAGCTGACCGGATCTTCTAGAAGCAGGCTAAGGCTTTAGCTAGCGAAATGGCTGAGTGGTTAAAAACACTTGCTGTGCAAGCATTGAGGACTGGAGTTTGGATCCCAGAACATGCATAAAAGTCAAGTATGCTCACACACGTACCCATAACCCCAGCCCCGAGGAAGGCAGAGACGTGAGTGGGACTTACTGACAGCCTAGCCCCAGGGTCAGGGAGAGAGCCTTCCTCAGAGGAACAGGACAGAGCGTGATAGAGGAGGATGCTCTTCCTCTGGCCTGCACACACACATGTGCACCCATACCCATACATGCACATACACCACACAGAGACGCACCACACACATATGCCTATGCAGAAATATAATAAACAAGTAAAGATTTTTAAAAAGGCATTTTCCCTTGGATTCCCTCCTATTTGTGGTAGGTCGTCCCCCCCCACCCCCCGCACCCCGCACTATTCCTTAGTAAATCCATGAGGCAGTGAGGTGCTCAGCTGGTAAAGCACTTGCTATGCAAACACAAGACCTGAATTCAACCCCCAGAGCCCACGGAAGAGTGGGAGGAGAGAACCGGCTCCCTCCACTCTAAGCCATGGCACGCATGCGCCACGGCTCACAAACACATCATACACCACCTGCATACAATCATAAGTAAAACTTTTAAAACATTAAAACAATTCCTCTTCACGTTGGGAAGCCATTTAGGGGTCTGAGACAGCGGACTAGCACACTCAAGGTTGTATTAAAGAGAAAAACAACTTGATTACTATGGGGTAGATTCATCAAACTAGAGGGGAACAAGAGAGAAAGGGGGAAATGTTTCTAAGGATTGGATTGTGTGTATAGGTGTATGTCTGTGTATAGGTAGTGTGCACATGCGTGCAAATGCCCAAAGAGGCCAGAAGCTTTTGACCCCCTGGAGCTGGAGGAACAGGCAGTTATGAACCACCTGACGTGGGTGCTAGAAACAAACTCAGTTCCTCCAGGAGAACAGCAAACACTCTTAACTCCTGAACCCATCACTCCAGTCCCAAAGGGGAAGGTTTTTCAGGAGGTTGCTGCAAGTGGTCCACGTGCAAGATGATGGTGGTTAAAGCCAACTGTAAGTGATGAAGGTGAAGTGGGATGGATAGATTTGAAAACGGCACTGGCCGTCCAAACAAGCACCTATGGAGATTGAGGTGAGGGTGAAAGAGGTCACCATGAGCCACTCCCCCAGGGTCAAGCACCAACAGCCGGGTAGAGGGAGAGAGTACTGGCTCCATTTTGGACCTACTGAGTCAAAGAGCCGTGAAAATTTAAACAGTGGCATGACATCTGGTGGTGTCAATAAAGATACAGAGGAGTTCATCTGGTGCCACCGGAGGCTGGGGATTGGTGGGGGCTGGTGAAGTGTGGGAGAAACTGGTAACTGTTCCATGAAGAGCACAGAATGAACCTCACAAGAACAGTAGTGACTGTTTGGGACTGGAGACCATGAGCACGCATCGACACTGAGCAGACAGCAGACAGCGGCTGCCGTTAGGGGCAAATGAAGAGTAAAGGAAGTGTGGACAAGGCCAGAACGTCAGAGTCTGGGTGGTTCTAGGATATGGGTGAGGAAGGGAGGTCTGTGAAGTGAGTAGGGGCTGATAAACTAGACTAGGAGAGGACTGGCATCATGGTGGTGGCCTGATAGGACAGAGGGACAAAAATGCCAAGATTACAATCAGAGAACAGCCTGCCAGGCAACATGTGCCCCCTGGGACAACAATGGCCTCACTGTACTAGGAATGACAATACTTTACAAGAGGCAATTAATGCCTGGTACTGTAGACCTGGTCAGAAGTCATGGCTGGGGAAGTCATAGGCCCTGGTGGGGGACCTACTGCTATTGTCTTGCTAAATGGACATGTTGTCTCTTGCAGAATGTTATTTTTAAGGTGTGTTACTTTTGTTTATGTCACATTTGTTTGACTCTGTGAAGCTGTGTTACTGTGCCTGTCTGAAACACCCGATGGTCTAATAAAGAACTGTAGCAAGGCAGCAGAAAGGATGGGCGGGGCTGGCAGGCAGAGAGAGTATATAGAAGGAGAAATCTGGGAGAAAAGAGAAGAAGAAGAAAAAAAGATGGAGGAGTGAAGAAACTGGTCAGAAGAGGAGGAGGACTTCAGGGGCCAGCCACCCAGCTTACACAGCAAGCCCCAGAGTAAGAGTAAGATTTATAGAAGTAAGAGAATGGGAAAAGCCCAGAGGCAAAAGGTAGATGGACTATTTTAAAGTTAAGGAAAGCTGGCAAGAAATAAGTCAAGCTAAGGCCAGACATTCATAATTAAGAACAAGCCTCTGTGTGTGATTTATTTGGGAGCTGGGTGGCAGGCCCCCCAAAGGAGCAAAAAAGCCCAACAACATTGTCTAACTGCCTTCTAAATATTTATGCTCACACATAGATTAGTGCTAATCTCAACCCTAGTCAAGGAAGGTTCTTCTTCTTCTCCTTCTCCTTCTCCTTCTCCTTCTCCTTCTCCTTCTCCTTCTCCTTCTCCTTCTCCTTCTCTTCCTCCTCCTCCCCCTCCTCCTCCTCCCCCTCCCCCTCCTCCTCCTCCCCCTCCCCCTCCTCCTCCCCTCCTCCTTCTCCTCCTTCTCCTTCTTTTCTTCTTCTCCTTCTTCAACACTAGTGATTAATGAGACATCACTATTAACCTCCTAAGGCTCAGGGAACATCACATAAGGGTGGTGGAAGAATGTAGAAGGCAGAGGTTGGGGGTGGTGCTGTGTAGTGCTGCTTTCTGGACAGGGTGTGACAGTCACACCCATGAACTCACAGCAGCTGTGCTTACCTGCACAAGATCAGTCCAGTCAGCATTCCCGCATAGATGGGAGAGGGTTCTTTGAGGTTCCACCCCAGATGAGGAGCTCCTACAATCTATGGCTGCTGTGGGAGAGGGTGTGGCTGATGATAGGTTGCTCACACTCTAGGGGACGATCCCACAGTCATCGTGTAGCACTAGTTGAACTCAGTGGGTTAAACAAAACAAAACAGAGGAAAAAGAGGATGTGAAGGTAAGGGAGGGATGTGTTGGGAATGTTTGAGAGTGGATAGGGGATTTGGGTGGTGGTGGATATGATCACAATATAAATATATGAAATTGTCAAAGAAGAAAGAAAAATATTTCAAAACAATAATCAAAATAAAGGAATTTGAGGGCTTTATTTTTCAGGGTTTCACTTTGTAAGGTAGGCTGGCCCCAAATTCACTATGTATTCCCAGTGGCCCTTAAAGTCACGGCAATGCTCCTGCCTCGGCCTCCCAAGGATTACAGCTGTCAATCACCATCACCATACCCAGCAGAGTCTGACATCTTAAAAGTCAACGGGCTTCACAGAAATTGGGTCTGTGTGGGCTCCACAATGGAGAATTCTAGAGACAGCAACATTCCCCGGAGCTGGGGGTGTGGGTCGGTGTGTCAGAACCAGCATGGGTTTTACAGTTGCTGACTCGGCTGATTTATGCTGCTATCAAAAACACCAGATTTTAAAATAAAATCCATCACGTGTGTTCTGTGTGAGTCAATGTCACATGTGTGGGTCCTCTCAGCGGCCAGAAGGGCAGTGCTTGAGAGTCTCCAGTGCGACATGAACAGTTTCTCCTGTCAAGCAGCTGAAGCACCTTTAAATATTCTTTTTGTTTTCTCTCATTTTATTGCGGTATGTATGTATGTATCTCTCTCTCTCTCTCTCTCCTTCTCTCCCTCCCTCCTTCCCTCTCACCCATTTTTGAGACAGGGTCTCATGTGTTCCAGGCTGGCCTTGAACTTGCTGTGTAGCTGAAGATGACCCTTCCCGCCAAGTGTGGGGGTCACATCACACTGCTGGGGACTGAACGGACCAGGGGGTTGAGTATGCTAGGTAATCGCTCTACTAACTGAGCTGCATCCCCATCCCACCGACAGAGTTTTCTGATGGTGACACCGGCATCTACAACCTATAGGGACTTGGGGGACACTGATGTAAGGCCGTCACAGGCGATTGACTTCCCGAGTTTTTCCCCCCCTCCCCCGCCCCCCCAGTGTCCCTCCCTGTTCTGGTGAGCTGCCTCATGGATTCTATTTGCTTTCTCTTTCCCACTTCCTGCTGCCCAGGCTGTTTGGAGTTAGTACAGAGAGAACATTATCATATTGGCAACATAAAAAATACTATGTTGTTGGTACATAGACCCCAGAAAACAAAATGCCATGCTCCAAAGAGAAATACCAGGGACTTGTTTATTATCTTTCTTTTGGGATCATCAAAGCAGGGTTTCTTCCCTTTAGCTCAGCCAACTTGGAGTCTTTTTGAATTTACGTGGGATCACTTGGAGAGGTTAATTTTCAAGTTAACTTTAGCCTCCATCCCTCCAAGCTGTCTCCTTTTCCTCATCTAAATGTCAGAGTGTACTAATGTGCGCAGCCCGCAGTGATGCGGAGCCTGGGAAAATAGCTGGGACAAATCTCTCCTGCATCCCTTGAGGTGACTTTTGGCTTGTGGGCTTCATATCACACAGTTTCTTGCAAGACACAGCTGGGACTAATGGCACAAACCTGCAACCTCAGCTACTGGGAAGGCTGAGGCAAGGCCATTGGCTGCAAGTTCAAAGCTCCCCTGGGCAACTTAGCAAGACCGGATCTCAACATAAAGTAAGAAAGGGGCCAGGGAGGATATAGCTTTGTTGTAAGGCACTTGCCTAACCGAGCCCTGGGGTAAACCCCAGCACTGCTGACATATAAGACAGCAAAGGCCCTGTCCATGGGGCTTTATGTGACAATGGCCTCTGAGGTGATCCAGGCTGCTTTGGCTGTCTGTCTCTGTGCCGTGGTGACATCAGCTTTTCTAAAGAGCAACTCACAGCCCCTCACATTTCTGCTTAAGGTCCTGTTGTGGTTCCCAGGGCTGCTAGTGCAAAGGTTAAATCTTGAGTGTATCCAAGGCTATGGCCATCTATCTCCCTGGTTGCCTCTTCTATTCACCAGCCTCTGTGTCCATATCCCTGAAGAAACTATCACGTAAGCTTCTGGGAACTCAGTATGGTGCCTTATTCACTGTCGTTCACTGGGCATGTGCTTAGGAAATTAACCAGTATGGACAGGAGCAGGATCCAGGCTATTAAAAACATGTGCCGAGCCACAGGATGGCAAACCTCATCAAAAGACCTCATGTTTCCTGTTTGCCACCACTGTAGAGCTCTGAGTGGCCCGTCACCTTACTATATGTAGCGCTCAAGTGGCCAGTGGCTATTGTTTTTAGTATAAATATCAGAACTCAGGGTTTGACAGAACATTTTGTCTCACTCCCATACGGAAGAGGAACATTTGGGGTATCTCGATGATTTATGGGGAGACTGACATAGAAAATAAAGCATTGAAACAAACCCAGGAAATTCAGGACCTGGGCCAGCAGACCTCATGACTGCCCACTGATGACCTGGTGTTCCCTTGTGGGTTCCTAATCCGTCTTAAGACACCAGGCTCCCAGCTTGCTAGGGCAGCTCTCAGACCTCTTTGCAGCCTTCCCTTGTTTAATATGGTGCTGAGCACACGAGGCCACTCAATGTTTATTGAGTGGCTGAATAGGGACTAAGTCAGTTACCTCTGTGTCACCAGGGATTGCTCCAGGGAGGAGAGACTGAATATTCAGGAGCTCCTGGAGTCTTCACAACAGAACAATCAGCACCTGAGCCTGTTCGCTGGGATTTGCCCTGGGTTTCCCCAGAGAACAGCGCATCCAATTAATAGTTTATTCAAAACTATTCTAACTTGCATAGCTCTTGCCTGGGAATCACGGAGAAAAGTGATCCAAGCTGACAATTTGCAAATCCCATCTGCCCGGACCTTGGGGTTTTCTCCAATCGTGTTCACCTGGCTATCTTCTTCTGTCAGTTGTGGAAAACGCCGTCTAAGAATAGGGACAGTGCAACCAGATAGGGGAAGCCAACTGAATTCTCCTTGCTCAAAGTAATATAAATGGAAATGGTGAGGAAGGAATAGAGGGAGCGTTCTGAAGGGTCGTTAGGTCGGCCTCCTCTTTATCATTGCTGAATAGCTATTGAGTGTCAACCCGCAGCGGGCACCGTAAGTGGGTAGGATCCCTGTGCAGTGAGTTAATCCATATGCAAACACAATGACCCCAATTGCTTTGCAATAGAGAGCCACATGGCCTGCGCCCTTAAAATATATCATTTGGGCAGCTGCCAGGGGGCTGATTTATCCCAGCTGGCCAGAAACAGCCCTGAGATCATCAGCGCTTTTGTTAATTGGGAGAGAGGGGCAGAGGAATCAAGATATTCCTGGGCACTAAGCATTCATTAGCCACCTGGCATCCCTAAATTACGATCCTGCCATGATTTTCCCAGCGCTTCGACTGAAATTTTAATATTTGGAATGTATTAATAACTCGGAACATGTCATTTGCTAAATAAGCAATGCCCCTCTGGACTCATTGGAGAAGGGAGCCCAGAGAATAGTTAAGCAGCATGCACAGATATTGGCTACTCAGTGAGGGAGCCGTGTGGGGGTGACCCTGGAAGTTCTATCCGCAGAGTAAATACAAACAGATGGGATGTGTGCACAGACCTCTGGGTTAATGCCTCTGATTTCTATTCATTTGTTCTTTTCATATAGCATCTTAACAAGCCCCAGGAAACACGGTGAAACGGATGGTAACAGACGATAATCCTAGAGCATGTACTATGCATGGCTTCCCGAGTGTCCCCGGGTCACCTTAGCATCCAATGAGGAGCATGCTAACAAGGGCTTGCTCTGTTGTGCTTGTCTTTTGTCCACCAGCACCTAGAACACGTGTTGGCACATAGCAGCTACTCAATAAAATATTTAGTGAATGACTAAGCGAGTCTCCATTCTAGATGAGGTCGCCAAGGTGAAGTCGGTAGCTCCCTCGGGTAGTTGGGTTTTCAGAGTGATGGAGCCAGGGTTCACAAACTCATTTTCCACCTTCAGGTCTCTTCTTGTCTTGGAGCTCAGAGCTCCATCAGCCTTTGACTCACGTCTCTTCCTGTTAGTGCTGTGTCCTCCCAAATTGACCCTTGTTTGTATAGAATGTGAAAGCCCTATCTCCTGTGAAGGGGACACCTTTGGAAGGTAATTTAGATGTAGCTAAGGCCCAAAGGATGGGACCTTCATGACAGGGAGAGGGGGACACCCTGAAGTTTCCTTGGTCCCCTATGCAAAGAAGAGTTAGCAGGTGGCTGCTTGTCAGCCAGGTAGAGAGCCCTCACCCAGCACCCTGGCACCTTGCTATGACTCCGCCAGCCAGTCTGTGGTATTTTGCTACGGCAGTCCAAGCAGACCAGCACAACCCTCTGGGTTCACTCGTCAGCATTTACTCACCTCACAGGATGTCCCTTTGGGGCTCTGGCTTTTGTTGTTCAGCATCAACTTGGGACACACAGCTTTCTGCTCCCCCTGGAGTCCCCTCACCCCTCCAGCACCTGTGTAGACATCAGAGTTTACAAGAAAAAAAATCTCATACATGCTTTCACATGATGCTCAGAGCCAACTCGTCGGATAATCAAGCAGAAGACATTTTGATCTCCATCTGATCAATAGCGAGTGACTTGCCATGACCACTCAGTAAAGACAAGGCTCAGCGTCCCAAGCTCAGTGGTACTTTATGGACGATAGGATGCATTTTCACTCAAGGGGAGGTTGCATTGAAGCTGGAAGCTGATGGGGGGATGTCAACTCAAATGACTTTCTTGGGATGGTGTTTTGGCAGATAAGCACAGAGATTTTGGAGTGTGTCCTATACCCAATGCCAGGGCAGGATCATTTTTCTGAAAATCCACCAAACAAGTGTGCTTGTCACATCTGCACACGGGATGAGTTGGTCTTCACTCTGTGGCCATCCTTAGACTGTCACTTACTTGTCACTCTCTGATCACCCCACAACTCCACAATCCTATCCAGTTTATCTGGACGGTTGGTGTGGTCTCCTAACTGGACCTTTTCCTGATAACAAATCCAGTAACAAAAGTGTCACGCTTAAAAGCCCGAGTCTGAAGAGCTGTAAGAAGTGAATATGGCTGGGTTATATGGCTCAGTTGTCAGATGTTTGCCTAGCATACACGATGCCCTGTGTTTGATCCCTAGCGCTGCCTAAAGGGGATGGACAGGTGGTTCAGTGGTTAGAAGTATATGCTGCTCTTGCCGAGGACCTGAGTTTGGTTACCAAGGCCCACGTAGGGTGGTGATTCGCAACAGCTTATAACTTCAGTTCCATGGGAGCTGACACCTCTGGCTTCCACAAGCTCTTGCCCTCATGTGTGTGTAAGCACAAATAAAACACATCTTATGAAAAGATGAGTGAATATGGAAGAATTTAAAGAGGGAAAGATGAGGAGCTAGGGATGTAGAAGTTCTGTGGTAGAACGTTTGCCTAACATGTGCAAAGCATGGGGTTTGAACCCTCAACACTGTTCAACAACAAACAGAAAAATTCAACAAAACAACAAGAACAATACCCCCTAAACCAAACAACTGACGAGCCAACACACACTCATGCACGTACATGGAAAGACAATAACTTTAGTGAAGACTTAGAAATAGTTTTATTTCCTCTCTTTCTCCCAAACCTAAGCTTTGTAATTCTTAGGCAGGCAAACACTCTACCACTCAGGTGTATTCCAAGACCTAAACACTTCTCTTTCTTCTAGAATGTCAGCTAGGTGAGAGCAGGCTTTTCATGGACTTAACACACACTTCTTAGATACCAAATATTAAATAACACATGAAAGACTAGCTGCACACAACATCAGTCCTGCTAAGGTCTGAGATCTTCTGTGTGCCACATCATTGAAGATAAATCCCACTTAAGTGTATCTTTAAAGGGTATACTGATCTTTGATGCCACAGTCCAAAAGAAAAGAGAGAGGGAAAAAAAAAGAGAAAAATCAATAAAAATGAAGATGACTATTGTGGAGTAATTTATAATGAAGAAAACACCAGAAACAGCTTAAGAGCGAGTGGTTAGGCAAATTATGTCATATCGTTTTGATGGACTATCATGCAGTCACTAAAAATTATAATTATGCAGTCTGTGTAGAGCGTTGGATGCTTATGATATAATGTTATTGCAAAGTGGAAGCGCAAATTGAATGTACATTTGATTACAACTCTAAAAATCATGTTTACATGTGGGCAAGGCCTGGCAGGAAGCAAGAAGAATGCAAACAAATGATTAGTTTGGCGGGCGAGCTTATGAGGGATTGCTCTTTGAGTTTGTGTTATACTTATCGTGTTGTCTGTGCAGTTTTAAAAGGGCTAGCCAGCCCTTTGGGGGACCACTTTTAAAGATTGTGAGCCCCAGGCAGGCATGTAAATGGTAACCGGGATGGCAGATCCTGATTACAGCTCACCGCGGGTCTCTCCTGGGCACCAGGCTCTGCGGGTGGGAATTCTCTGATCCAACCTGAGCATGGCTGTTTGCACGCTTGTTCCCAAACAGAACGTTGCCGCAGAAACCCAACCACGGGTGAATACTTATGCTTACATGCGCTCCTATTCATAGCCATTTACCACAGTTCTCCCCTCATTTTAGAATAACCGGAGCACAGGCTGGGAAAGCATTTTGGATGGGATGTTGTAGAGAGAAATGCTTACTGGGGCAGAAGCTTGAGCTAGATGATCCCTGCTGGGTCTAACTCATGACCCACATACCCTTTGCACACCACACTGAGGCGTTCTGTGTTTGCAGCCCCTTTTCACCTTGGGCAGATGGGACACGTTGTCTATGGACCAGCACTGGGATGGATGAGCCAGGCTCCGGAATCGAGAAGTCCTGGGGCAGACCTCCAGTTCTACCACCAACAAGCTTTGCGACCGTGGATGAGTTACTTCTTATCTCTCGGAACCCTGGTGTAAGCATCTGTCAAAGCTGGGTCATCAAAACCCACCCTTGTAGGTTGTAGAGAGCATGGAAAGGGGCAAACCCATCAAGACGCCTGCGCAGAATGGCAGGCTTGGAGGAGGGACCGATTAAGTAGAAACCCAGGCCCTGTTCACAAAGCAGGCTGGTGGACGTCCACATGCGGCTGCCCAGGAAGAGTGACTTTAAAGCCGGGGCTGGAGGAGCAGAGCAAGCACCCCAGAGACAGAAATGCTGTCTCCAACATACGCTGCAGCATAATGCAAAGGCTGGGCCTGACTGCCAGTTTGCAGATGGCAAAAATACTGCCCCTCCCCGGAGTAGCTGTAACCAAAACAAATGTGAACAAGCAAGAGGCTTTTTATTTAATTGCCAAAAAGGAAAAGAAAAGAAAAAGAAAATCAAATCCATAGCCCAAGAATCACCACATCCGCCTGCTCTACCTTCTCTGCCTCTGTCACAGGCTGTGGTGACCAGATCACCAGAGCAGCTTCTCCTCCCGTAGTTCAGAGAAGCCTCCCCCCAAAAGGTGACTTCTCAGATGCAGACTAGCTCCATATGCCAGTGGAATTCTTTTCTCTTTTAAATCCCTCACAGTTCTCATGGGACCGAGATTTCCACTGATTCAGAATTAATTCAAAAACTAGTTACATAAGGAGTAGATAAACTAAAACAGAACACCAGTTTCACAGTTACATAAGAATCAGATAAATGAAAACGGGAAAACTTTTGACTTTGCTAACTTAATGTAAAGGCTTGTTTTCTCTTAGTCGCTCTCTTCACTTGGCTGAGGAAAGTAAAAATGTTGACAGGAAGAAGCGGTGTTTATTATTTTTCACAAAATTTAAAAGGCAATGAGCAATTTGAGTTTTCAAAAGCACATCCTGGGTACGCCAGAACCTTGTAATATTCCAGGAATGTAAAAAGTGAAGGAATGAACACCCTGCATGAAAAGATTCAATACAGTAGATGGTGTTTCCAGAGTCAACAGAAAAACCCAGGGGCATTTATGGCATCTGAGGGTTGGTTTTAAGAAACCTACTGGGCCAAGTGTCGTGCTGAAGCCAGTCTATGAGAAGGATCGGACAGAAGCACTATTCATAGCGAGTGGGGATTTGTGCAGAAACTACTTACAGATTTTCTGACAACCTTGTCTTTCAATTCAGATGAATGAAGCACTATTGTTTGGCCATGAAGAACCTTAATAAAAAAAAGTTGTCACTAAAGCTGTTTCTCATTGGGTGCAAGTATGCGGAAATGACAGTCTTTAAATTTTGCTTGAAAAATGAAATTATACTAGACATCAAAATCAATGTCAAAATAAAGTTAGCACTGAATTTTTAAAAAGTGACAGTCGAGTTAATAGATGCATTCATGTCTCCCTGGCACACTGGGTCCTGACTTTGAAGACACTGGGGAGAGTGCTTTGGGCGTGTGGGGTGGTCAGGGGGCAATTTTGCAGATGTCTGCTCAACAGCTGCATTGTTAGATCCTGCCTTTCTAGAGTTTTTAATTTAATACGTGGACCTGGTGGATGGCTAAGTGACAGCACCTTGAGATACACATAGGTCTTCAAAAACTGTCGTCTTTCTTGGTTGAATCTCAACTCTCAAATATTGTGCTCTACACAGGGGCATGTTAAGACTTCCATACTTCCATACGCCTTCTATTTGTAGAACAGTTTCAGTTGACTTGTGTAGGCTAGTGCTTCAATACCTACTGAGCTGGAAGAATCAACGTAGAGCCTTGGAAAGCTAGGGCTCTCAAACTATCTGGCTCAACAGATCCCACTTGAGAAGAAAGATTTATTTCTCCATCTTTTTCAAGGCTTGGTGGTTTAGCAGAAAGTAAAATGATTTCAGCCCAGTAAACCTGGGTTTGAATTCTTATGGGAAAAGGATGACTTTGGAAACTGGAGGATGGGTATTATACGAGCCAACTGTAGCAACTATGAGACCTTGAAAAGGGGAATTCTCTCCTTCAGAGCTTCAGTTAACTGGTCCCACAGGTAGCATTGTTTTCTTGGAACAATCGGGAAGGTTCTATGGAATATGATGTATTATAAGTGCTCTGTATCTGTATTTAGTTAACTTTCTGTCATTGTGACAAAATAGATGGTCGACTTAGGAAGAAAGGTTTATTTTGGCTCATGGTTCAAAGGTTTCGGTCCACGGTTGCTTGGTCCCATTGCTTTGGGCCTGTCAGTACACCCTAGCAGATGTACCAGCAGATATGTGGCAAAGAAGGCCTATTCACTTGGCAGTGGCTGAGAAACAAAGGGACAAGAAAGGGCTTGGATCCCAGTTTCCCTTGAAGGACACACACCCAAAGACTTAGATCCTTTCACTAGGTCACTACCCAAGAAGACCTCACTTCCTTCTACCACCTCCAGTAGTACTGCGGGCTGGTGACCAAGTCATCAACACAGGGGCCTTTGGGGCATGCTGTAGCTCCAAACTACAGCCAGCACTACACTAATTCAGCCATGATGTGACTGTCAGCAAATCTCGTAGCTTTCCAGATTGTTGTGGGATGTCTTTCTGTCTGCTATGAATATGTGTTGCTCTGATTGGTTGATAAATAAAATGCTGATTGGCCAGTAGCCAGACAGGAAGTATAGGCAGGGCAAGCAGATGAGAAAAATTCTGAGAAGAGGAAGTGCAGAGTCAAAAGTCATCTGCCAGACACAGAGGAAGCAAGATGACAAGGCAGAACTGAGAAAAGGTACCAAGCCACGTGGCTAAACATAGATAAGAATTATGGGTTAATTTAAGTGTAAGAGCTAGTCAATAATAAGCCTGAGCTAATGGCTGAGCAGTTATAAATAATATTAAGCCTCTGAATGATTATTTTATAAGCAGGCCATGGGAATTTGGAGGCTTGGCAGGACTAGAGAAATCTTCCAGCTACACCAGATCTCTGAGTTTCCATCTCCATAAAGCAAAGAGTAATTCTTTCTACTTCATAAAGGTGACTTTTTATTATGCTGTTTTTTATTGTATTATGTTGTTTATTTATTTACTTATTGGTGTGTGTGTGTGTGTGTGTGTGTGTGTGTGTGTGTGTGTATTGCTGTGCATGTGCTATGGTGTACATATTGAGGTCGGAGAACAACTATCAGGAGTTAATTCTCTTCTTTTAGTATGTGAGATAAAGGGATTGAGCTCAGGTCAGGCTTGGTGGCAAGTGCCTTTCCCCAGTGAGCCATCTATCCAGTCCATAAAAGTGTCCGATATCCCCCAAAAAATTCTATGAGAAAATTGGTTTAACTGAATAGTTCTTTATTATT
The DNA here is from genome assembly GCF_049852395.1 of Peromyscus maniculatus bairdii. NCBI lineage: Eukaryota > Metazoa > Chordata > Mammalia > Rodentia > Cricetidae > Peromyscus > Peromyscus maniculatus. The sequence continues at coordinate 77,821,471 of NC_134860.1, forward strand.
TTATCAACTTTTCACATTAATTCAAAAGTATTCAAGTGGAATAGCTTGTGCGTTATTATCACCACTCTGGAGTGATTTAGCGATGTCTATAGCTTATTGAATGCTACTACCGGTCATTTAATTTGATCTACAGATGATTTCCAATATTTTGATAATCCTATAAATAGTCAAAGGCATAATTAAAATGTAGAGGCTTAAAAAAATCAATGCTTGTAATGTTACCCAGAAAGCTCTTTTCAGTGACCTCTCAGGACAACCCTGCCTGGAAGTGGCTCCAGTATATCCACCTTTTCTCCCTTTGGTGGCTTTTGCCTCTCTTGCTTTTTAATCTCTCTAACGGCTGCATCAGTGATAAAGGTCTGTCACACATTGTCTAGAGCATCCCTACTTCCCTCACGGGCCCTTTCATCCCCTGCACATCCAGAAGCGGTGGAGACTTAGTTTCTTTTCTCATTGCTGTGATTAAAAATAATCTGAGAAAAGTGGTTTAAGGGAGAAAGGTTGATTCGGGCTCATATTCCCAGGTACTGTCTATCATGGTGAGGCAGTCAGGGCGGCAGGAGCCGGAAAGCCATGCTCTAATCTCATCCGCGCTCAGGAGGAAGAAAGCGATGAGCGCTTGTGTGCTCAGCCCCATCCTTTTCATACAGCCTAGAATCCAGCCCCAAGGGAATGGTGTGATTGACTTTTCCAGTAGATCTTCCCCTTTCAGTTAACCTTGTCAACATAACCCCTCATAGGCAGGTCCAGAGGCTAAACAACCCCTCCCAGGTGTGCCTGCAAGCTTGTTGCCTAGGTGAGTCCAGATCCTGTCAAGGTGACAATCAACTCTAACCATCCCAGATGGCCTTTGCTAGGAAATACGCATTAGTTATGCAAGATCTTTGAAGCTGAAAGGAGCCTCAGAGATGCTATGGAAACCGACAGAGCTAGACAGATGGACCTCCCCCAACTACACCAGTGGCAGCCTGGAAGATGAGCCTTTCTTGATGTGAGGTGACCCTGCAGCTTTTGACTCTTTTTATGAGGTTTTGATGGCATTGTAACACAGCACTCTCAGAAGCCATCTTGCCATGTCAATTTTTATCATGCTTTTATTTAGAGAGGGTTGGCTGGGCCCTGCTGAATACACAGGGAGCAGCCCAAAGACAGACACTGTTGACTTTACCTTCATGATTTCAAATAGAACTATGCCTGCTCCTGTCTCAGGATCCACGCACACTGCCAGCTCGCCTTCACAGTTCACAGGGGAGGAGAGCTCTCCTGCTCTCCCAAAGCCCTTCCCAGCAGCTCCCTAGCCCCATCAGATGGGAAAACGAAGGACTTCGTCTTTCCCAGGGTGTTTTGACTTGAAAAGGATGCTTGGCAGGTTGCTGGGCCATCGGAGCTGGTATGTCAGTCACATGAAGAGGCTGATCTATCTATCACACTTCTGTGTGAAGTTCCTAAGTGAAAAGCAGAGAGTGATCAGTTTAAAATTGGAACCATGACATGACACAAAAGATTAAGTCTTTCTGAAAAGCAAATAAAAAAGTAAAGTAATACAAAACACCAAATGCTACTCACTAACAGCTACCTAAGAAGTAAGAACCAGAAACAGCACAGCTTAAGATCTGTTTGCACGTGTGTGTGTGTGTGTGTGTGTGTGTGTGTGTGTGTGTGTGTGTATACATATACATGCAGTTTGTGTTATCAAACAAAGATAGAGCAGCATAATGGGCCGGGGTAGTGGCACTTACATATAATTCCAGCATCTAGGAAGCTGAGACAAGAGGAACATGAGTTCAAAGCTAGCCTAGACCACATAGCAAGAACTGTCTCAAACAACAACAATAAATACCAGACTAAACTAAACAACCAACCAAACAAACAAATAAAAAACAAACAAACACAAAGCACCATGCTCAGGAGGCAGGCAGTCCTGTGTTGAATCTAAGTCCTCAAATTACTTCTTTGTGTCTTAATATTTTCATCCCCAAAGAGAAATGACGATGGTACCAAACTCGTAGGACAGTCATGAAGATTGAGTGAGGCAGAAGTTACATGAGACACTTGCATCCTTATCCTGCCTTTCTCAATCATTTTGTGCAAACACACATGGTAAGATGAACAGGTCAGTGGTCTGGGGGGTCTGAGTTTGAACTTCCTACCTTCTGCCATCATAAAAAGGAAACACAAGTCCCTGCTCGAGTAATTTTCCAGGACTTGTTGGCGCGCGGGGGGTGGGTGGTGGGTGGGGGAGAATCAATTTCTTCCCCCATGCTTTTGTTTTGGGAATATTTTTTGAATGGTGATCTTTTTTTTCTACCTAGAGAGTGCTCTGTTTAAAATATTCTCATTTCTGTGAGCATTTAGTATATCTTTTCCGTGTTTTGAAATGGTTCTTAAAGACAGTATTTTCTTTCTTTTTTTTTTTTTTAACTGATATGCCATCTTTTAGTATCTGTAAGGTTACTAATTGTAGCTTCTATGGAGGTTTTCTTCTCTATGTTTTGTTCTTTTCTTCTTCGTTCCTTATTGTCTCTGGGCTTTCCTTCTTGGGAAAGGGTAGCTTGACTCTCAGGGTAGGGAAACAGGTACTTGGGTGCTGTTTTGGCTAAAAAGCACTGGCTCCTCACTTGAGTACAGAAGCAGGAGCGAAACCCAGCATCTCATCTTCATTTTCTTTTTGTGTCTATAACCTTGGCCGAAGGTACAGAGATAAGTTACTGTCCCAAACATGAAGTCAGTTTGGATTTTAGGATAGGCAAAGCCTTTGAGGACAGCATCCCATGACCCCTTGTGAGGACAGTCATCTCTGAGGAATAGGAAGAATCCCTCAGTAGGAGCAACCATCACCTGAGAGCCCTTGGCATCCCTTCAAGCAGCAAGGACTTTTTCAGACCACCTTTTGGGAGCTGAGACAATGATGGGCAGAACTAGACCTTGACCAGCTCTGACTATGCATATGTCTTGTCCCCTGCCCTTATCCTTCCTCTATTTAAACCCAACCTGGTGTCTGAAGATGAATTCAGGCTTGTACATAGCTGAAGTTCTTGAGAAAAAAGATGACAACTCTATAAGCTGGTATGAGAAACAGAAAAAGGGCAAGAAACTTTCTCTGCCCATTCAAAACATAGCTCTTTTTTCTTTTCTTTTCTTTTCTTTTCTTTTCTTTTCTTTTCTTTTCTTTTCTTTTCTTTTATTTTACAATACTTATCAGTTCTACATAATAGCCACAGATTCCCTTGTTCTCCCCCTTCCTGCCCCCCTCCCCTTCCCCCCAACCCACCCCCCATTCCCACCTCCTCCAGATCAAGGTCTCCCCCAAGGACTGGGATCGACCTGATAGACTCAGTCCAGGCAGGTCCAGTCCCCTCCTCCCAGATTGAGCCAAGTGTCCCTGCATAAGTCCCAGCCAAAACATAGCTCTTATGGCAAAGGGAATGAGATGGTTTATTCTTGAACCAACTGCGAGTGACCGTGGTCTGGGAACATAGACTCAGGTTGTCCTGAATTCCATGTTCCAGTGTGGTAACCATTTCATGACATTCTTATAGCTAGCTATAGAAAATTATAGAAGACAAGTGATGAATCAAAGCACTCTTCAAATATGTGGCTGGACACTTCGGGACGGTGGGTTACAGCAAGGCCAGGAAATCTCTGTAGTAAGCCTCAGATGCTATGCGATGACACCTCAGCTTTTGGGCTGGTGGAACCTAGTAGAATAAGTTAATACATTCCAAAATTTCCCCCAACATATGTCACCAGGATGTTAGGTCAGTCACAGAAGTGGCTAGTGAATGACTTTTAAGGGACATAAATATATACCAAGATCATTTTGGCTCTGGATTGCCAACATCTGGATTCACCACACTCTAACACAGGTGTGGCTCCCTGCGGCCCACAGAAGCATCACCCTATAGCACTGTCCTTCTTTCTCCTGTTTTCAGAGATACCACACCTGCCTTCACCTTTGTCTAAGTCTCGGGTTCATGCTTCTGGCTGCTGATCCCCTGAAGAGGGTGAACCTCTCTACTCGGCTATTTGTGGGAAGGGCCATTGCCTGGGCACAGGATAAGACCTTCGTTCTGGCACAAACTGCTTCCTAAGAAGGCTTTGACTAACCTGCTCTCAGACCTCTCTCAGACCTCTGCCTTCAAAAACCTTGCTAGCTGGGCCAGGGAGATGTCTCAGTGGGTAAATGTGCTTGATGCCAAGCCTGAAGACCTGAGTTCAATCCCCATGAGCCCATGGTAGGAGGCAAGAATTGACTCCCACGGTTGTCCTCTGACCTGCACACCCATGGCCCATGCATGCTTCCATACATACATGACACAGAATTAGAAAATTAAGGAAGTTTTACTAATGGATGACAACTTCCGTCTTAAGCTAAAGAGAGGAATGGGCGTTTCTCCTTAGAGATAACCTCATGCAAGAAGAGACAAAGGCTTATTTTCAGATGACTAGGAAACAAAATGCATTGCAGTCCACGTCCTTGGCCCTCAGCTGGGCAGTACCTGAGAACATGCTTTCCCCGTAGCCACTGGGATTCAGTGTTTTTTTTCTCATTTTGGATGGAGTTTCTATGTTGCACGTTGTCTCCTATTCTTTTTGCTTTGTGGTATTTTTTCAATTCATTCTTTTGCTGTCATTTTGGTGGGTTTTAGAAGGATGTAGAGATGAACAACTGTGTTTGTTTAATCAGAAACCCTCCCACAGACTCTTAACTATATACAGACATCCCCATCCCATCCCCCGAGGATTCTCACTAAGGGGCTGGGGTGGGAATCTGTCCATTTCTGCATCTTAAAGGCTCCCCAGGAAGCTGGCAGGTTAGCATACTGCTGACCCCAGAGGAGTGTGGCTTTGAATGCTCTCACAAACAGGCGACATCTCTCCTGCTTGCCAGCACAGCAGGACATGAAAAGCATTTATTGGGTGTGCTCCGTGCTCCACGTACTGTGGTAAAGGACGCTTTCTACTGCAGATAGTCAAACAGCACTGGCTGTGTGAGTGAGCAGGGAGAAACACATGGGCCTCCTGGGGCCCACTCATTCTTCTCTGCCAGCATAGGCTTCCTTTTATTTCATGGAGGCTGGGGCTGTTTCCACAGTCAGAGTCAGCTTTACATCATGACAGATTCACATCTGGAGGGAAGGGTCTTTCCCTTCCACACTCCTGAGTCCCCACGCAGGGATGAGCAGGGGTAGGACAGACCCTGAGCTTCTCCCACTATGCAGGGTTTTAATCCCTTGGCCACTGGTGATAGATGAGGCTGGATTTTATAAGACAGCCTTATATCCTAGAGAGAAGGGGCGCGGGTGTGTGTGTGTGGGGTGGGCTAGGGGTGGATAGGGAAGCATGGGTCTTTTAAAGGAGAATCTCAGGAGAGGAGGGAGAAAAGCTTGTTTACAGATGAAGGGGGAGGTGCTGGGTAACAAGAAAAATGAATCCATTACAGCCCATGCCCTTGTTTGTTCAATGCCCTACCCCTACAACCATAGCCTTCCAAGACACTTCAAAACAGGTCCCGTTTAGTTGACTTTAAATGTAGCATCTAAAACGACAGCCGCGCTTCTCTCAGCACTAATTCTTTTTACATTTGTCTGTGTGTTTATGCCTGTGTGTGCGCGACAGCTCTCACAGGAGGTCAGAAGACAACTTTCTAGAATCAGCTCTGTCTTTCCCCTGAGTGGACTACAGGGAAGGAACTCGGCTGATCAGACTTGGTGGCAAGCATCCTCATGCCCCGAACCTCTTCGCCAGTCCCCCATCTCCGCATTTTGAAGTGTTCTGAAACCGTGTTTGTTATTTGAGATCTCACTTCTTAGTCCTTCTGATCTCCTCGGAGAGAACTCAGGTAAGACACAGAAGGTCGTACAGAAGAGAGGTGGCGTTTGTTACAAGGTCAGACATGACACTGTCAGGAATGAGAGTGACCAAAGGTTCAAGCGATGACTGTTGTGCCAACCCACATTTTTATGCAGGCTTTATTCTATTTCCAAATTCTTTAGAACAGACAGACAGCTCTTCCTGAGAGGGTTCTGTCCAAGCAATTGACAGGCCTCCTCTGATTGACTTGTACATGAGAGGACAATGGTCTATCTTTGTTCTTTACCAGAAAGTCTCGGCTAGCTAGTAACCCTATGACCTTCCAGGTAGTACGAGATGTTCATCACTACCAAGGTCGGAGCTAGGACTCAGCTCCCATTTTAACATGGAGCATAGAAGATTAAAAAGAATTAAAGAAAGAGAAAATACCAACAAATTTATGAAGCTAGCAATACATTACTAGGAAAAAAAACCCCAGCCTTTCCTTGATAAAGCCTCAACAAAGGATTGCTACCTCCACTTTCCTCCCTTTCGTCCTATCTGTAACTATCCTTGCACACGGACTTTAAAACTTTAAGGAGGCAATCACAGCACTTTCTTCCTTCACCCACCACTGTGGTTTCTTTACTTGCAAATTAGTGTGTTAAGGAGGACAGAGTGGATGAGGCCTGAAGGTGACTTTGAAGGAAAGCCACCACCCTACGCTCTGCCAGCCAAGGGACTGTCAGAGCACTCTGCTGAGTGTGGGGATCTTCCATCCATCACCCCCACAAAGCCCCTGAGACCATTCTCCCTTTGGAAAAATGGGTTATACCTGTCTTTGAGTTGGACAGGCTTTACTCCATCTTCTCAACACCGAACTGGAATAAAATGAATCTCTTCCTTCAATCCCTGTCTCCGGGTTTGTTTTGGTAGAGGTGGTGGGCAGGTTGTAGGATGCCCAGTACCAGTAACAATGGAGTCTAGAAGCTTCAGTTCTTGGCTATATAAGCTGGTGTTTATGTCAGAGGGATCCATCCTCAATGAAGCCTCAAGCTTCTACTATCTGCCAGGCTATCTAATATGGTTCAACTATGCACCTTTGTGTATCTTGGGTGATGTCCATTTCTTTTCATTGGTTCCAGAAATAGCTTCTCACAATTTGCAACTTGTAGGTACTATGATACATTGAATCATTCTCAACTTGCTTAAGTCCCTAAAGCTTTACTCCCAGTGCGCTGAGTCCCTAGACACAGTAGCAATAATTTAGCAAACAGCTATACTGGTTCTTAGCAAAGATAACGTCAGAACGATGACCCCTGGCTTCCCCTTGCTAGTTATCTGTTACCATTTGGCAAGGCACTCCACACAGTGGCTGAAAAGTACAATCAATTCTATTTGCTTACGATTCTTGCAGGGTTGACTGGGCTCAGAGAGGCAGTTCTCAGTCAAGGTTGCAGATAAAAGCTAGGGTTGGTTGGGGTCCTTTGAAAGGTTTCTTCATCTTACAAGGGTCCCTAGGTAGAAAAGATCCCGCCGGGCCCAACTCTTTGAGCAAGTCTCTCCACATGGTTCTCTACATCAGGCAGACACATATCTGACTGTCTTTCTTTAGGACTAAAGACCACAGAGTAAATGTCCTATAGTAAATGTCCATGGTGTTTTCTTTCCTAACTTTAGGAACCATGCAGTGTCATTTCTGCTATATTCCTTTATCCAGGCAGGTGCCAAGAACAGAGGGTCTGCCTCTTGATGGCTGGAATGAACGTCAAAAGATTACAGACATGCTAAATCTGCTCTGTCAACCATAGACCTGGCTGAACAACAGAAGATTTCTCAGTAGAAACTTTAACATCCAGAAGGGGTTGGAATGTTGTTTTTCAAGTTCTGACAGACAACAGCTGACTTAATTCAATCAGTTCTATATTTTAGGCCCTATCACGTTAAGTACCCCACTTCTGGGTTATACAGAATTCCTTTCCTAACATGCCATAGTACCACAATTCAAATTAGTAGGTAACTAAGTCACAGAAAGGCAGGATAACCGAAGTCAGGGATTTCAACATCTACACACCTGTTCAGAGTCCAGATACTCAGGCTATATACCCTAGGATCAATGATGGTACTGATGAGAAATGTACCATGCTTGGAATAACTTGGGATGAGTGATCACTACATGGTCAGCCACTATCATCAAAGTGTTGTGGAAATTTAGTTGAAGATGTGTTATATTTGTTTATGCTGTGGAACATTTGTTCAATGATGCAAAGATGTGTTGCATTCTTTTATGTTACATTTGTTTAACTCCGTGAAGTTGTGTTATTTTGACTGCCTGAAACACCTGATTGGTCCAATAAAGAGCTAAATGGCCAATAGCTAGGCAAGAGAAAGGATAGGTGGGGCTGGCAGGCAGAGAGAATAAATAGGAGGAGAAATCTGGGGATAGAGGTGGGGGAGTGAAAGGAGAAGGAGAGGACTCCAGGGCCCAGCCACCAAGCTACACAGCAAGCCACAGAGTAAGAAGTAAAGAAAGCTATATAAAAAGGTAAAAGCCTAGAGGCAAAAGATAGATGGGATAATTTAAGAAAAGATGGCAAGAAATTAGCCAAGCGAAGGCCAGGCACTTATAAGAAATGATAAGTCTCGATGTGTTTGTTTGGGAGCTGGGTGGCAGGCCTCCCAAAAGAATAATGGTGTAAAAAGACAACAACAACATCCAAGTCATATGAGAAAGTAGCATTTCCCACAGGACAATGTAGTTAAAGTCTGAGTAAAAATGCAGTACCCCAAAAGGAGGAGGCAAGGTTTGCTAGAATTAGGGGTGATGAATTGCCTAAACTCCAAAGACCCATCAAAGGTTTACACACAATGTAGGTCCTACTGTAAACAAATGAGAACAGTAGACACTTAGAGACACTCAATGTCATGCTGTGGGATGGTCTTTTTGTATCCTGTGAATATGTGTTGCTCCCAATGGTTAATCAATAAAGCTGCTTTGGCCCATGGTAAGGCAGGTTAAGAGCCAGGTGGGAAATCCAAGCAGAGGGATGGGGAGAAGGGTGGAGTCATGGCAGACGCCATCCAGCTGCCCAAGGAGCAAGATGCCAACAGACCGCCGGTAACGCCACGGCCATGTGGCAATATATAGATTAATAGAAATGGGTTAATTTAAGCTGTAATAGCTAGCTACCAATAAGCCTGAGCCATAGACCAAACAGTTTGTAATTAATATTAAGCCTCTGAGTGATTATTTTATAAGCGGCTGCAGGACAGGCAGGACACAGGAAAATTTCCAGCTACAATGTTGTGTGCAAGATCAGGTGGAATCGAGTCCAATTCAATCTGGAGGCAAAGTGTGATCCTAACCTGTCCTCAGTCTGTAGCCCCCACTCTTCAGTCAAGGTGGGCTGGAGACCCTCGGAGCTGCAGATGGTGAGAGTGAGCACTGTAGGATGAGGGGGATCCAGGATGGTCTCTAGCCTCTGATTCTCAGTTTGTCCTTCCTGCCTCCTCCACCCTGCACCCATCTGTTCTGCCCTGTTTCATCTTTGCTGCTACTCTGATCTCTGCTCCTCCAACTACCTGGGCAGGGGCAGGGCACAGTCTGATCTCTGTTGGTTACACCAGACCAGATACCTGCATCATTCCTGGCCCCGTATCAGCTGAAAAAAAAAAAAAGTCCTATTAGAAGATGCACTGAGTAACCAAATTTATACTGCACCACATGGAAATACAAGGGGAAGAAATGGATGTGATCCTAGAGTGCTGATTGCCTGCCTGCAATGCTTTTCTTGAAGTTCGGCCACCAGCTAGTTTGGCCACTGTTACTCCCAGGCTCCTGGACCTCTTGTTTCTTTCCCTAGCATGTCCTGGCATGGTTTTTCCCAGTCATGCTCACACGATCTTCCCAGATGTTGGCCCTAACTTTGGATCAGGTATGATGTCTGGTCTTCATTGTCAACTTGACTGGATTTAGAACCACTGTGGAAACACACCTCTGATTGTGACTGTGGTGGCGTTTCCAGAAAAAGTTTAACTGAGAAGGGAAGACCCGCCTGGATTTGGGCAGCACCACATGGACTGGGGTCCTGGAAAGCAAGCTGAGCATCAGCACTCATCTCTCTCTGGTACCTTGCTTACGCTCAAACTGGTGGTGGGAGGGCCCTGGGAGACTGGAGCCTAAAAACGAGACTAACTAAAGTCTCCTGCAATAGCCAACTTTATTCAGAGCATCAGGCAATTTACATTCTGAGGGTTAAGAAGAGTCACATGAGTAATCACAAGGACAAACCACACATGACAAAAGCATGTTTTTCCACAGAGGCATATAAACAAGTAACAAAAGCACATTCCAAGAACAAATCTGTGTTTTTGAAGAAACTGAGGCGACAAGACCCTTGTCTTATTTTCTTGAAATTTTCTTACAATCCCTCCAGAATTCCCCTTGCACAACTCCACTCCTGGACCAGGCTCTGACACTTCCTGACTGTGGATGCAATGTGGCTAGGCTTCATGTTCCCACTGTCATGATTTCCTTATCATGATAGACTGTACCTTCAAACTACGATGCCCTTTCTAAACTGCGTTTGTCAAGTATTTTTGTCATAGCAATGAGAAAAGTAACCAGTACATCAGGCGTGTGTCTGTGACCATGAAAGGTGGTTTATTAGATTAGCTTATGGAGCTGTAGGCTGGACAGTGCCATAATAACCCTCTACATGGTGAAAGCTACCTGGTGGCTGCTCAATCCAAGGAGCATGCAGCTTGGGAGCTCTCTGGAAGTTAACTGGTGTGAGTCCATGGGGAAAGGGTAGGATGAAGACGCTAGGGTCGGATGCCCGCAGAGTGGCAGTGACAGAAGACACGGTCACTCAGTGAGAGTGAAGCTGGCCTGGTTTCTTACCATTCCACTTTTTGCTCCACCCTGGCCTCCAGCTTATTGGATGCTACAGTTCACCTTCTGGGGTGAGTCTTTCCACCTCAGTTGCTGTCCCCAAATACCAACTGTCTCCAGTACCTCTCTACCCCAGATGTGGCCAGAAATATAGTTTATTAATCTCCTAGGTGGTTCTTGGTTCCATTAAGCCAATCATAGTAGGTATATGGTTTCCCTGGAGGGCACCATCGCGCTTTGATATGCCACATTCTCATTTGAAGAAGACTGGGGGCTGCATTCCTTTCACTACATACAAGTGTTAAGATCACCTTGAAAGTCCCCGAGTCTCTCCCATACTGCTCCTCTGCAAGTCCAAGATCCACTGACATGGTCATCCCTGGAAGGAGAGGAAGGCTTTCCACTTGAGTGTATTCCTAGCATATCATAAATGTACTCTCCCTCCCCCTCCTTAACTTTCCCAAGGGCTTCAAGGACTTCTGCTGGAGTGCCGTGTAGCAGAATTCTGATCACTGTCATTTTTCAATCTCAAAGCTTCACACACACATGACGACAGCCCACAAATAGTCAGAGGAGGGGGAACTAGAGAGTTCTCCCCGTGGACCTTTGTGGACCTCAATATTTGGGGAAAACCATCTGTATACACAAAGGGAGGAGCAGGAGGACCCGAGGCAGGTGCTGCTTCTAAGCCTGGGCCCAAAGGTTGGAGAGCGAACTCTGTTTTTAAACAACTGAAAGTGCCACAGAGTAAAATTACAACACTTTGACAGCATCATTTTAATAAGTTTTGCTTTATTTCTGGCGCTGAGATTCATCAAATCATGGCTTGAAGCAAGAGCGGGATGGGAAGGCGGGGGAACAAGTGTTTGCAGCAGAAGCTGCGGCTGCGTAAGGAGCGGGGAATGTTATTCGGTTGTGAGAGTGGTTCATGCTGCAAACATTCTCAAGTGCTTTATTGACTTAAATTAAAAAAATATTATTTAGTGCATTTGGTTTTTCTGTCTGCCCTTGAGAGAACACTGCTATCCCTTTCCCTGCTGAGGGAGGAGGGGCAGGGCAGGATGTAGCATCTCCTCCCCTGCTTTCCCTCTTCCCTGGGCTGTGCAAATAGGGACGCGCTCTGCTCTCTCCTAGGTCGCAGCTCAGCTTTCTCTGCGGTGCTTCAGATGTGCAGGGCAAGGAAGCTGGCGAGGGAGCAGCCACTGCTGTAGCCTCCAGAGAGGGCTCGGACATTCTAGGATATCTGGAACTCATTCAAGTGACCAAACCATTTGTTTCCTGTGCCTCTGCCGGATGCTAGGCTTTGTTCTCGGTGACAAGGATGCAGAGGAGAAAGGATGCTTCTATTTTCTGTCCTCCATAGATTATGTGTCTCTACCCTGAGCCTTGGGGCCACTCCCTTAGGAAACGCTGAAACAGGTTTGCCTCTAGGATCAGTATAGGCCTAGTGGACCCTGAGGAAACTCAGGGACATGGTGACATCTTCCCAGGTTTTCCTCTTGGGAGTAGAGGTCTAGGGATGTGACCTTGTTCTGGGTGCACACTAAGTAGGTGACTGGTCCTGGACCTGGATATTCCCTTACTCTGGGGGTTGGAGAGGTGGCTCAGCAGTTATGAGCACTTGCTTTTTTAGATGACATGAGTTCAGTTCTCAGTACCCATTCCAGGTAGCTTAAAACCATCTGTAAGAACAGTTTCTCAAGGGCTCACTCACTCACACATACCCACATTCAGGAACATGTGCCTATATGTAATTAATAATAATAAAAAATAACCAGGGGGTGGTGGTTCATACCTTAAATACCAGTACTCAGGAGGCAGAGGCAGGTGGATCTCTGAGTTTGAGGCCAGGCTGGTCTACAGAGCAAGTTCTAGGACAGCCAGGATACACAGGGTCAAGAAATCCTGTCTTGAAAAAACAAAACAAAACAACAACAAAAGAATGATAAAAAAAAATCTTAAAAAGATATTCCCTTACTTCTGTGGGTGTGGGGTCTCTGGGTTTCTGGCAGTATGCTTTAAATGCGGGATAAAAATCTGACTTACTCATTAGCATTAATGACAGACGGTCTGCTGATCCCTACTGCCCCAAGTAACATTAAATAGGGATGATACACATGTTTGTGAAAGATTTCTTACTTAGGGCTGTCAAATCATGTCAGTTTTCTGCACTGGCAGTTTCTCTCCTATCCATCAATCGCCTCCTTCCCGTCTTGGCTGGCCTAGTTCAATCCCTCATTATCTTCTGCCCAGGATTATTTTGTCTGGTTTCTTATTCTTCTTGCCCCATCCTCTCTGCCTCTGAAGCTATCCCACATAATGCTGCTGGATTAATTTCTTTAAAGTATAGCTCAGATGGAGCCATTCTTCGGCTCAGACAGATTTCTGTGACTTTTCCCCCATGGCCTATTAAATTAAGAGAGCACTCACTCAGCCCAGTGCAAAGCAGCGCCCCTCCCCCCAACTGTGTCTTCCCCATAGTTTACACATTCATGCACATGGTAGTTCAGCAGGACTGAGTGTTACTGTTTTTGGATTTGCTTCTCCTCGCTCTGTGCCTGGAGTGTTCCTTCTGATCTTCGTCTATGGCAACTCTCCTTATCCTTTGGGTAGCCTGTAAAACATCTCCTCAGGGCCTGGGGAGGTGGCTTGCTGGGAGGCATGAAGCCCTGAGTGTGACCCCCAGTATTTGCACAAAGAAAAGGAAATAAAACCAAAATCCAAACCAAACCAAACAGCAGCAGCAACAGCAACAACAACAAACTAAGAGCGGGTGATCACCTGTCATCCCAGCCCTGGGGAGTGGAGACGGCGGATTAGGGGCTTGATGGCCAGCCAGTTTAGGAGAACCAGTGAGTTTCAGGTTAAGTGAGAGACCCCTTTCTCAAAATATGAGGTGGAGAGTGATTGAAGATGATGCCTGACATCAGCCACTGACCTCCATACACACATGCACACCCTTGCACACACGTACACACATCCACAAGAACACAGGTATATATGCACCTGCACATATGTGCAACTTCTCAGTCATAAAGCCTTCCTCACTCCAACAACAGGGTATTAGTAGTCCTACCTTGAGCTTGAGCTGTTATGGCAAGGATTTTGTCCCTTTCTTATGAGACAGTCATCATGGCATCATAATTAATGATGAGTGCCCTCTTGGGACAGCAAGCTCAGGAGGGCAGTGGTTTATATTAGATGCAAAAACCCTTCATTGACTCTGGTGACAGAGCAGCTCCCAAATCTGTGCATGGCTGGCGGGCAGCACCCGTAAGTAACTGGGGGCTGCATTATTTTGAGGAAAATAGACTGGGATCCTTCAAATCTTGTCCCAGTGTGAGGATAAAACAATAGGGGTTTACATCTTGCCCATAGATTCATTGATTTATTATGGTATGTAATGTGTGAACAGAACTCCAACTCAAGCTGTCAACAAGGGGACTAGCTAGAAGGACATGATTTTGCAGAACTGACCCCAAAGATGAAATAACCAGGGCACTTTCAGGGACCTCGAGGACCAAATCCAACAGCACTGTGTGTTGGATGGACCCTTGTGATATCACTTTGATTCTCTCTGGAGCTTAGCTTTAAGGTAAAGGTGGAGGGCTGAGCAGTGATGAAGATGTAGGAGGAAGGAGTGGACTCTTTGGGTCATTCATAATCAAATAAGGTGATTAAGTAAATGGCCAATCTCAGTTCTATTGCTTTGGGCCCAAACAGCAAGATTTATTTAAGAGCAACCCCCAGAGTACCTAACTGCCTCCACTGAGCTTGCAGAGGAAGCAGACTCTGGGGCAGGCTGCCCCTTCCCTACACAGATGGATGTGAGAGAAGTGTCGTGTTTGAATGTCTTTGTCTTCCTGAACTCATATGCTCAAATCTTCATCCCAAAGTGATGATATTAAGAGGTGAAAACTTTTGGAGGTCAGAAGGTTATGAAATTATAGTCTACAAGAATTAGATTAGTGATCCCATAAGAGAACCCCAAGAGGCTAGAGAGATGGCTCAGAGGTTAAGATCACTGGCTGCTCTTCAGGAGGACCCGGGTTCAATTCCCAGCACCCACCTGCTGGCTCACAACCAGCTTTAATTCCATTCTCAGGAGATCTGAAATCCTCTTCTGGCCTCTGAGAGCCCTGTAGGCATGGGATGCACAGACATATATTCAAGCAAACACTCATACACATGAAGGAAATAAAATCTCAGAGATTATTTCAAAAAGAGACCTGCAAGAGCTGTCTAAACCCGCCCACCATGGGAGGAAACTGAAAAGGTAGCATCCACGGACCAGGCCACAGGTTCTCATTAGATACCGAATCTGTGGGCACTTGGCCCCCAGAAGGGTGACAAATAAGTTTCTGTCTTTATAAGATACACTGGGACAGTTCATTCGAGGGTCCCGAAGGGGCTAGGACAGAAAGGATATGCTCATAGCTGGAGCTAGAGAGGGCTGGCTATGATGGAGGGAACATGGAGGGGTGGGCGACAAAAGCCAAGGGAGAGGTCATGGTTCCAGACTTACTTCAGCTTTAGGTACAGGGCAGGGAAGGTGAGAGATTTAGTTACCAGGAACTGATAGAAATGTCCTGGTTCCTGGAGCAATTAAGTCACTTGAAAGGACTTGTAAGAATAACTGAAGAAGCAGGTAATGAGATATTCGGATCTGTGAGTCTATGACTGATGATAAGAAACATCTGCCTACAGAGGTAACCTGAATATTTAACATTGTGAATCTATAAATATTTAAGTACATTCAAATATTTAGCTACCAAAATTGCCTCTCTCTCTCTTCTTCCTCTGTCTTTCTCTTTAAAAAAAGTTTTTTCTGAATACAGGACCATTTTTTCCCCCCTCAGGTCACAATCTAGTCTAAGCAATTCATTTAAAAAGTCTTTCTTTGACACCTTCTCATTGATTACAGAACACAGCTCAGTGCGTGGTAGAATCCTTTCTGTACACCGATCAGACAGAGTGTAATAAAGATCCCAATCTGGCTATCTCTCATCACACTGCAGGATGTCGGAAAGCCTCTCCTGGCTTCTTGACATTTACAGATCGTATCCTTTCCTTATGTTCCCTACAGGAAGTCTCTCGAACCTCTCCGCTGGGCAAAGCTGTGCCCTAGTGTGGAAAATACACGCACTGATGAAACGCCCAACACCACGACATGATAGCTAACCACGGGGTCAGGTGCTTCGGAAGGGGAGGGAGTACAGCTCGGATGCTTGGCCACGGTTCATCCTCGGGCAGATTAAGGATATGGAAATGGAAGCCGTGGAGTTCAATATCCTCCAAAACCTACATTTCCCATATCCTCCGGGAGACATTTGTTCCCCGCACAGGGCTTGAGTTTTCAAGCTGGACCATATACTCTACTCACATTTTCTTCTGCTCCTGAGGGTGCTCCTTTCCTTCTAACATATTTTCCTCACTCAAATGTAGGGGGAGACCTTTAACATGGCCTCCAAGCGAAAAAGGGCCTCTGTTGGACCCTGCTAATTCCACCAGCATTGCCTACATCTCGAATATTTTCACTGTGTTCCCATCACAGCCCCCCTTATCTGCTTCTCTGACATGGACTCTGGTTTTTGACAGCTACTCTGGAGAGGCCCAGGGAATTCATGCCCCTTAGCTGAGTCATGGAAGAGATGTATGTGTAAATGCATCAGTGTGTATCAGTAAGGGACATTATTCATGTTATCAGTGTACAGCTGTTGAGTCCTAACTGGGTGGCAGGTCTGTCACCTAGACCTTGTGAATCCTCACAACTGTCCTGTGAGGCAGACAGAGTCACCTCTGTTTGTGTCTGAGCCAGGGTGCCGAGGTCCTTGCTTGTCTCTTTACTGAGAAGTATTGGGCCACTGTCGTCGTTAGGCAGAGGGCTACAGATGGCCTGCAGCAGATTAGTAAACACCACAGGACCTGGCAATCCTGGAGCTCTTTGGAAGACCTCGTTCCATCCTCAGGGCACCCCCACATAGTATGTTCTTGTCCTTGTGTCTACTTATGGGCAGAGGCCCAGAGGTAAGTAAACCTTGGAGTCTCAATAGTGATGAGTTTGGAGCTGGAGTCAATTTCTGATTGGCTGTTTCCAGGTGGGTGGCCGTGAGTCATTTCTCTAGGTGGTGGCTCGGGATTAGACAGAGAGCATGGAGGGGCTGGTGATAGAGTTCAGTAGTAGATTACTCATCTAGAACATGTGAAACCCTAAGTTCAATCGCCAGTCCCTTCAAAATACAAACCAAACCAAAGGACCTCAAAGTAGGTAGAGGGAATGGAGACATCCTCTGTCCTCAGAAACTGCTTCATATAGAGACACTATGGCTGGGCTACAAGCACTGTCCTTGGCATGATTGTAGCACAGCTGTGCAGGCTGTGATGGGCATGTTTGAGGGAGGAGCCTAGGGCTGGGGACTGGGGTGCAATGGAGCGTTGCGGCAGTCCATTCCTTCCAAACACTGTCCCCAAGCCACAGTTTTGGGCTTCTCTGCTACCATTGAAAGGACAGGTTCCAGGCAGCAGCTTCCTGTTTACTCTTACAACCCTGCTTCTGCCTGCTTTCTCCTCCTAATCTTCAGGGAATGGAGTAAGATCTTTAGGCAGTGTTTATTAGTCAAACGTTTGTATCTTTTTATTGAACAATTTTAAACTAGAAAAAGATGTAGGAATGGGGAGGATTCAAGTTTAAGGACATCAATTGTAATTTTGTTTGAAACATTAAGAAGTAGAAACAACCTACTGATTGCCCATTGATCAGGGGGAACAAAATAAATTTTGAGACCTTCTCATAACAGAAGTGTGAAGAAGTCTGGAAAAATGAGATTGATCCAATGCAGAGGACGTTGCATCAAGATGCAGTCATGTAATGAATAACTACAATCAAGCCAATAGAGACTACATATACAGCCATGGTCCCATAAAATTATACACTTGGTGACATGGCCATCTTAGTTTGAATAACTGCATTCTGTATATGATGCTTTAACAACAACAATGACACATTTCTGAGAACACATCCCCAGTGTTAAGGGACCTGTGACTGTAAATGAAATCTAACAAAATACATTGTAAAACAATATTGACTATATCACTCAGTTTTCTTTTAAAAAGAATGGGTGGATGGATGGATGGATGGATGGATGGATGGATGGATGGATGGATGGATGGATGGATGGAAGGGCTGGGGTTGTAGCTCAGGGGCGGAGTGTTTGCCTACCTCTGGCTTCAGTCTCCAGTACTTCAACAAACAAATAAACAAAGAAGAAACAAAAATGGAGGCATGGCGAAAGTAAACTATTAGCCCACACAGTAAACTATTAGCCCACATTATGTTTAGAGTTTAGCAGCTGGGTTGGGGATTTAGCTCAGTGGTAGAGCGCTTGCCTAGCAAGCGCAAGGCCCTGAGTTCAGTCCTCAGCTCCAAAACAAAACAAAGCAAAATATATATTTTTAAACAGAATATAAAGACTAAAGATTTCACTTCCACGTGACGTCTGACTTGCCAGCCTGTGTGCCTCGGCACGCTCTGCCTTTGGAGGTCCCTGACTCAACCTTGGTTGTCTCACACATTACTCTTCCCCCTGAACCTAGGGTGCGAGTGATTCATTTTCTTTTTGTTTTTTTTGAGACAAGGTTTCTCTGTGTTACAGCCTTGGCTGTCCTGGAACTCTCTCTTTAAGCCAGGCTGGCCTCGAACTCAGAGATCCGCCTGCCTCTGCCCCCGGAGCACTGGGATTAAAGGTGTGTGCCACCACCACCCACTGTGGGATTCATTTTCACGTGGGGTGAGGCATGCCCAGTTGCCAGCAGCTGAGCCTTCTCTGCCTACAAAGGCAACATCTGCAGGAGCCGGCCTGCTTCTCCTCAACTCCCACGTGGGGCCAGGCTCGTGGCTTTTGGCTTGAATTGATTTCACCCTGGCCTCAGGTATTTAGAAACAGGCTGATTTGTGGTCTCACTTGAACATCTTTAAATTTATTCACAGAGTTAATACGATTTGCAGGATAATTTATACTCACGATTTGTAAATACCGTTCAGGTGTGTGTGTGTAATGGGACAATTATTGATATGTTTGTGCAGAAAGAAAGAGATTGAAAATGGGACCTCAAGATAAATTCTAGAAGCCGTAAGGCTCCTGATGGAGGAAAAATAGGCAAACCTTTAATTCTTTCTGGTTCTTGATTTCTTTTTAAGACTTGTCAGCTAAAGTGAGTGAGGATGCCTAAATCAAGGCCAGTGTAATTTTTTTCCGCCCAACGGAAGCCTTCAAGCAGCCAGGCTCTGAGAGGAGATGACTGCCAGGGGTGGGGTTGACTGTTTGTCAGCCTGTGACATCTTTCAAGCTAGCTCATTTGTCTGGAGGATTTTCCACGTCTCTTGGTTAAGCATTTTTCTGTCTTCCTTTTCTTCACTACAAACAAGTGTGATAGTAGAGCTAAGTGCTTGTTCTCCTGCCCCAGATTTTCCTCAGGCCCAGGTAAGGGTTCCTGTTTGAAACACAAGAAAATAGTTCAGGAGGTCAGTTTGCTGTGGAAAATAAAAAATTAAAAAAAAAAAATTAACTATGCAGATTTGGGAACCTGGGAAAGACCTTTCCTTCCTTGTGAGCACATGTGGTTAAAGAGGAGACTGCTAGTTGCTCATGGATGGTGAGTTCATGTTGGGGGAAGCCATGGATAGATCCGAGGCACCAGCGGGACAGGGCAAATCAGTGCCTGGACATTCTGTCTGTACCAGCCCTGACTGGAGACCAATCTTGTGTAGCACATGATGAATAGTGTCAAGGCTGAGAAAAGGATCAACAAATTCAACCAGAAAAGGCTTACTCAAAGTGTGTGTGTGTGTGTGTGTGTGTGTGTGTGTGTGTGTGTGTGTGTGTGTAAGTGCACAGCAGAAGCCAACTGTGGGTATCATTTCCTCAGGAGCCAACCACCTTGTTTTTTGAGACAAGGTCTCTGTCTTGGATCCGTGACTTACAAATTAGGCGAGGCTAGCTGGTCGGCAGTGCCAGGGATCCACTTGTCTCTGCCTCCCTGGTGCTTGGATCACAAGCATGTGCCAGCACACCTAGCTTTATGTGTAAGTGCTGGGGATCAGACTCAGGTCCTTGCTTATTCAGTAAGCACTTTACCAAGGCTTCATGCTATAGCACAGGATGGCCTCAAAAATTACCAATGTAGCCCAGGGCAGCCTCAAACTCATGGTGATCCCTCCTGCCTCAGCTTCCTGAGTGTCTGGCTCATAAGTAATTTTAAGCCTAAAATCAGAGTGAGTGTACTAGAACACTGTTAGAACCGGAGGGATTTTAGAGAGTTCTGCAGGATACCTTTAAGTATTGGGGAATACAGGGAAAAGCTCGTGGGAGCTTGGAAAACACTGATGTTGTAGATGGTGTGAACTCTTCTGCTTCCCTGCTTAAGCATCATAGATGGCGTCTCTTTACCCAGGGCCCTTCTGAAAGCCACAGAAGTCGTTTGTCCTACAATGCGCCAGTTGTGTCAGGCCTTGGCACTGACCATGCGTAGTCCTCAAATTGTGACTGGTGGGAGGTGCATATGAATGCCCAATCCCCTGGCCCCATGAGTGATTGCTGACTGTGACCCCAGTCCCCTGGCCCCATGAGTGATTGCTGACTGTGTGATATCCAGGCTGTCTTCTGGATTTTCTCTAATAGTAGGTAGCTTCATACTATTTTCTTTTCTTTCTTTCTTTTTTTTTTGGGGGGTGGGTTTGAGACAGGGTTTCTCTGTGTAGCTTTGCGCCTTTCCTGGGACTCACTTGGTAGTCCAGGCTGGCCTCGAACTCACAGAGATCCGCCTGCCTCTGCCTCCCGAGTGCTGGGATTAAAGGCGTGTGCCACCACCGCCCGGCCATACTATTTTCTTTAAGGTCATATTCTCTTTCTTCTCAATTTCTTTATTTCACTCCCCAAGCATACAACTGCTGCTCTCAGCCTTATCTCATCATATGCTTTGGGGACCCAAAGAAAGATAGGCAAAAAACCCCCAAAAAAACAAAACAAAAAAAACCCAAAACACCACCACCACCACCAAAAACAAAGAAAGCCCATATTTCTTTACCATAGAGTATTCAGAATGTTTTTAACAAGATGGTGTGCTTTGTAAATATTTGACCACAAAGCCTGTTTTATTCCCAGCATCTCTCTCTCTCTTTTTTCACGTCTTTATTTTTATTTTTTCCTTTTATTTTTTTATTAAGAGATTTTTCTATTCATTTTACATGCCAACCACAGATTCCCCTGTCCTCCCTCCTCCCACCCTCAGCCCTCCCCTGCAACCCATCTCCATTCCCACCTCCTCCAAGGCAGCAAAGCCTGGTACATTCAGGGAGTCAGCAAAGCCTGGTACATTCAGTTGAGGCAGGTCCAAGCCCTTCCTCCCTGCACCAAGGCTATGCAAAATGTCCCACCATAGGCTCTAGGTTCCAAAAGCTGGCTCATGCACTAGGGATGGGTCCCATTCCCACTGCCTGGGGGCCCCCTAAACAGTTCAAGCTAAACAACTGTCTTGCTTATCCAGAGGGCATATATCTCTTAATACCAGTATTCCAAGCAAACTATTTTGGGAGACATTCCCTGCATTTTTCTGACGGGAACATCATCTATCTCTGCATCTTACTGAAAAGACAGTAACATCAGAAGAGTGAAGTTTTCATTGTCCACAGGCAGGAGGAGCCCATGGTAGTTAGATCCTAGGATCCTTCTTCCCCTGTCCCCGTGTGCATTTTCAAGTTATTAAAGAGCCACCCAGTGCCAGAAGTCCCAATGGGAAGATAGAACCCCAGTTAGGTCTGGGGGAGGCTTCTGTTCAGTTCCCATCACCAATCAGCTGTGCCCTGTCCAGCCAGCCACGCTCATTCTTTTCCTTTCCTTTGTGTATGAAACTAGTGGGTTTCTCTTTCCTTTCTTCCCCCTTCTTTTCCTTCCTTCCTTTCGGTGATGTGTGTGTACGTGTGTGTGTGTGTGTGTGTGTGTGTGTGTGCAAAATTGATTAACCGATTTAGTTCCACCCTTCAGTAGAACTAAACACATTCATATTTATATGCTACTGACATGACCATCTTCCCAATTCAGACTCCACAGCTGTGAGTTAAGAGCGTCTCCGTCCCTTCCCTCCTCCCTCCTGGAATTCTTTCTAGCTCTATGAATTTGACCACGTGTCCCTCAGGTAAGTGGACTCTCAAAGCACTTTTCCCTTTGTCTCTGGCTACTTTCAGTTTCCACGATGGCTTCCAAGTTCATCCATGCTATAGGGTGTGTCAGAATTTCATTCTCTTTTTAAGTACAGAACACTCCATCATGTGTCCAGATCGTATTCTGCTTACCCATTCATCAGTTGCATTGATCAACTTTCTACTACTATAACAAATGCCCGAGACAACCAGTTTAAAAGAGAAGAGCTGGTTTGGGGTTTTAGTTTTTTTCCCTCTTTCTGGCTCTGTTTTCAGGTTTTCTAGTGGATAATTGTTTGGAGCTGTTGCTGTGGTCCTGCCATAAGGCCACAGATCACAGTGACAGTGTGTGACAAAGCTATTTATCTCATGGCTAAGACTCTGAAGACAGCGAGGGGAACAGGAAAGAGTGAGTCTTAGTATTTTCTTCAAGGGCATGTCCTGAAGGACAAAACTTCTTCCTACACCCACCTCTAACAGTGCCCACCACCTCCCAATAGTGCCAGTCTGGGAACTAAGTTGTTAACACATGGGTTTGGGGTGATGTTCCTGACTCAGAATACAGCATCTGCCAATGGACATTTGGGTTTTGTCTTCCGGTTGTTGTGAGATAATGTTGCCCAGAACACTGCTGCACAGATATCTGTTTGAAAACCTGCTTGAGTTCTTTCGTGTTTGTATCCAGAAGTAAAATTGCTGATCATACACAATTCTGTACTTTTTTTTTTTTTTTATAGAAATTGCCATGCTGTACTATGAAACTTCAAATTCCTACTGGCAATGTACATGGGTTCTGATTTCTCTTCATCCTTTCCAACACTTGTCCTTAGATATTTTGCATTTATTTATTTCTTTGTGTGTTTACTTAAACAGAATCTCACCAAGTCATCCAACTTGGCTTTGAACTCCTGGGCTCTGGTGATGTTCCTGCCTCATCCTTCTGAGTACCACAGTTGGCTTATTTTTAGTTATTGATGATAGACATTTCTAGTGGGTCTTAGATGTTACCTCATGCCTTTGATTTGTATTTCCCTGGTCACCAGTGAAGATGGATATATCTCATTTTGATTATATTCCCCCTTGGCTGGCTTTTGGTGATTCCTGCCTTAAAATTTCTGTGCATCTTAACCACGTGACCTGCTAACTCAGTAAACTTTGTTTTCCGTCATGGGTGAGGTAGAACCTGGCTCCCTGACTGGCAACATCAGCATCACCTGGGAGCTTGTTAGAAATGCAAGCTCTTGGGCCTTGCTCGGACCTCTCGAGTCAGAGCCTGCGTCTGCACCAGCTCCCCAGGGAATCTGTGTGACGTGGAAGCAGAAGAAGCACTGCTCAGAGGCAGTGTGGCTCTACCAGAGCAGAATGGGAATTTTTTCCCCTTTTAATTTTGGTTCTAGGATGATCCTGATCTGGTATTTCCACCACTTCTTGTATTACAACTCCAGAACTCGAGACCAAACTGCATTTCTGATGGTGCAGGTCATAAATGTCTGGCCCTTCTTAACCCTGAGATGAATAGTTTTTCACTAGGATTTAATCAGATCAGTCCATGTCTACACAGTTTCTATCTATTTCTCTTTCAAACATCAATGCAGCCAGTAGCTGCACCTTCTGTTTCTTTCCAGAAGGTGTGTATGGGGGTCGGGAGGGGGAGGCACATATTCCCAGGTTTGCTTTTGGTGGCCTGTCTGACACTGTGTTTTATTTCTTAACTGCTCTGTGTAAAATGCTTGTAGGCAATTCCCTTCTTAACCTCCAGCTGGGGCTTTGTGCAGCTGAGGTGGTTATTAGCTCAGCAAGTTAGTGACATCAATCCATTCCTTGTCTTGTGGGACTGTATGCCTTTAATGAGACCACTCCCTGAGTGTCCACTTCTGAGCTCCTGGGACAGGCACAGAGGTCAGAGGTGAGGCACTTCTTGTACAGTGTACAAAGACCCTTTGAATCAATGCCACCGTGTGCCACACATGGCGCGCGCGCGCGAGATCATTAGCTTTCGAAAACAGTTTTGAATCAGGTCGGTTTCTGCAAATGACAATAGTGAACGTGATACCCATCCTAGTAGGTGCAGTCCCCTTGAACCTGGGGCTGGCTTCTTCTTACCGTGTCCTCTCATGACAGATGTGCTCTCAGTGGCTTGCTGAACTCTCCTTCCACTGACAGCTGTCTTAGTGACGTGAGCCTTATTCTTGTTTGAACTTAGTTTTAATCACATGAAGTACTCGTGTAGCAAGAGTTTGAAGCTAAAACAGTTCACTTCTTGCCATGCTTAGGCAGAAGGATGCCCGAGTGGAAGGACTGGGAGGGAGTCATTTCCACGTAAATCGATTCTCAGTGCCAATAAGTTTACTCTGCTATAGGTGAGTGTCTACTCAGGTGAGTGCAGGAGAGGGCCTTTTAGGGCGTGGGCAGCAGAGCTTCAGCTGGGCTGGATCTGCACTCCCTCCTCTAATGTCTCCAAGCCCACTGCGTTCACTCCATTCCTCTGCAAGCTGGTGGCTGCTTCTGGCATGGCCTGGGATGGAGGGAGATGCTGCGATTCCAGCGGACAGACTGGGGATTCTGGAGAGGCTTTCTTGTTCTATGAAAGATGGTTCCTCCCCATCATGTTGCACCTGGAGGTGAAGCTTGACGTCTACCTGTGGCATTCCCATGAGTCCAAGCCTGCAGCCAGAGCTGTCAACAGCAGAGGAACTGCTAGAAGGACTGGGGACCTCTGTGGCATCACTGAGCAACATACACTGTTGATCCTGACCTGGGGTGTCTGTTGGTGAGACAGTAAATGGCCTCATTGTTTCAACCAATTTCGCTTGAGATTTTTGTTTCCAGCAGCCAAAGGCATCCTAAGAGGCACACGTAGAAAACAGGATAGCTCCCCAATATTTTAGTCCTTTGGGCTACTTTAGTCTTCAGCACTAGAAGCTTCTGGGAGGAAACAGATCCATATTCCAAAGGAGACTACGAATTCCAGACACAAACTAGAAAATGTTACGTTTACTTTCATGTTAGGTTACTGACTCTGCACTTCCCTTCACTAACATAGACAATTAAGATTTGGTTATTTTATGTCCACTGACTTCCATGCCTTTTGGATGTGGAAGGTAAATGTATATCTAGTGTTGTGGGATATTATTTTAACTATGTAAAGATGTGTTACATTTGTTCATGCTGTGGGATATTGCTTTAACTGTGTAAAGGTGTGATACATTTGTTTCTGCTGCATTTGTTTAATGATGTAAGGATGTGTTACATTTGTGTGTGCTACATTTGTTTAGCTATCAAAGATGTGTTGCATTTGTTTCACCTTGCCTGCCTAAGGCACCTGATTGGTCTAATAAAAAGCTGAATGGCCAATAGGTAGGCAGGAGAGGTGGGTCAGGCAGGCAGAGAGAATAAGTAGGAGGAGAAAGCTAGGCTTGAGAGAGAAAAACAAGAGAGAGAAGAAGGTAATGAGTGAGAAAAAGAGAGACATGCTTGGGTCCAGAAGCCGCCAGCCAGACATGAGAAGTAGTGAAAGTAATATATACAGAAAGAAAGAAAAGAGAGAGAGAAAGAAAAAGGTAAAAAGCCCCAAGACAAAAATGTAGATAAAGAGAAACAGGTTAAGTTATAAGAGCTAGCAAGAAACGAGCCTATGCTAAGGCTGAGCATTCATACCTAATAATAAGTCTCTGTGTCATGATTTGGGAGCTGGTTGGTGGCCCAAAAAAGAAGACCTGGTCCAGTCCAGTATCTTTTATCTCCCTGGAGTCCATGGGGGAGCTGTGGGTTCATCTACCACACAGCTCACAGGCCCTCTTAATCACAATATATGTTTTAACTGCAATGCTTTGGTGGTAGGGGAAATTTTATTTGTAAATTAATTTGAGGTGAAATGTTAGTATTCTTCTGAATAGTTGATTCATTTACATGGTGCACAGAGTTCAGAAGCTTATCCATAGTGATGAAGAGGTCATTTCCTTACTCACAGCCCCAGGCACCCAGTTAGTTCATTGTCCTTGTGGCACTTGTGGGTTCTGTTTCCTTAAAGGAAAACCTATCTCCTGATGTGTCTGCCGAGGCCTCAGGTCCACATACCACACCAGCCTGCCAGGTGGCTCCAGTCTCCTGGAGAAGATGCACGGAACTCTAGATGGAGACTGGCGGTGTTTGCTCTGGTCCTGCTGGGAGGGGGCAGAGGAGTCACTGACTGGGGCTGCCTGTTGCGGACCCTGCTGGTTCTGTTGGCCTCACCTGTGGAGCAGGGCAGCCGAGCTGACGCTGCTCTTGTCAGTCTGCTACTGAGACAGCTGAGGTCACGCTGAGAGTTCTCCAAGAAAATGGGAGTCCAACACCAACTGATTGCAGAAAACTGAAAGCAGGTCACCTCACTGGGGACCCCAGAAGGGATCAACATTTTCTTTGAATATTTAGAAGTCTATACCGCTTGAATAACTTTTGTGTGAGCTAAATAAACATAAATGTGAAAATAAAGGGGTATGGAACCACTGTCATGGGTTCAAATTAGTTAGCTCTGCTACTTAATATCCTTCTAGAGGTCCAGGAAGTCTTAGGGTTTGGGTATATTCCGGCCCCCAACTCCCCCACTCTAGGCATTGAGTTTTTCTGTTGGCATCTTGTTGCCAAGACAGGAGTAAAACATGGAAAATCAGAATCTAATTTGTATAGTGGACGATTGCTATCATCATCTGGAATAGTGTGTGGGTGAGGAGCATCAGCCCAAGAGGAATGTAAGCCTGTCGTCTTCCCTAGACTTCGGGATGACTTGCTGTTAGGTATCTAGAGAGTGCGTGCATGTGTGCTGGCCAGGACCGTAGAGTAAGTGCCGCTGGGAAACAGAGCGGTGGCAGGACTCCTCCCACGGGGCCACAACTGTTCCAGAATGAGAGGAATTACAAGGCAGCCTCTGTGAAGGCTGTGGGCAGCTGAGTAGAACAGTATCAAGAGCCAGGGGCTTAGCTTGGGTCAATAAATGACAGTTGACTGGCTTGGAAAAAGCCAGCATTGTGAGGGTCCAAGCGCGGTCCGCCGTGGGAGACCCACAACTGGAACGGGATCCTGTCATATTTGTTCTGGCAGCTTCTTCGGTAAAGCCACGCTAAGCTCCATCTGGGATACTGTCAGGTATGAAAACCCACTTCATCTGCAGACGCCTTTCACAGGCCTCCAGGCACCGGCGGTTTAATCTGTTTAGATTGCGAGGCCGCCAGAGACACTGCCCCTCTGTGGAAGGCTGCCACAGCTCAGAGGGACTCTGATTTGCTTTATTTCATTTTTTTTTTTTTTCCTCTGGAAAAGCAGGCCTCTCTGAATTAAGACTCAATCCACTGGGCCAAGAATTTGTGGTCGCCATGGCAACTGTACCTTTTCTACCCGAGAAGGTCCTTTTCTTTCTCACAAGGCGGTTTTCTGAGATCCCCCCAGCCCAAAGAGGCCTCCCCGTGGGCTCAGAGGATCACTTTAAGAAGGGTGCTGTGGGCACCATGTGCCGATGTCCCGTTGACGGCGTCCTATCTGTTGCTTTCTACTGTCCCCCGCCTAGGCCCAACTCAAACAATTATTTGTAAATTGGGTAAAATTGGGCTTTAGCAGTTGGCCCTCAGCTTTCACATCTCTTCTTCTTTAGCCGAAGTAAAGCTGCCAAACTTCTCCTGGAGCGGCACAGATAGGAATTACGTGGAAGGCTCCAGAATTCAAGGGCCTGCGTTTGAACCAAAGCCTGGCCATTTACTAAGCTGCTTTTCTCCGGTAAGGTTTTTCTTCTATAAAATGGGGCTAGCAGGACTTTCCTCACTGGGCTCGGAGAGGATGAAATCAGGATTTGGTATGGGAAGTGCTTGGCGTGGTGCCTGGCAAGTAGAGAGAACTCCCAGAGAAGCCGTTCTGCTTATGATAATGTGCTGAGTGTGCGCATGGCTGTGTCGGCCTGAGGTGATACAAGAGAGCCATAAAAAGAGGCTACCTGTTGCCACAGGCCTTACCCCACCCCAGCGATGGGCAGGCATCCCCAGCAGCTTCCACACTCACTTGGTTCCCAGCCTGACCCCCGGGGCATCAATTGCTCGCAGACTTGCCTTTGCCACCCACAGTCTAATGTACATATCTTGGCTTGACCCGATCCTGATAACGGCTGCTCTTCTGATAGCACAACTGGATTGTTTCCCGGTTCTCATTCTTTCTTGGTGTGATACCGTCTCCAGAGCTGACTTTCTCTTCCCCATGCAGTTAGAGGTGCCCATAGAGAAGACTCTTATTCTAGATTTATGTGTCCAGCTCAGCATCTCTGCAAGCGTCTTGCAGTCTCTCCTTTGTCAGCCCAACCCTTCCCAGTGGACACAGTGGGGGAGCTCAGGCCAGGGCACTTGCCATCGTGACAACTACCTGTATCCTTAGGAAATGCCCACTTTCTACCATATACCTGGTTTGCCTCAGCCCAAAGCTGACCTCTCGGATCCTCCTGGCTCCTCTTTTTTTTTTTTCTTCCATTTTTATTTATTAAGAAAATTTCTGCTCCACATACCACCTACAGACCCCCCCTCCTCCCACCCACCCCCAGCCCTCTCTCCCAAACCAATCCACATTCCCACATCCCCCAAATCAAGGTCTCCCATGAGGAGTCAGCAGAGCCCAGCACACTGAGCCTAGACAGGTCCAAGCCCCTTCCCACTGCACCAAGGCTGTGCAAGGTGTCACACCACAGGCAACGGATTCCAGAAGCCTGCCCATAGACCAGGGACAGATCCCGATCCCCCTGCCTGGGTGCCCCCCAAACAGTTCGAGCCAAACAACTGTCTTGCCTATCCAGAGAGCCTAGTCCAGTCCCATGGGGTCTCCATAGCCACCAGTCCGCAGTTCATGGGCTTCCACCAGTGTGGCTGGTCATCTCTGCATGCCTTCCCATCATGATCTCCACATCCCTCGCCTGCAGAATCCCTCCTCTCTCTCATCAATTGGATTCCCGGAGCTCAGGCTGGTGCCTGGCCATGGATCTCTGCATCTGCCTCCATCAGTCACTAGACAAAGGCTCTATGATGACAGCTAAGTTATTCGCTAGACCAGTCACCAGAGTAGACCGGTCTAGGCACCCTCTGGACCACTGATCCCGGCTCCTCTTTACATAATGGAATTTCCTGTGTGCTTTGGGAGTGCTTACAGACTTACATTCTTCTTCATTTAGAAGGCTGCTTACAAGTTAGTGCCTTCAATTCAATGTACTGAGTTTTATTTGACAGATACCACTAGGCAGTTGAAGAGATGAAGCAACTGCAGTCAGTGGCAAAAGCAAATTCTCCACCAAGCTCCAAGTTCACTTAGTAACAGCACCATACTCTGCCATTATACTGTGTTATAGCTTACCATACAAATTTACACTATTTATTAGTGTGTTTATTAATTTATGAGCACCAGCATTTATTTGTACTAATAAGGAGTTTTTGGTATGTGGGTTGTCTTAGTTAGGGTTACTATTATTGTGATGAAACACCATGACCAAAAAGCAACTTTGGGAGGAAAAGTTTTATTTGGCTTACACTTCCATATCACTGTTCATCTTAGAAGGAAGTCAGGACAGGAACTCAAACAGGGCAGGAACCTGGAGGCAGGAGCTGATGCAGGGGCCATGGAGGGGTGCTGCTTACTGGCTTGCTCCTCATGGCTTGTTCAGCCTGCTTTCTTGTAGAACCCAGTGCTGTGGATATTGCTCTATATAAATAAAACACTGATGGCCAGTGACCAGGCAGGAAGTAGGTTGCCAGGCAGGAAGTAGGTGGGACAAGGAGAGAGGAGAATTTTGGGAAGCGGAAGGCTGAGGGGGAGACACTGCAGCCACCGCCAGGACAAGCAGCATGTAAAGACTCTGGTAAGCCACCAGCCACGTGGCAAGGTATAGATTTATAAAAATGGGTTAATTTAAGATAAAAGAACAGTTAGCAAGAAGCCTGCCATGGCCATACAGTTTATAAGTGATATAAGCATCTGAGTGATTATTTTATAAGTGGATTGTGGGACTGCAGGGCTTGGGGAACCTGGAGAGAAGTCCTCCAGCAACAACCCAGGACCTCTAGCCCAGGATGGCACCACTCACAATGGGCTGGGTCCTCCCCCATCAATCACCAATTGAGAAAATGCTCCACAGGCTTGCTTATAGCTTCATCTTATGGAGGCATTTTCTCAGTCGAGGCTCCCTCCTCTCTGATGATTCTGGCTTGTGTCCAGTTGACATCAAACTAGCCAGGGAAGTCTGAATTGAGATTTGCTGTGTCTATGAAGCTTACACTTGGGGTGGGTGAGATGCCTCGGTGCTTGTTGTCAAGCCTCATGACCTCAGTTTGATCCCTGTTACCTGTATGGTGGAGAGGATGGACTTTTGCAAGTTATATCTTCTGACCTCCACGTGAACCCTTCCACATATATACGCAATGAATAAAAAATGTAAGATATAAATGAACAGAAAGAAGAAATATATACTCAGGGGGATGGCTTGGTTAATAAAACGCTTGCTGTGTAAACATGGAGACCCGAGTTTTAGTCCCATCACCAGTATAAAAAGCCAAGCACTTCAGAAATCATCCTCATGCTAAGGGGCAAGAGGGGAGGTGAACACAGGGGGATTCCTGGAACTTGGTGGCAGGCCAGCATAGCTGCCTCAGTGAGAGAACGTGTCTCAAAACATAAGGTGGAGAGTGACGGAGGATGACACTCAACATTAACCTCTGGCCTCTATCTGCATGCACACACACACATATGCATGCATACCTGTGGTGGTAATCTAATTGTACTGAAATGTGATTTTGATTGTATGTTAATAAATAAAGTTGCCCGGGGGTCAGAGCTATTAGAGCCATAGACAGAGTGTGGCGGTGGTGGCACACGCCTTTAATCCCATAGATCTCTGTGTGTTCAGGGATACAGCCAGCATTGGAGACATATGCCTTTAAGACCAAGGGGGCTGGACATTCAGACAGTGACAAGGCAGTCACGTGTTTGGGTTTACAAGCAATGAGAAGGCAGAACAATAATACTATAAAAAAACCATACAGACAGGAAGTAGCTCTCTTTCGGGAAGCTGGGACACAGCAGGCGGAAGGGTGAAATTTTAGCTCTGAGCTCTGACCTCTCAGCTTTCTCTTTTACATTGTTTCTGTGTTTCTTATTTAATAAGACGGTTGGATACATCTACATCTGGCGCCCAACGTGGGGCTCGAACCCACGACCCTGAGATTAAGAGTCTCATGCTCTACCGACTGAGCTCGTCACGTGTTTGGGTTTACAACCCCCTTGGTCTTAAAGGCATATGTCTCCAATGCTGGCTGTATCCCTGAATACACAGAGATCTATGGGATTAAAGGCATGTGCCACCACCGCCACACTCTGTCTATGGCTCTAATAGCTCTGACCCCCGGGCAACTTTATTTATTAACATACAATCAAAATCACATTTCAGTACAATTAGATTACCACCACACATACCAGGATACACATATGTATATACAAGTGAGAATATACATACATGTAACACATAATCTCCAAGGCTTAGCACATATCATAATGATTATATGTCTATATATATATATATATATATATATATATATATATATATATATATATAGACATATATATGGGTTATTTCAAGATAGGGTCTCACTATGTAGATCTAGCTGTCCTGTAACTCACTGTGCAGACCAGGCTGGACTTGAACTCAGAGGGATCCGCCTGCCTCTGACTCCTGAGTGCTGGGATTAAAGGTATGAAGCCACTACACCTGGCAAGATGATAATATTTTGGTTATGTTCAATGGATATGATTAAAATCATTTCACTTATTTTTATTTGCTCTTTGGTCCTGAGAACTGAATCTAGGTTTGTACCCTTGCTAAGTAAGTGCTTACTTAAGCTACACTCTGGGCCCCTCTTTTCACTTTTTAAATATGATTACTGTGATAGAACAATTAAAATTATTCACATGGCTCATATTTCTACTGACTAGCACCGCTCTTCACCGGATTCTCTCAGCAATAACTTAGGAATGAAGGAAATAGATATTAGTTTAGGCATTCTAATCAGAAAGGGATTTAACACAGGCATCAGGCATTTACAATAAACCACTGAGAAGGCTGGAGGGATGAAATGAGTGTGTCTGGGCTCTCCTCACCTTTCGGGTGAGAATTACAAAGTCACTGCCTGGTGAGGGGGGTTAGAGGGCTGCAGGAACATTCTACTGGTGGTCCCAGGTGCCCCACAACACCCAAGCAGGTGACTGACAATAGATTTAGCTGGACTTGGCAAACACTCGCCTGTGAGGATGCCCGTGTGTCCACTATTGTTACTGGAGGAAGGACAGTGGCTATTGAACCTCCCTTCTGTCTTCCAAGTCTCAAACCCCATGCAACCCCTCTGACATCCCAGATTTTCCATGCCTGTAGTTCCCAAATTTCCAGCATCATAGTGTGCAGGAGAAAAAGGATTTATGTGGATCATTGAAAATATAAAGAAAAAAAAAAAGCAACCTCAAAAGTACCACCACTACCCAAACTATCAAAACCAAAAGCCCAACAAAAACCATAATACTTGGCGTGGAACTCAGAATCATATTCATCTTAGGGCGGGGCACAGTTCTTGGCACATCCATATGTTCAATAAATGTTGAAAAGTGCCCTCTCTCTCCTCTGTTTATGTTGGTTCTATTATTTTGATATTGTAAATAATGCTGTGATGGAGCTCGCTCTGGTGTGTGTGTGTGTGTGTGTGTGTGTGTGTGTGTGTGTGTGTGTGTGTTGGCTAGCTATGCTTGCTCGTGTAAACAGTTGTGGAGCTAGCGGCTGACATTGGTTATCTTCCTTGACCTTTCTTCACTTTTATTTATCCTGTGACAATTTTACACAGGTAAGGCTTGTATCCTGATCCTGCCCACCCTCATCCCCACTCTGTTCCCTCCAGGTAGACCTAACATCCCCACTAATGTCCCCCTCCCCACATCATGTCCTTGGTTCTTGTTGTTTATTGTTTGTTTGTTGTTTTCTGTTTAACCCGCTGAGTCCAATAAGTGCTGCCTGTTGGAATGGTGACTGATTTTGTTGGCCCGATCTTTCTGAGTTTTATTGTCTTGAGACAGGGCTTCACCATGTAGCCCTGGCTGGCCTAGAACTAGACTAGGCTAGCCTCATAGAGATCTACCTGCCCCTGCTTCCTGAGCACTGAGATTAAAGGAGTGTACCACGATGACTGGCCGGCCCTTTCATTTTTGAGTCAGGGTCTCTCACTGGACCTGGGTCTCATTAATTTGGCTAGACTGGTTGTCCCATGAGCTAGAGGGATCTATCTATCCCCATTCCTGCCCCCTCCACCTCCCACTGCTGGGGTTTCAGCGATACATTGTCATGACTGGCTTTTACATAGATGCTGAGGATCCAGACTCAGGTCCTTGTTCTTGCCCAGCAAGCACTGGACCCTCGGAGCCCTCTCCCCAACGCCCGAGTGTCCTTTTTGAAACGCGTTTTCTGGAGATAGCAATTCAGGAGCGGGATTGCCCGAGGTGGCTGTTGTTTGGTTTAGACATGAAAATTGTATAGGGAGGCTGGCTTCATGGCAATGTTACTAGCCTGTGCGCAATCCCCGTTTGCCCACTTTTGCTCGGATTTAATGGCTATGAGGAGAGCTTCCTTTGCTTTGGTTTGATATCAAAAGGGGCAGGGGTGGAGCGGAGCTGGCTGACCCGGTGATAGAAATCCCCATTCCTTTCAGCTGCCGAGAACTTTGTCCGGCTTCAGCCTTCCCCACTGTTTCATGGGTTCTCCTATTAACATTAACTAAAAGGAACGGAAAACTTTGAATTCCTGGATCCTTTCCTTCTGCCAGTGGGAGGTGAGAATAATTACACAGACATTTGACATTTGTGCCCGAGAAGGAAATGATAGTAATACCAAAATGAACCTTCTATTTTCTTCTCAGAATCTTGCTGGGTTTCATGGCAGGGGCCCATAAGGTGATGGCTTATATATTTACAAATTAAGAACTCATCATCCTTATTTCTGCATAAGGAGTGGGGGATGACCCTGAGGATGTAGCAATGAGACAGATGCAACCAGAGAGGGAGTTGGTTTTCTTCCCTGAACCATGGTAAAGGTAACATGATACCATAAAGGATGGTAAGGACATGGTAAGGAGTGACTATACAAATAATTCTTAGCAATGTGCCTGGCTCAGAGTTAGTAAGTGCGCAGTAAACAGTGGCTGCTGGAGATGCAGGTGAAGGTGTGTGAGTTCCCCACCTGAGCATGGACGCCTGCGGCCGCTTGCATCCTGAACAGTGCTTTATTTTTATGACCAGCAGTCAAGTGAAGAGAGTGTTAACACTGAGTTGGGAAATACAATCATCTGTAAAAGATGTGTGTCCATTCTGGGCTTTATGAGGAGGAAGATGTGTGCCAGGCACCCAGAATTACAATGTGTGGAGTCATAGAATGGCTGAGCTGGCAGGGATCTCTGACATCATTCATGTATAAATGGAGACCCGAGAAAGTTAAGCATACAAGATCCCCCAGCAAGTCTCCAGACCTCAGAGCACAAGCTGGAGCTTTAGACTCTCAGACCAGTATCTCTGCTACCAGGGTGCTGGTTAATGTCGTGGGCACAAGCTGGAGGTAATGGTGGAAAGCAACTCTGTCTCAGATATTTTCCCTGCAAAGAGAAGAGAAGATATTTTACTAGAGATCCAGCTTTCCTGAATTAGTGATTCCAATGGTGTGTGTGTGTGTGTGTTTGTGTGTGTGTGCGCGCACGCATGTGCATGCATGTGCGCGTGTGTGCATGTGTGCTTATGTGCACATGTGCATATACTTACTCCTGTGTGTGTTTGTGGTGTATGCATGTGTCCATGTTTGTGTATATGCATATGTGCATTAGTGTGTGTGCGCGCGCGTGTGCGTGTGTGTGTGCGTGTGTGTGTGTGTGTGTGTGTGTGTGTGTGTGTGTGTGTGTGTGTAGGGTAGAGGTTGACAATGATTGTCTTCTTTGGTTGCTTTCCAGTATATTTTTTTTGAGACAGTTTCTCACTGGACGTGAGGCTCATTGCTTCAGTGAGACAGACTAGCCAGTGAACTCTTTGGAGGGCTCTGTCTGTCTTTGCTTCCCCACATTGCTGGGTAATGTAGACCCAGGCTGCTGTGCCTGCCTTTTTACCTGGGTTCTGTGGATTCAGACTCGGGTTCTCATACTTGCACTGCAAGCCCCTCCTGAACTGAGCCATCTCTCTGGGCCCTGCAGTCTTTCTGAGAACAAAGACTATGTTTTCACGTTAACCCGTTACATGATCGCTCCTGTTCCAGCAGGTATAGTGGCTGTAAACTTGATATGCAGGCTTAGGGAAAGTGTACAGGAGTACTAGCCTCTAAGCACAGCATCACTCCACAGGGAAGATGTCCTTGCATTGGAAAAGTGGCTGCACCCGTATTGTGTATTCAAACTACCAATCATGACTGGACAGCACCTCGATTCATGAACAGCTCATAACTGCTACTACCTCATGAGATGACTTTCACACCGTGTGCTGTAGAAAACTGCTGCTTTCTTTTAGTTTTGAAGAGGTCCCAAAAGGGATCGTTAGTAAAAAAATAAAGGGGAGCAGCAGGCCAAGGTGAAGCTGTCATCTGGAAGAAATTGAGGTTTGAATAGAAAGAAAGTAAATAAAACCCATGCAAACAAAGGTCTTTCTTGTTCTGTCTTTTATGGGCAATGGTAAACTGATATCCAGTTTGAAATGTTGGCCTCCATTATCTGAAAGCCAAAGTATTTGGGGGCAGTTATGGTTCATTGACTGTAATGAAAAACAGTGACCATGAAAACTGAAGCTTCAGCATCCAGGCTTGGGCTTTTTCTGATATTAGACACTGGACATAGGATAGATTCACATTCAAAATCCCAGGAAAGAGCAGGAGGGCACAGGCAGGTGCCCCTTGGGGCAGTTTTGGGGCTGATGTGGCTGCGAGCGAACAAGTCAGCTAGCACCAGGACGCCCCAGTGGTTCCTCTTCATAAAATAAAGACACTAGAAAAGAATTGTCTAGAAGATCCATCTCTAAACACCACAAATTAACCATAGGTTGACAACAAATGAAGCAGTTTTCATTTTCTCTTCAAAATTTTTGGAGCTTTGGGTAAAGACAGTAGGAATCTGTGGCCCCTGCATCTAAATATGCTTCTGTCCCCTCCCACCAACTCAGCTGAACAGAGCTGTAGCTTTGAAAGCATGTAAAATACTTATTTTGGGTGCTTAAAAAATTGTAATGGCTGTAAAAGTATGTATCACATGATAGGTGCTCCATAAATAGCTTTATTATTCTTGTTATCTTGGTGTAGAAAAGAATTATTGCTAGGTTGATAAACCCAGAGCATTTAACCCCTCAGATAGTCACAAGGAAGGACATTGGGTCTAGTATTAACAATATAGGTGAAGAAACTATACCATCTGAAGTGTCCAACTGTGGCTACACCAAATGACTATAAAGTTTGTGGCTTCAGACAGTGTAAATCATTACTTCATAGGCCCATCTGGGCTTTCTGCCTCTAGTCTCTGATGGTTGAAATCAAAGTGTGGGCAAGGTGAGATTTCTTTCTGGAAACTCTGGGTGTGAATTTGCTTTTAAGCATATTGAAAACGTTACCTGAATTAAGTTCCTGGCAAGTTGTAAGGGCTGGCGTTCTTGTTTATATGATGGCTACCAGGCAGAGGCTGATCTTTTAGGATGCTGCTTGGATCCTTCTTATGTTTCTCATATTTTATGTCCTTTTTCCTCTGAGTCCTTTTTTGCTCAGAATTCCCCCCAATTTTTTCCTTTGCCTGACTCTCTTTGCCACATTGGGCTTACTGGATAACTGAAGCTGATCTCTGTGTTTTATAGTCCGTTATCTTATTCATATCTGCACAAAGTCCCCTGTCCACAGGCCCCAGGGATTAGGGTCTAGACATGTTTGCCTGTCAGGCCCTCTGGGGGACAAGCAGCAAAGACAAAGCCACATTCAGATGAAACTAAGGGCAGAAGACTTTGGGGGAATCTGAAAAAGTATGGCGTGGGTTAGCGGGGTGTCTCTAGAGGATCTCTGTGGGCTTTCGGTGTTTGTTTGTTTTGCACCCAACACTGGAAAATGTACCTTCTTCATGCTCTCTGGTGTTTGTGGGTTTGCCACCTACAGGGTTACCTTGACCCCATCACACAAATAGACCCATGGCCTGAAATGGGTCAGTTAGATGGTTTCTCTCCCAGGAACTGTAGACATCTGCAGGCACCGGAAGTAACTAGAATGTAACCCATGGGATGCCTGATGTCCTGGGGTGAGTGAGGGGTGGTCTGTGAGGGATGATGTGGATCAGTTCTTCATGGCGCCTGCCTATTCAGCTTGTCCCCCAACATGGGGAACCCCAGTGTTCTTCCGTGAAATCCCCTCTCTGGCTTGAGTTACTCCCAGTTGAGTTTTGCTGCTTCTACCAAACAGATCTTAACTGCCATGCTGTCTCTCCATATCCCGGCTGCTGCCAGCATTATGCAAAAGATCAATTATTCAGGATTCCTTGCTTACAACGACTCTGGGAACTAATCATCGACACAGTTTCTGGTGTGCAATAGTGTTTCTGACTCTGAACCATGTCTTTTTAATGCTTCCTTCATTAACCCTGATAAACTTGGATCAGACACACAGAAAAGTATTTAATAACATGGAATGCTTCAGAAAGCTGGTCCCATTAAAAGCATCAGCTAGCTGGTTAGAAATCACCACTGCCTTTAACCTGTTATTACCTAGTGCATACAAATTATTACTGCACAATGCCATTTTCACCCAGGATGATGGCCTACATTGTAAAACTTCAAGTATGAAATATTTTCTGTTTATTTCTGCTGGGAAGTAGGCAATACAACCAGCTTCCTTGTTTGTTTTTTATTATTCGCGGTTTTACGGGTAAGTCGAAATTACATGGCACATTCATTTCTCCGGCTCACTCCTCATGAAGGGATCAAGGCCGTGCCATCGTGGGGAAATTGAGATTCAAGTTGCATACAGGGAGGGCACCTACGGTTGTATTTCTGGCAGGGTGAGTCTAAGAGCATGTTCCCAAGATGCTCTATTATAGACAGGCGGGTCGAAGGAGGTCGCTTCTCCTCTTACGTTAGGTATGACCGTGGCTCTTACTGTGGGGTTTTGGGATCTGTTCCGATCATTTGAAAGGTAGTGATTATGCAGGGGCAGAAAAGTGGCCCCTGCCTGGCATGCATAAGAAAGGCTTTGGTGTGGAATATGATATTCATTCCAGTTCGTTCTTAAGAGAGTTACCGTGAGCGTGGTTCCACCCAGCCTCTCACAAGGTCACACATCAGTGCTCAAGTTAGTTCTCTGCAGATTAGGATGCAATGAGTGTGCCTGCTGAGGTATCTACCCAGACCCCTCACTATGCCTCTTCAGACCCCAGGAACCCAATTTTTCTATATAAGAAATTCAGAGAGACAATTCAGTTCCTCAGCCTAATTTCCCTCTTAGGTAGGAGAACACTCTCAGAGACAATTCTGTCCAGTAATGATAGTAATAGAGGCACATAACCACCTCCTGGATTGATATCATGCTGCCTTTCCAAGGAGACAGAGAGCTAGAAGGGCTTCTCTCATTCAGAAGACAAGGAGCTGTGGCTCCCTCTTGAGTTCCCAGGAGACCCTGTGGTGATTAGCCTGAAAGGATGCATGCTCTTCGCAAAATTCTCCCCACCCCTTTCTATATTTCCATAGCTTCTGTGTGTGTGTGTGTGTGTGTGTGTGTGTGTGTGTGTGTGTGCATATGAAATGACCAATGTGGGGGTGTTTTCCTTAGTTACTCTTCTACTTTATTGTTTGAGGCAGGGTCTCTCACTAGGCTGTCTAGCCAGCACACGCCCAGGGTTCTCCTATCTCTGCCTTCTTAGCAGAGATTACAGATACCCGCCACTGGACCTGGCTCTTTATTTGCATGCTGGGGATCTGGACTCAAGTCCTGTGCTTGCATGGCCAGCTCTTTTCCGTCTGAGCCATCTCTCCAGCCCTGCAAAGGGAGCTTCTGATGTCACCTTATGTGGAAGCCTCCCTCACTTTCTCTCTCTTCCTCTTCTTTCCTTTCTTAGAAGATGGTGCTGTCAGCATGTTATGCCTGCCATCATACCAGGTGGCTTCTTTTCCAGCTCATGGTAAATCCGTGGTGCTTTTCTAGTCTTGGGGCCCCTCAGGAGCCCTCTAGTCATGCACAGGACAATGGCCTCCTGGAGGGCCAGTCAGCTGCCTCTCCACTGCCCGGGATGCATTGTTTTCCTCTATGGCGACTGGGCTAACGTTTCATTTCTTTAACACAGAGGCATTGTTATTGACTAGTTTTGAAGGGAAATTTATTTTCCTCCACCCTCTTAAACCATAACTTTGACACCCCTCCTCCTCCTCTTCATAATAGGCACAGTAGGATGTTCAATTACAGCTAAAAGCCCTAGATTAAAGTGACAGATTAAGAGGCTCTGCAGGTTGCAGCTCTAATGTGCATTTCACCTGTTAGTTTATTTTTTAACCCTTAGGTGCCAGGCTTCAGAAAAGCCTTTTGACAGAAATGCTACTTGCTAGAACATCCTGGGTGGCTCAGACCCCTCTGCTGGTGCCAGGATTGACTTTGGGGAGAGCCAGGCACAGGGCATTGTGTGCGGGGTACTGCCCACAGCCACGGCGTTTGGGATTCCTGGCCTAGGTTAGAAGCTCCAGTCACAGAAAATGACTCAAGGAGTCCTCCAGACACCCCCTTCTTGCTGCAGCTGCCTGCCAGGCCCAGAGCCTGGCACACAGTGGTTCCTCTGTAAAGTCTGCAGAATGAAAGAAAGAAAGGGTACAGTAGAGAGGCGTAAGCAGCAGCTTAAGGGGACAGCCACTGACCCACCTATTCTTGTCTAAATTACAAAAGGAAAAAATAGGCTCTTTCCACCCCCTCCCCCCAGCTTGGCTTCCTCGGGGTTGTGGGGACTTCAAAGGGCATATTTCTTGCTCACATTCACTCTGCCCCTCTTCCTGCTCTCCACAAACAAGCCTTCCTGGTGAGACTGCGCCTCCAGAAAAATCAAAACAAACCAACATACAAACAAAAAGATTCTAGATTCTAAAGGCTGAAATTCTAGCTGTGGTATTCCAGATGCTCTTGGGGTCAAAAGTACCTCCAGAAGACTGTTTCTCAGCACCCCCTCCATCCTGTTTGGCAGGAATATGGAAGCCACCCCAGACCTAGTGATTTCCTGTGGATGTCGAGTGAGGTACTGTTTCAGGGTGGGCTCACTCCTGATTTCTACGGGGGGTGTTGGCTGAGCACATCTCTGCCTTCTGCTCAAGTGTCCCCAGATGGCTCACGGCTCCTGGATTCCCTGTGCTTACAGCACTGAGGAGCAGGAGTGCCATTGCAGAGTACTACCAGGCTATCCCCTTATTTGGGGGGGGGGGGCAGGGGAGGAGGGGCTTCCTTGAACCAGAGCAGGGTCTAATTTTTGTCTGAGTAGATCGCCTCTTCCAGCTGCTCCTGGGGTGCCTGTTACTTTCCTTCTGTGCATTTAATCTTTCTGTGGGTTTTATCCCCCCCCCCCTGAGCTTTTTATTCCTTGAGGGTGGACATCGTCTTTTCTATTTCACATTTTCAGTGTTCAATACAGGGCACAGGCTATTATAAGCATGGATGAAAAGTGTTGAGGAAGACAAGGGAGGGTATGACTGGGCGGGGAAGACAGAAGATGCCAAGGGAGGAGGGGAGGGAGAGGGGGAGGGGGAGGGAGGGGAGGGGGAAGGAGGTGGGAAGAAAGACACAGGTTAGAAAGCTAGTTTCTGTCTTTAATTAGTCCAGAAAGCGAGGGCTGTCCACATCCCCGTGCATGTGGGCTTCTGGCTTAAGAGCTGATGGTTAAAAACCCTCTCACTTGTCTCCATTATGTGATGGTACCATCATCACATCCAAGGTCTCCTTCTCATCTCCTCCATGGAGGAGGCTTATTGTTAGGAACGATTCCAGTCTTAAGCCCTGTTTTGAAGTCAGGGACTGTTGGTATTCTACATTTAGCCTTTATCAGCAGCCAGTTGGTGTCTAGTAATGGCAAATGATTTGAACAAGAGGCAAATTGTATAGCAAGGATCTGAAAAGGTCAGAGCAGTTGTGTCTAGAAACTGCCGTGAGCACACAGAAAAACCTGCACTCGGAACATTAATTGTAGACAATTACTATGCCCCACTAAATTAGATTAGAAGTAGATCTAGTTAGTTCCTGGCCCTTCTGCAATGAGCAGGCAGGGGTAGAGCTTCCTGGCATAAATGATGTGCCCATGAATGGGAATAGTGCTGGCCTGGGATGTTCCCAGTGGTCCTCAGATCCTGGAAAAAAAATATGATAATGTCTTAATTACTTTTCTAGTGCTGTGAAGAGACACTACGATGAAAGCGACTTATAAAAGAAAGCATTTAATTTGGGGTTCATGGTTCCAGAGGATGAGTACATGCCCATCATGGCTGGGAGCAGAACAGCAAGGAGGAAGGCATGGTGCTGAAACAGTAGCTGAGAACTTATTTACATGTTGAGACAATCACCACAAGGCAGAGACAGAGACAGAGAAATGGAGGGAGAGAGCACAGGGAGCTAATTGGATTGGCACAGGCTTTTAAACCTCAAAGCCTTCCCTGAGTGACGCACCTCCTCCAGCAAGGCCACGCCCCCTAGTCCTTCCCAAACAGTTTCACTAATGGAGGACCAAGCATTCAAATACAGGAGCCCATGGAGGCCATTCGCATTCAAACCACCACAGGTGACATGTCAGGGAGGGACTGAGCAACCTGTCTTCCTCAATTTCTGTGGTCGGTCCACCCTGCTGATAGCCTTGAACAGATGGTGGTGACTTTGGGGGCCTGGGAGAGCTCAAGCCACCCTGCTAAGGTATTAGCTTTGCCTTCACCTAACTTGGAATAGGATCCTTCTGTGTGCTGAGGTACAATCTACCCCCAACTGTGACACAGTCATTCTATGTGTCATGGTTAGTGTCAGGCACTTTGGAGTCACAGAAACCTAAGTTCAGGTTCTTCACTGTCTTTGTGATCATGGCTAATAACCCACACCTCTTGAGCTTCAACTTACCCTGTTTGTGAAAATGAGCATGCTAACACCCACATCATGCATGTTACAGCATGACAGAATGTGCGACTAACCTGTAGTAGAGGTTATGGGGCAGGCCCTCAGCCAAACATGGGGTCTGGAGACAGAGAATGTTTTGGTGGGTGTGTCCAACCTTTTGACTTTGTCAACATGACAACACCGTCTACAAAATTAATGCTTGGAAAATGTACAAATTAATTGGGGAAAAAAAAGAAAAGAAAAAGAAAAAAATAAGAGAATCAAATCACAACAAATCTCATAATCTTTTAAATAAGTTTATAATTTTGATTTCATAGTTATCCTCAGAGGCATACAGCCCATGAGCCAGAGGTTGGGCACATCTGTGTCTATGGCTTACTGCCCAGAGAAGAATGTGGAGTCCGGAGATCCCATAGGCCAAAAGGACCTAGACACCGTGGTCATCTGTCTGAGTGACTGGGTTCTCCCTCTGTGGGATGTCCGTGTTCATGAGATGTGAAACGTAGCATGCACTGACATCATTTTAATAAGGCTCAGGCACTTCCACAGGATGCTCCAGAGTCTTCGCTGAAACCATGCCGCTGTCAAAAGCTGACATAATAACCACATTTCAGAAGAGACTCCCGGGGACATCCTGCTCATTTCCTTTCAGGCAGTTCGTTTACCTGCAGATGCTGGACCCGCTGCTCTGCTCTGGAGCATCTGCCGATTGACACGATCCCGTAAGTTAATTTTGCAGCTGAGTGGACTGAGGTCCCAGAAAGCCAAGGGCCTGAAGTGGAAAATATCGAGCAGGTGACTCATTAAGCCTTGAGTCTTGAGGACCCGAGGCCCTCGGAACGGCCTATGCACGGCTGATCTTATTGGATATTAGGAAGCCTGATTGGACTGTGGCCTCATTTTAGGCCAGTGTGAGGAGGGAGGGAAGAGGGGTTGAGGGGGGGGGCGTGGAAAGAGAGAGGATGCTGCCAGGGTTTTAAATGCATTTATTCTCCCATTCAGCTTACTTTGAATT
The DNA here is from genome assembly GCF_049852395.1 of Peromyscus maniculatus bairdii. Classification (NCBI taxonomy): domain Eukaryota; kingdom Metazoa; phylum Chordata; class Mammalia; order Rodentia; family Cricetidae; genus Peromyscus; species Peromyscus maniculatus. The sequence goes on from NC_134860.1 coordinate 77,864,507, forward strand.
GCCATCATCCACATGACACTAAAACTCTCTTCTACCTTTATTGTTCTGTCTGGGGTGCTAGGAAACATGCCCATTTCTTTAACTGTCCTGTTCCCTGTCCCGATTAGGCAGGGGCCATGTCTTATGTCTTTGCTTTCCTGAGAGGATAAGGTGCGTGTTGTGATTTCTGGTCATCTCCCATCTACCCTAATGGACACCTCAACTCCATTTTCTGGTTTCAGGGCACATTCTCCTCATTACAGTCAGCGATGGGTGCCATCTTTTTGGTCTGGGCTGTGGGCTGTCTCCTTTGGTCTGGACTGTCCTTTTCTCTCCTCGATCCCCCTGGGCTTCAGGTATACATACACTCTACTCATATCAATCCAAGTTCTTTCTCCCTGTGAGCTTTCTAGGGGGTACTCTTCACCTTCACTTTCTCACCTGTGGGGCCCCCCAGACTTCCACTCCCCAGGGTTTCATGCATTATCCTCAGATTTTATGATCTTTTCCCAAGAACTCACTCATCCTTGTGCCTCCAGGCTCTGTGTGGGGGAGCAGTGACCCTCAAAGCTGAACTGGGATAAGGGGTGGGGGGGTTGATATGAAAATAGATATTAGTTGGCAAGGAAAAGAGGTATAGAGAATAAAAAAAAAGGAGCTTTCTTATTTGAGGGTTTCTTGGTATTTTGAAGGATTTCTCTAATCCAAACCGTAATTGTTCATTCTCTGGGTTCCTACTTCTTTCTTTACATGGTACAAATATTAATTTGATATTCTATATATAGACCGGAAATCAGACTTAAGCTGTGTTGTTAATTGGTTGCCTTCTGGTTGAGTTCAGGATGAGTGACAGGTTTCGAGCCTTTCTTTCTGGCTTGTGAAAGCTAAATTTCTGTGCTTCAGCCATTTGGACCAGCCATGAAGCAGGGGGCACCCACGAAGGGACCAGTGGGTGCTGGGACACACGTCAGGCGGGGAGTCACTGGTTTGTGTGCAAGGCCAGCCTCACCCAGCTTCATTGTCAGGAGTATCTTCCTGTGTTGGAACAGAGGGCTGCCTGGGATGAGAAAATGCCGCTTACCCCTTGTCACCACCCATCTCTCTTTTCAAAGGACCAACATTTGAATAACGCCCCAACCAAGCATCCCTGAAACTTGACCTTAAGACCAAGAGGCTTCCTTTCCTTGTGAAAACCAATCTCACTCTAAGTCGGCCTCTGTGTCTGTCTCCAGCTTCCCAGGAGATTTCTGTGAACTTCATCAACATCACTGACAAACTGGGAGATGCCCAAATCTCACCAGAAATCAATCAACTGTTACAACTTCAGGGGGAAAAAGTTGCTTTGTTTCTGACTTGTACCACAAACGGCAGCTCCAATCTGTCACCATGACTGAGAACATGTCACAACAATCTGTTTTTATTCTTTAGGAGGGAAGAACAACATCTCCCTCTCCTCTAGCTACAGCTAATTTGGAAAATTTGCAAGCTGACATGCAACTTGATTAAAATGACCTGGAGCCACGGATTCTTTTAAAATGCAACTCAGTGCTCACAAGCCCAGACCTTTTGTGGTCCAGTTAATCTCCTTCAAAGCTCTCCCCCCTCTCTCTCCCTCTCCCCTCCCTCCCTCCCTTTCCCTCTGACTCTCTCTCTCTCTCTCTCTCTCTCTCTCTCTCTCTCTCTCTCTCTCTCTCTCTCTCTCTCTCTTTCCCTCTGTCTTTGTCTCTCTCTTTCTCTCTCGTGCATGTGCGTGTGTGTGTGTAAAGGAAAGAGCTGTGAGTTCAATCCAAAAAGATTTTAAATTATTTTCCTTTTCAACGCTATTGTCATCGTGGTTTTCCTTCATAGGACAGGAGAAGGAAAACAGGGTGACATGTCTAAAGGTTTGTGTGGATTTCCCAATCCTGGGCAAGAGTGCAGATCCATGGTGCAAATAATGCATCATGTTGAAGCTGGAGACTATTTCGATGCACTTCACCCCCTTCCCGTCATTTTATGTAGGGATTTGTTCTGGTTTGAATGAGTTTCCTCAGTTTGTCAAGCTCTGGCTACAGAGATTAATGATATTTCCTTTAAAAAAAGAAACAAATTGGGTTCTGGGGATGTAGCTCAGTTGGTAGAGTGCTTGCTTAGAATGTATGAAGGCCTGGGGACCCATAAGCTGGGTACGGTGGCACATGTCTGTAATCCTAGCATTTGGGAGATGGAGGAAGGAGGATCAGAAGTTCAAGATGATCCTTGGCTACATAGCAAGTTTGGAACTAGCCTTGGCTGTGTGAGACTCTATCTTTAAATATATAAAAATGAATAAATAACCAAACAGGTAAGACAAAGCAATAACCATTTGATTGATGGCAGTCTTGGGAAACACAGGGTTCTTTAAGTTGGAAACTGAGGCAGCATTTAGGAGTCAGAGTGTAGGTTTGTTTTATAAATACCCTCATGTGACTCCTTGGCTTTCTTTATGATTTCTACAAATGTGCATTTTTGGCCCATCATGGAGGAAGGGAGGGAGGTTGTTACTGTAAGAGGTGTTAATACGGGTTGACATGGGTGCCCACAGTTGTTTTGTTCACCAAGACAATGTATAATTATCAGGAGACAATATATAATTACATGTTGAATTGTGTGCTGCACACTGTAAGTGTTGGCGTTCTGATTCGGAGAGGGGAGAGCTAATACTGGCTGAGATCGTGCAAAGGCAGACACTCATTTGTCGGGACTGTACAGTAATGAGAATCATTCCTGAATCCCGTTGCCTTGGCAACCAATTCTAAAATGATGTCGATAAAGAGCTAGCAACACTTATCAATGAAGCCAGTGTGCCTTGGGAAGGACAGCTGCTGCAAACAAGGAAGCCAGCATCAGGCCAAACTGGCTTCTAGGGACATGTCCCTGTTGAAAGTCTGGTAGAGGTATGACATGAGGGGGTCAAATATGAAGGCCCTGGCCACCATCAGCAGCCCCCTCACACCCTGCCAAATGCGTGTCTACTGCTGAGATTGTCTGGTATTCATTGGTCTGCTCTTGCTCAGGGCAGATCTTTGGCAGGGGTCACTTTGGTGTGGAAGGGCTATCACTGAGATGCCAGAAAGGTATCCCAGGGTGTGTGAATGTGGAGCAGCACCCCTGTTTGTAAGGCACAGAGAGGTCCTGGGAAGCAAGGAGGAATGGAAGCCTTCTCTCCTCTGGCCTTTGTTCTATTCGGGTTTTGCAGGGGGTGAGGGAGGGTAATACTGTTAACTCCCTTTTCCAGATGAGCAAGGAGGGCTAAGTGTCTACACTGCATCTTAGAGGTGAGTGAGAGCTAACCCAGGGGCTCAGTCTGTCCTGCCCACTAGTCAGAGGTGGGAGTCTGGCCGGAACCCTGTTGCCTGCTCACCTGCCCAGACCTGAGCCTTTAGTCATGGAAGACTCAGCAGAAGCCTGGCAAGGGTCTCCTTGTGGTTCTGGGTTTAAATCCTGCCTGAGCCATGGAAACTGAACAAGGAACAAGACTCTTGGTGTGGGAGCAGGATGGGGATCGCCGACTCCTGTGTCCCCTGGGCAGAGGCACGTGAGGCACCTGTTCAGGTGACTCCTCTGCTTTGGAGGGTATCAAGACGGACAGTTCCCCTCGATATAATATTTCACCCTGGCAATGTCAATTTAAATGTTTGCATTTTAAATTAAAGGTTGCATTTTCAACGTTTCTTTTTTTATATTAGCCAGTCTTGTCCAGCTTTTCCTTATCCACTTTAATTATGCTGTTTTAAGTGATGTACCATCAAACACAGACTGGCTACATCCAGATCAAAACAGCAACCCAGCCATCTTCCGGATAGGAAACGTCGACAATTGTTTACATTAGTGTCAAGTCTGAGACGGGAAGAGTGAAGGGGGGTGATTTGCATGCTGTTAAAGGCCGTCTCTAAAAAAAACACCCAGGGAAAAAGACGAGAGCACAATCGCCTTCAGAGGCATCTGTTAGAGTCCCGGACTCCTAGGTGGAACAAAACCACATAAAACTCCTCTGTGCCCTTGTTAATTACAGAGTACCAGATTGGACGGTGGTACTCCCTCTATGTTTATCCCAAAAGCCACTGCTCCTTTCTCGCCCTCCCCCTTCCCTCCCTCCCTTCCTCTTGATCAAGTCTAGACTATTTGTCAAATACAGCTCTTTGTACTGGAGAACAGGCTAGAGAGACCCTGCTCCTACGCGGTTGCCCTTCCAGCAGTAAATACACACAGGTTTTAATGACCCCTGCTTAAAGTCTTATGGGCTCACAAAGAAGAGAACCAGACAGGCCTCGGGGAGCCACTTTCTGTCTCTGCTCTAGCATGAAAGAATTTTTGGAGAAAGGATTTTGTTCAAGGAGAGGCTTTTTTGGCAGAGGAATGGAATGACTAAAGGCATGATAATAAATGGGGGAGGGGTCTAGGGATTTGTGGAGATGGCTCAGTGAGAATTTTCTGTCAACCTGACACAAACTAGAGTCATCCGAAAAGAGAGAACCCCAATTGAGAAAATGCCTCTCAAATATGGCTATTGGGCATTTCCTTAATTAGTGATTGATGTGGGAGGGCCCAGCCAATTGTGAGCTGTGGTCCTGGGTTCTGTAAGAAATCAGGCTGAGCAGGCTATGATGAGCAATCCAGTAAGCAGAGCTCCTCTCCACGGCCTCTGCATCAGCTCCTGCCTTCAGGTTCCTGCCCTGTTTGAGTTCCTGTCCTGACTTCCTTCAATGATGAACAGTGACATAGAAGTGTAAGCCAAACAAACCCTTTCCTTCCCAGTTAGCTTTTGGTCACAGTGTTTCATCACAGCAATAGTAACCCTGACTAGGACCGACGTAAGTGCTTGCTGTGTGGTGGTACATGCCCTCGACCACAGCACCGGAGGGTGAGATAGATTCTGTGTGTTAACTGGCAAGCCTATATGACCAAAATGGTGAGTTCTCAGTTCAGTGAAAAACCCTGTCTCAAAAATAATGTGGAGAAGTATTGAAGAAGTGATCACTGGCTTCCACACTTGCCCACATGAATACCACCCCCCCACCCCTCCCACCCCACACACGGGGGGGGGGAGGGGAGAAATAAATTAATTATTGGATATAGTAGAGATACCTCACAAGAGCTGCCATAGAGGCACCCAGAGACTGCATGTCCCGTGCATTTGTATCTAACTGAAATGGGTGACTACTTCTCACCATGCTTAAGGTGATCTGTAACTGAGCCTGTTCTTCCGTTCTGTCTTCCAATCCATGAATTCTCAGCAGGGGAAAAGGTCGAGATTGTTCAGTGGGTAAAAAGTGCTTGCTGTACAGGACCTGAGTTAGATCCCCAGAACCCATGGTGTGGTGGTAGCTACCTGTAACCCCAATGCTGAGGAGACAGAGACAGGAGGGTCTCCGGGGCTTGCTGCCCCCCAGAATATCTGTCTGAATCAGCCAGCTCTACATTCAGGGAGAGACCCTGTCTCAAAATAAAATGGAAGCCAGATGTGGAAGACTCCTGACATCTGCCTATGGCCTTCATATGTACTTGCGCCCATGTGCATGCACACTTACACACACAGACACAGACACAGACACACACACACACTCACACTCACACTCAGGGAAAGTCACAAAGTGAGATAGACCCTGACTCCTACCTCCACACTGGTAACACTTGCATTGTACTGTCATGTGAGCAAAGAGGTAAAGAGAAAACGTGTATTCAGGAAGACACTGAATTTGTTGTTACGGTAGCTGTTTTTCTCCCAACAGGGCCACTTGTGCAACTGGGTGGCATCTGAATATTTGTTCAATTAAAAACGGAAATGAAAAAAATTTCACAGTCCATTTTGGGAAGCAGTGAATTCAACATAGTTGCAGAACGCTGCAAAGTTTTAATTTACCAAAGCATCTTCACAAATCCCCAAGAGCTCTGCAGAGAAGTGTTTGCTAAACATCTGGCCATATGACCCATTCCGGGCTTGCCATCCCATTGCCATCCGCAGACATCAGCTAGAGGAACCTGGGGTGCCCTGTGGGGTGAGTGTGCCATAGAAGAGTGAGGTAGGAAAGATGAGAGTGGACTTCCTTCCTTCCTTCCTTCCTTCCTTCCTTCCTTCCTTCCTTCCTTCCTTCCTTCCTTCCTTCCTTCCTCCCTCCCTCCCTCCCTCCCTCCCTCCCTCCCTCCCTCCCTTCCTTCTTTCCCTCTCAAACTCTGGCTCTCTGGTTTTCTCTTAGCCCACACGTTTCCCGTCTTTGTACACACAGCTCTGCCTTGGTCATTCTTCATTCATATACTCAACTTTTTTCTTCTTAAAATCCAGCTACCTTGTGAACTGTATCTCTCCCCACCCCTAAGTCAGAGCAAACCCCTCCCCCACCTGGCCTTGGTAGTATATCACACCTGCCTCCATTTCCTAATGACTTGGTTCTCCTGTCCAGTGTGGGAAGTGACTCAGGGTTTGTGACCCTCATTAGAACCAAGTCCCCTATGAAGCCAGTGCATCAAATGTCTCTGTTATAACCTTTGTACTGAAGTTTAGTGTACTCACAACACAGTACCCATGGTGTGACTACCAACCTGAGTAGATTTCCATGGCATCATCTCACTCGAATAACCAGTATTCCAGTCAAGAAGCCGTAGTATCAGCACTTGAGCCCCTGGGTCCCCCTTCCAGTCACCTTCCTGACTAGGGCAGCTTCCAGCCTGCTTTCCACCTCCGTAGATTACATTTTCCCTTGCAATTATATTGAGTAGGAATTTTGTGCATTTTAGACAAATGTTGTAGGCAATGATTTGTTTCCCATCCCCAAGGTGAAGCATCATTTGCTCACCTGCCTCTGCTGAGCACTGAGGCGGTGTCCAGTTTTACTCTATAGATAAGGCAGCTGTTTGTGTCTGTTGGTGAGCACAGGGATGCCTTTCTGCTGGGTGTGGTCTTGGAAGTGGGATTGCTGGGTGGCCTGATGCGGCTGTGGATACTGTGAATGATTTCTAAATCCGTTTCCATAGTTCCTCCCCCACCAGCAGCATGCTTGTTCCAGATGCTTTCTTGCAACTCTTGGCAATTCCTCGCATGCTCTTTTGGACATTCCCGTAATGCATTTCAGCTCTAGTCAACATTTCCCTCATGAGTGTTGAACACACTTGCTATGTATATTGCCCATCTGGATATTATCTTTTGGGATGTGTATAAACCTTTTGTGCATCTTCTATTGTTTTTGTGTGTTTTTCTTAATCCCTATAAAAGTTCTTTATTCTAGTATGAGTCTAGTTAAAAAATATCTCCTCAATGTCTGACCAGGTGCAGTTAGTTTCCACCTTCAATAAAATATTGCTATATCAAATAGATAAAAATGTCATTTATAGACCTCTAGTTCTGAGTGGACTTTACCACTAAGCAAAGCCTGTTCCCTTCATACCAAACCCCTACAGAATAGCTAAAGGGGGCATATCCATCACATTGCAAGTTTGGATGAGGTTCACAAATATCTTTGGTCCCAGGTAGGTCTCCTGATGGGCAGATACTGACAGCTCGCCCACAATGAGTGCTGGGCCATTCAGTCTAGATCCTGGAGACATTGTTCCAGTGATGGGATGGTCTTCATTCACTTACTCACTTATCCCATAAGTAGTTATTGAGTCTAGGCATTCTTGTGACTTAGGCTATACCAGTAATAAAAGTACATGCTTGTTTTCATGGAGCTTTCACTCTAGTGAAAGAGAGACAATGCACATAATAAGCACAACCTGCTCTTAAATGGTGCAGAGTCCTAAGCAAGAGATTAGTGAAGCCCAGTCGGGAATGTGTAGGGGGCAGTTGACAGTATGATAAGAGGGTGAGCTTGGGGGTTGGCAAGTTGGCTCAGTGGCTAGAGCACTTGCTGCTTTTGTTGAGGATCTGAGCTCAATTCCCAGTATCCACGTTGGGCAGCTCACTACTGCCTGGAACTCCAGCTCCAGGGTGTCTGACGTCCTCTTTAGGCCATCTGTACTCATGTACACATGCATGCACACGCACACAATTAAAATGAAAGAAATCTTTTTTTTATGAATATAGAACAATGAACACCTTTATTACATGAGCTATGAATGATGCTTTATTCACCTTTCTGGGCTGTGATCTTCCTCAGATAGAACTCCAGCTACTCGCCTTCTAGCGCATAGTCATCTGCTCTGCCACACTGGCCTGGTCTTGAGGCGATACAGGCAAGAAGCTTGCCCTGCTGGAACTGCTCCTCCAGAAGACTGCTGATTTTAGCGTTCTTTTTCCTTTCATCATATTTCTTTTGGAATTTCTTTGATTGTTTTTTGTTTAATATTTCTTCCTCTTCAGGAGTCAACTTGGCCCCCCTCTTGTGGCTCAGGGGCAGCGCCTAGTGAGACTCATACCACGGTCAGTATGGGTGCTGTCGATAAGCACGATGCAGTTCTTCACCAGGGTCTTGGTGCAGACCAGCTCGTTATTGGATGCATTGTAGACAACATCAATGATCCTTGTTTACCGAGTACAACACTCAGAGCCCCAGGAAAAGTTCCTCACATCCAATCTTAGGGCACAGATACTTCTTATTGCCTCCTCGGACTCGGACTGTGTGTATACGATGAGGGCCAATCTTCATGTTGGCAGCAGGCCGACCCAGCTCGTACTTCCGCTTCTTGTGGTAGTAGGGCTTTCTCTTACCCCCGGTCCTGCGGCGCTTGTGCCAGTTGTCTCGAGAGATGCCCATCGCTCGGCGCTGGCTGAAAGAAATCTTCTTAAAGTTAAGGTAAGCTTGGACAGAGAGTGAAGAAGAATGGGCAGCTGGGAGGATGTCTGCTGAGCATCCATGGAAGAGGGAGCTCCTGCCGAGGCCCTCAGTGGGAGTGTGTCTGCCATGTCCAGGGAGTATCAAGAAGGAAATGAGGTCACTGGAAGACTAAGAGAGACACCATGGCAGATCCTAGGAGGCCATCCAGAAGGGCTTGCTGTGACATGGGTCGTTGGTGACCTCAGCAGAGGAGTGACATGATCCCTTTTGTGCAGGACATTGCTCCAGCTGCTGTGTCAGGAAGAGAGAGTAATGGGGTCATGAGTAGACATGCAGAGACCCACTGGGGTCATGAGTAGACATGCAGAGACCCACTGGGGACTCGGGGCGGGTGAGGGAACGCTGCTGGCCAGAACCAGAGCTGCGGTGCCATAGGTGGTGAGGGGTGGTCAGGTTCCGAGGGCCTGGCGGGCGAGACAGGGGCTCATGGTGTGGATGCAGGTATGAGTAAGGATGGTATCAAGCATGTCTAAGCCTCCAGAAGAGTTTTGGTTCCAGTTTCTGCTCACAACGATTTCTCCTTTCCATGGGCTGAGTCAACCTCAAAAACTGGTATCTTCCTCTCAACCCTATCCTCCCCCTTCCTGAATCCCGAAGCTAACCCTCACCCAGGGCTGCCCCGCTTTCCTTCCAATCCATTATTATAACAAAAACTCTCCTCAAATTCCCACAGAGCTTTCCTCTGAGCTCTGAAAGTTAGTTCTGAAAGTAAGAAAATATGTCTTTCTTGGCATTCCCACTACAGCTTTCTTAATTTTCCCCTAGGCCACATGAATGCCTCTGATTGATCAAAAGAATGAGGCGCAGAAAGGGAGGTACAATTGATTAATATCTTAAGGTAACTTTTTTTCTGTTTACTTGCTGTTTACATATTTCTTTCCACTTGGAGCCGGGGGAACTTATGGTGTCAGAGCTAAGGATAACCAAAAGGTTATGCAACTGTGTGGAAAGAACGTGGTCCGGGGTGGTAAACCTGTCCAAGAAGGCAGACAGAAGCTACACAGGCTGACTTGGTTAATAACTGGACCCCACATCTTCCACTCTTAGGGAAATGATCCTTCCAGAGCAACCGTCTGAAGTCTGCTCTTGATGCTGAACCTTTTATCTGGGTCTTAAGCACCTTTTGGACTCTCTCTCTCTGAGAGCTCTCTCTCTCTCTCTCTCTCTCTCTCTCTCTCTCTCTCTCTCTCTCTCTCTCTCTCTCGGCTCTTTCTGTCTCTCTCTCTGGGCTGTCTCTGTCTCTGTCTCTCTTTCTCTCTCTGTGTGTGTGCGTGCGTGCGCGTGTGTATAAGTATATGGGGGTCAGAGAAATCTCGGGTGTCGACCCTCGTCTTTCATCTTGCTTGAGACATGTTGGTTGTTTGCTGCTGTGTATACCGGCCCTGCTAGCTGGCTAGTGACATTCTGGGGACTCTCCTCCTCTCGTGTCACAGCACAAGCACCGGGATTACAGAAATATGCGACCACGCCTGGCTTGATGTCGGTTCACAGGATTTGAACTCAGGTCTTCAAGCTTGAATGGCAAACACTCTGCCCACTGAGCCACCTCTCTAGCTCCACTGTTGGCCCCTTACCCGTTGGATTCTCTCCCTTCCCGAGACCTGCTCTGCAGCTCAGGTCTCTGTTTCCATTCAGCCAGTCTCTTACAAAGTGTGCTCTTAGCAGATGTGTCCCCAAACGACCTTAGCTGTCTTTGGGTCCTCCTTGGTAAGCTGAGCTTTTAGCAGTTCCTGGAGAGTGCATGCTGTCTGGAAGGACAACTGTCTTTTGTCTGTCTTCCAACCCTTGGCAGGCTTTGTCCAGCTTGCCCAGGGAAGACTGCTTTGCTGGCCCACTCTTTATACAGACAGTGACAAAGGCAACTTGCTGCCTCCCCTCCGCCAGTCCTAGGCCTCTGTTACAACAGCAGTAGTGTTTCCCTTGGCGTAGATGGGTTGGTTGGCCTGAGCTTGAACAGACATACGCAAAGCAGCTGGTTAGTGGCATGAAAACAAATCGAACTGGATAGCCTGTGCTGCCACTACATCATTTGCAGCCACTTCTGGCTGCAGGAATCCAGGCTCTGGCCCCGTTGAACGGAGTTTGTTATTTGTACCCTCGGAAAAGGTGCGGAGTGTTGTTGGTTGGTCAGTTACTGATGGCATTAAAAATATTTATGAATGGAAGCCGTGATAATAACATGCACTAATTCGCAATGTTGCCTAGCAAACAAGGATGTCTGAATGTGCAGAGGGAGCACTGAGGTTTTAAAGACGTGAAAGAAGGTGACTGTCAAAGGCAAAGGCATCCATCTGGGGGCTCATACTCAAGGCTCGGATGACTCCACATCCGTTCTTTCCTGCAGCCTTCGTAGTCGGGGGCTTGGTGGTGTCTCTATAAAAGGCTATTCCTTGGGCTGGGGATGTAGCTCAGTTGGTAGAGTTCTTGTCTAGCATGCAAAAAGCCCTGTGTTCAACCTCTGGTACTGCATAAACTGGGTGTGGTGATCTGGCACTTGGGAGGGAGAGGGAAGATTCAAGGCCAGCCTTGTTACACGGCGAGACTCTGTCTCAAATAATAAAATAAACAACAGGGCTGCACAAGGCCCTCTGTTCAGTCTCAGCAGCACAGAAGGCTAGATGTGGTGGTTTGACTTGGTGGAGAATGAGATGTCTCCCAGAGTCTCGGGCATTTCAATACTCGGTCCCCAGCTGGTTATGTGGGGAGGCTTAGGAGGTGTGGCCTTGTAGGAGGAAGCGTGCCACTTAGCAGTGGACTTTAGAGTTCAAAGCCTAGGGCTGGTCATGGTAGCACATGCTGTTAATACCAGCATGCTAGAGGCAGAGGTAGGTGGATCTCTGAGTTCCAGGGCCAGCCTGGTCTACATTATTCCAAGACAGCTAGGGCTGCACAGAGAAACCCTGTCTCAAAAAACAAAACAAAACAACAACAACCAACCAACCAATTTACAAAAAACAAAACACAAACAAACAAACAAATAAAAAAACCCAAAAACAATAACCCCAAACAAAACCAAAGCCAAACCCAAACAAAAAAACAGAGTTCAAGTCTCAGGCCATGGTGATGCACTCTCCGCTACCGACTTGTGGTTTAAGATGTGAGCTCTCCGCTTGCTATTCCAGTCACCCTGCCTGCCTGCCGCTGTGCTTCCTTACTATGATGATGACAGATTCTTATCCTGCTGTCACCATGAGCCGCAAAGAAACTCTTCTTTCTCTAAATTGCCTTGGTCACGATGTTTCATCACAGGAATGGAAAAGTAACTTATACACTAAGCATGGTAGCCCATACCTGCAATCCCAGCACTTGAGACATGGAAGCAGTAGAATCAGGAGTTCAAGTTGATCCTCTGAAATATAGGGGACTAGCGGGTATCAGGGCTAATGTTATGTTTTAAGTTTACATGACTGTGCTTAAGAGATCTATGAAACAAAAATGCCTCTCACCTGTGAGCCCCACTTGCCCAAGGAGAGAGGACTTCCTGGAATGCTGGGGGCTGTTCCTGTAAGACAACAAGATGCATGTTTTCACCTTTGTAAACAAGGTTGGTGGCCCCAACTGCACAGGATGTGCTTGATCACACGTAGCAGGAGGTATGTCGGCAGGAAGTACGTCAGGATGTGTGCTTGCCCCTGATTGGATGAAGGTGGGAAGTATATAGCCTTGTGGGTTATGCCTTTGTAAGCACTGGACTAATGTAATCCATGGCCGTTCTCTGGGAATCCTGGGTATGGACCTGGCCAGTATTCAGTAAAGCTTGCTTCAACTTTGTCTTATTCTTGCCAGTGGGATTAACAAGGCTTACATATGTTACTTGAGACTCTCTTTCAAAAAAGAAAAATAAGTAAAATAAAAAGACAGGGTTGGCAAGATGGCTTTCCTATAAGCCAGATGACTTGATTTGATTCCCTTCACAGGGTGGAAAGAGAGAGTCAATAGCCCCCCCCCCCCAAGATGTCCTTGGATCTTTGTATGGATAAATTAAAAATGTAGTTTGAAAAAAGCAGATAAAACCCACCCAACCACCACCACCACCACCACCACCACCACCACCGACAACAAACCCCAAACAGATAATGATCTCTGTGAATTTCTGTTCCTAGGGTGTTAATGACCAGTTCAGGCCCCCCTAGCTGTCCTCCTTTTGGGGGGTGTTTGCCATTTCTGGGCCCCTGATTGTTCCTATGGAGCATTCATCTCTAGGCTCAGTCAGATCTGATTAATAACAGGGTCCTCTGCACCTCCCTCTCCCATTCTGTGGAGAGTGACAGCACACCCAGAGAAACTCAGGGGCTAAGGGTCATGTGGCTGAGTCCAGCTTGTGTGGTAGTGTACGACCTTGGGAACACTCCTGGACTTGAGCCCAATTTCTTCCTTCTGCAAACACAAGAGTAGGGTGGACATAATCTTTCAGGTTCCTCCTAGTTCTAAAATTCTGTGCTTATCTTTTAAAAAAAGCAAGCACACAGACTAAGCAATAAAGGGAAGAATATTTGCTGACAGACATACCCTCAGACACGCCTACCAGGTTGGCATTTGTGATTTGGGCATTGGCATTTATGAGTATGGTTATAAATGGTGGCTGTTAAAATTTTGTCAGAAATTTTGAGGCAATGCACGCAGGTCGACGCTAATCCCTGAAAGTCCTCTAAGAGTATTTCTAGTATATATTTTGCCAAAGATTTGATATTCTCTGCTTAGGTATTTCTAAGAAACACTCTCTCCAAACAAATCTCTTTGAAAATGCATTAGATAATGTGGTCCCTTCAACTCCCTATCTTCCTTGCTGTCTAAACTGAAAAAAACCAGTTTGCGTTATTAATGACAAGTCATTTTGCAGAGTGCCCGGGTTAATAGAAGAGATAACTGGAAAAATATAAATGTGTAATCCTAACATACTGAAGATAAAACAGAGGTCAGATGCAGAATGCAGAATGTAAAAGCGCAAGAAGTTCCTAGTGGGTGCAGAATTCCAGCAAAATGAACAGGGCAGTCATGGCTGTCAGCTCATCTGCTGCTTCACAACTTACTATTTTCCTGTCCCCTCTTTTTGGCTCTCCAGCACTCATGGAAATGATGGGTCAATTAGGTGGTCTACTTGTAATATCCCAGAACACAGGAGGCAGAGACAGGGGATCCTCAGAGAAAGCTGGCTAGCTAGCTAGACTAACTGAAACATTAAGTTGTGGATTCAAGTGAGAGACCCTACTTCAATTTATAATGTGGATAGCTATCGATAAAGACACTGGATATCAACTTCTAGTCTCCACACAAGGTTGCACGCATGTACCAATGCATATATGCCTCTCCAACCTCCCACAAATGTACAGGCATGAATACCCTGTACACACACACACACACACACACACACACACACACACACACACACACACAGTTGCCAGGCTCACGTGACTCAATGGTAACTCTTATTTTAGTAGTTTGTCTAGTATGGTGATTTGAATGAGAATGACCCCTCTAGGCTCATATGTTTGAATACTTGGTCCCTAGTTGGTGAAACTGTTTGGGAAGGATTGGGAGGTGTGGCCTTGCTGGAGGAGGTGTGTCTCTGGTAGTGGACTTGAAGTTTCAAGAGATTCCTGACATTCCTAGTGTGCTCTCTGCCTCCTGCTTGTGGATCAAGATGTGAGCTCTCAACAGCTGCTACCCCAGTGCCATGCCTGTCTGCCTGTTGCCACCATTCATCTACCATGATGGTGATGGACTCTTGTCCCTCTGGAACTGTAAGCCCCAGATAAACTCTTCCTTCTCTAAGTTGCCTTGGTCCTGGTGTTTCATTACAGCAATAGAAAAGTAGACTAACACATTCAGAATGGCATCACTCCAAGTGTGTTTGTCAGCTTTCAGCACCATAATAAAATGCTTAAGAAAATTAACTTCTAGAAGTTATTCTAAAGTTTATTTTGACTCACAGCTCTGAAGTTTCAGTTCAATTGGCGCTACTGCTTTGGGGCCATACAGCATATCACAGCAGGAGCTGCTCCACTCATGGTCAGGAAGACAAAGGGATAGAGGCGTCACAGTCTCCTTCAAGAGCTTGCTCCAATGACCAAAGGCCTACTGTGCAGATTGTCTCCTAAAAGTTTCACCACCTCTCAATAGTGCCAACATGGTGACCATGGTGGACCTTGGCGGGGGTGGGGGGTGGGGATGTTCAAGTTCTAAACTTCATTTAAGATATAAGGTGGGAGTGGTGCGTGCTTTTAATTCTAGTACTGAGAAGAGGCAGGAGGATGGCTACAAGTGTGAGGCCAGCCTAGGATGAATGAGATTCTAAGCCAGCTTAGGGCCATGTAGTGAGATCCTCTGTCAAACAACATCACTGAAAACTAAATTAATTATTGACTAAAAAAATGAAAAAGATAACAAGGTTCATGCCCTGAATTTCTCCTATCAGTTGAAGTTAGGGAGGCAGAGCAGAGATTTGATAAGTAAACCCAGCACAGTAGATCCACATCACAGCCCTACACTATGTGGCTGCGCGGCTTTGGTGAGTCACTCACCAGCCCCCCTTGTCTCTACCTGTCCTCTGAACTGTAGAATGAGCTGACATGGATCAACCCCTTTGAGGTACTCTAGTGAGGGTTCACCAGAGGAGCCATGGTGGCTAATATTTTGTTATTTCTCGAGTTCACTGGTTTTAGTTATGTTCCCTCTTTTGCTTAGATGGCTTTTTGAAGTCATATCTTGGCCAGAAAGAGAGGGGTGGGGGGAGGGGAGTGGGAGTCTTCAAGTTCAGCCCCAGAATCACACATTTCTCTGACAGCGCATCAGAAGAAAAAGTTGGCCATTCTCTGTGTGTCCTGAGAATTAAGACAAGAGGGAAGGCTCTGAAATGGTGGCTGAGGCTAATGGGTGGATTCCTTAGCTCCCAAAGTGTGGAATCTCCTTGATGAACTTGAAGCAGAGCCTGGGACCAGCAGCCACCTCAAGCTAACCGCATGGAAGCTGAGAACTACCCTAATTGACCTGACCCCTCGTGTCCTCTCCACCAGAAGGAGCCCACTGCAAATTTTAATGAATTGGCTTTGTTTTATTAATATTAAATGAGTTAAATTCCTTAGGTCCAGTGAAGAAGAAGAGGCTCATCTTCAACAGTCATTAAAAAAATTAAGAGTAGGATTGGAGTAGGACCACACTGCCTTGAGAGGCTGTGACTGTGAGTCTGGTATGCTTAGGTGTGACCTCGGGCATCTTCTTCAGTCAGGCATTTTCTTCTCTCACTTGAGTGAAGTGCTTAACAGTTAAGTTAGTCTAGCCTGCCAGCTTTCTTTCTAGACCTCAGTTTGGGCACCTATAAACCCGAGGAAATGGCCAGTTTTTTCTTTACTAAGGTTGTATGTAATAAGAGTTGATTGATATCAAGCATGTAACCAACCTATTGTCTGGCTCATAGTGAATTCTCAATCATAATGCTACTTATGATTAACTTTCTAAAATGTGGTTTGAAACAGCAAATGAACACTATCTAATCACAACCCCCCAGTATTAAAAACATTAAAAATGCCTCAGCACAGATATTCAGTGGGAAAGGCTTTTATATTTTATTTCTCAGTTCACTCTCCCAATTTTAAGCAGCAGCTGGGTGGTGTAGGTGCACATCCATTCTTACTTAGCAGGGCTCTTCTGAATGCCTAGCTCCCACCTAGACCAGGCTCTCACAGAACATCCTCTCCTGGGTCTGAATTACCCACACTACCTGGAAAAAACAAAAAACAAAGCTGCATTGATCACAGTTGATTGCATCGAGAAATAACAAACTGGCAGAATTCGGCTATTTCCTCCTCTTGCCCACCAGCCAGTCTTTGGGTAGATAGAACCTCACTGTGGAATCTGACTGGGCTGAACTCTGCAAAGCACAATCTTCAGGTATAAACAACCTGGAACACTTTGGGGAAGATCTTGAATGGTTTCCAAGCAGGAAAGGGAAGCTGAGAGAGCTGGGGTTTCAGTTTTGAGTGACCTTGATTAGCACACAGCAACAGAACAATCGCTGATTGTGGACTCTCATCCTCTCCTTGGCTGGATGATGTGGACCCATTCTTCTCCACCTGGAAAGATCCCTGCCAGAAATGTCAGGGGTAGCAGCCCTGCTTTTTATCACCAAGGAAGCTGAGATCGAATGAGTTCGCATAACCATCGTCTTTAATAATTTTCTCTTTGTCTCAACACATTTTCTTCAAGCAAGAGCTTTTGAGGCAGTTCCAGCCGTTTTCCAGCCATTTGCAACACAACAGAAAGGTATCTTTATTAAAATGTAAAAGTGGGCTGTTGACATGGCTCAGTAGGCGAAGATGCTCGCCATACAAACCTCTCAATCTCCTCTCCATCCCCACAACCCACTTAGGGGGAAGGAGAGAACTGACCCTACAGAGTTGTCCTCTGACCGTCACTTGTGGACTGTGGGACGGACACACACACACACACACACACACACACACACACACACACACACACACACACTCCCCTCTTTGGATCAGACGATGTCTGTGTACTTTCCAGTGAGTTGGTGGGGACAAGGTAGGGTATCCAGGATGGTGATATCCTGGAGGTCAGAGTTGGGGTGGGAGGGAGGGGGTGGGTGCCACTAGGCAGGCGCAGTAGCCCTTCACTGCCACCTTGTGGTCACCTGGGACCACAGAAGGTCATTCTTCTGGACTGTCTGCCTCATTGTCTTTGGCTACAAGCCTGAAGCCTCGCTCACTCTGCTCAGCATTGTTTCAATGGAGCTTTTGTTACAGTTTTTCTTACCAGTGCAGTTTTTACTTTCTTTAACCCCAGGAAAGGGGAAATTGTGGAAAGCTAGCACATTTCTATATTCTGAAAAAATATCTGCAGGGAGAAAGAGGTCAGGATCCACGAGGACTCTTAAGATGAAATAGCTCCGAGCCTTGCAAGATTCCTGTTTCTTCAGGCTGGAGTAAGCCTCAGCTGTAGCAGAGACTCGTGGGGCAGAAGGCAGGCCCTGGGGTGGCACCTGTCTTTGCTATCACCTGGTCAATTGAGGAAGTCAGGACAGATGAAGATCCATTTATTATCTCATTTATCACCCTCGTCTGAAGTCCAAATTAGTTCTCACATCACATTCTGATGATATCAGACTCAATATCATCAGTTGAAATACTAACAGCATTTTTCTGTGCAAAAAAAAAAAAATGACTTTCAAGGCATGTATTATGGGAAGGATTATAATAAATTAAATGCCTAAACTGGCAGAGTGCAAACAATTTTGACTCAGATCTAAATGTTTGCACTGGCTGTTTAAACATTTAATTTGTTAGAATGGAGGTAGCAGCACAGAATAAGCATGTTAATTAAACTCAGGCTTTGGCAACGTGAGTCCTGTGGACACAGAGCGTGACAAGCCAGGACTGTGAAAGCCATTATGCGTGGCTTCCTCGTTCTCCGAATGAACACTGCACATCCTTCAACCCTGAAGAAATTAGTGATTGTTAATGAATTGGTCCATCTCTCCGAGATGACTTTCAGATGATGCTGTGGTACTGCTACTCTGGGAAACAACCTGGCTAATTAAGTTGCAGGGAAGTTTATCAACTACAGATAATTGATTAAAGTGATTATGTGGATAATCTGTTCCATGTTCCATTAAAAATAGAAAATGTACAGAGGAGGGGGAGGTACGAAATAATATCCCCAAAGGCACCCTGCCTCAAATAACCTCCATCGTTGCCCTCGAAGCCCCCCCCCCCCATCATCAATATCATCATCACACCTTTTGGGGCAGTGGAAATGCTCAGGCGTGATTTTCTCGTCTGATCCTGGTTCTGCCACAGAATGGTACAGCATGATGCTGGCTAGGTTGCTGTCTTCTCTAAGCTTCAGGTTCCTTTGTAAAATGAGGGCATTTCTGCGATAAGGTAAGGCTAACTGATACATTCCCCAAATACAGTGATTTAAATAAGGAAGTGATTCAGCTCTCCTTCAGAAGTACCCCAGGTATTTTGGGCTGTCAGGGGAGCACTTGATTCTCTTACTAAAAAGCCGTTGGTAGCTCCCCACTGCCTGTGGAGCTAAATCCAAAGTCGTTCACAGTCTCACCCCAACCCACACTTAACGTATTCCTCCTTAGCCTTTCTGCTCCCATCCATCTTTGAAGTGCTGTCTCGCCCGTCTAGAGTGCCCAGCTCTCCTTCACCCCCTCACACTTTATTCCCTCTCCGTGATGTACACTCCTTCAAATGCCCCTTCTTGAAGCTGTATAATTACTCTCCTTTTGTCTCTGGCCGACTCATAGCATTCATTGTCTTTTTCTCAGCATTCTGATATCGTTGACTCAGTGTCCAATTCTGGCCGTTGTTTATACAAATAGCACCCATGTTTCTGGAAACAGAAAACTGTACATTTATTATTTATCTCTTGGAATTTTTATCTTATTTAAATAACATTTTTAAAATTTATTTTATATGCCGACCACAGTTTCCCCTCCCTCCTCTCCTCTCAGTCCCTCCCTCCCATTTACACACCCCTCTACTCCTCCTCCATCTCCAATCAGAAAGGGGCAGGCCTCCCATGGGCTTGAACAAAGCATGGCACATCAAGTTGAGGCAGGACCAAGTTCCTCCCCTTGTGTCAAAGCTGGGCAAGGTAATCCAGCATGGGGAACAGGTTCCCAAAAGCCAGGGACAGGTCCTGATCCCACTGCTAGGACCCTTACAAAGAGACCAAGCTACACAGCTGTCACACACACACACACACACACACACACACACACACACACACACACACACACACACACGGCTTAGCTTGGTCCCATGGAGGCTCCCTAACTGTTGGTCCAGAGTTCATGAGCTCCCACGAGCTGAGGTCAGCTGTCTCTGTGGGTTCCCCCATTATGACCTCCCTGGCTCATATAATGCCTGGGATTTTTTTAAGACAAAATTTCATGTATCTCAGGCTGACCTTAAATTCTACATAGCCAAGGATGACCTTGAACTTCTTATTCTCTTGCCTCTTTCATATTGTGAGTCCCAATGAATTGCTAGGGAGCAGACTTGGGGTTTCATGTATGCTAGGCAAAACATTCTTATCAACAAAGGTACACCCCCCAGCCTGCACACCATTTATCTTTACTCTCTGGTCCCTCACTCCTTCCTTCCTTTCTTTGATATCTAGCATTGTTCCTTGTGCAAAATAAGAACAATATTAATTAAAAATTAAATTTAAAAAGAATGTTGAACTAAGTGCAACAAAACGTTGTTACAGATAGGAAAACTCAGTCATCAAAATAGCAACCACTTGTTAACTCAAGGGACCAATTAGGCAATGGGTTATTCATTGGAAAATTCCAGATGTGGATCAAAACAGTTCCAATTAGATTTATATCCTGTGCTAAATTAAGAATCGTATACAGAAATAACTCCTTGGACCCCACATCCACATGGAATAGTGTGCCACTCACATACATTAAGGAAGACAGCACTTCTGGAGATGGCCATGAGTTTTCCTAAAACTTTTGTTCATGAACCATGTGGAAAAAAAATAGGGTTGCCTTAGATATATGCACATGGATGTTGTATATGGTATGGCTAAAGTCTATCTCCATTAGTGACATTTCTGCTTCTATTCTAGCCCCTACCATGCTAGATCTAAGAATGGACTGTGTGGCAGAGGTTCATTTAAGATGGTAACCTTAGGGCTGGAGAGATAGCTCAGAGGTTAAGAGCACTGGCTGTTCTTCCAGAGGTCCTGAGTTCAATTCCCAGCAACCACATGGTGGCTTACAACCATCTGTAATGAGATCTGGGGCCCTCTTCTAGTATGCAGGCATACATGCAAGCAGAATACTGTATACATAATAAATAAATATTAAAAAAAAGAAAGAAAGAAGATGGTAACCTTAGCTCACGGGATCAGGTCCAGGTGGCTCAGAGCTTGGGGCCCATTCTGTGGGTTTACTGTGCCATTGGGGAAACTCGGTCCCTTTCCTCAAACCTTATTCTTCTCCTTTGCAAAGG